>NC_044016.1:19691652-20000332 GCF_900496995.4 Aquila chrysaetos chrysaetos | reverse complement strand
CTTTTGTAAACATGAACTAAAACTCTGTAGCTCTAGCTGTTGACTCTGGAGATAACAGTGTCTAGATCCACCTGCAGGCTTTGCTTTTACTTTATGACCTGCCCTTTAGAATTAGGTCCTTATCACTACACATTAAATCTTGTGTCCTGGTTTCAGCTGGGATAGAGTTAATTTTCTTTTTAGTAGCTAGTACAGTGTGGTTTGGATTTAGCATGAGAATAATGCTAACAGACTGATGTTTTAGGTGCTGCTAGGTAGCACTTACCCTAAGTTAAGGATTTTCCAGTTTCTGATCACTTGTCTTTTGGGGTTTTTTTTTAAGAATGGTTTGTTAACTAAAGTACAATAAAATAAAATATAATAGTAAAATATAATTGTAATTAAAGGGAATATAATTAGAAATTAAAAAACCCCAAAAGATAAGTTATGCACAATGCAATTGCTCACCACCTGCTGACCAATGCCCAAGCAGCAGTCCACCCCTCCTGGCCAACTCCCCCCAGTTTATATACTGAGCACGATGTTCTATGCTATGGAATATCCCTTTGGCTAGTTTCAGTCAGATGTCCTAGCTATGATCCCTCCCAGCTTCTTGTACACCTGCTTGCTGGCAGAGCATGGGGAAACTGAAAAATCCTTAACTTAGGATAAGCACTACTTAGCAACACCTAAAACATCAATGTGTTATCAACATTATTCTCATGCTAAATCCAAAACACACTGTACCAGCTACTAAGAAGAAAATTAACTCAGTAATTGGGTTTAAATAGCATTATGCATCTACAGTAATAGAAAGTGGATAGAACAATATAATAAATACAGGAAACAGCCTTATTAGGGAAATACATATACAACAACAAAAAAGGTTACATCAAAAAAGAAAGGGTAGCATGAAAAGAATGCCATGGTAACAGCCTAACCCAGAAAACACACTGTTCCAAGTCTGGCCATAAGGCCAATCATGTGACTAAAGAGACACTGAGAAGTACAGTAGCTATGGCTACACTGGTGCCTGTAACCACTGAAAATGATGCAGGAAAAGGAGGTAGTTTGGAGGACAGCTCAGCTGAAGCAGAGCTATACAAACTCGCCCCTAGGCAGTAAAACTGAGAGACTTGTGCACTAGAAGTGCATCTCACTGGGTAGTGTGACTAGGTGCCCCCCACCCCCAAAAGGTCAGAGAGGGTATCAGCTCCAAGAGATACACCAGTACAGAAAGCACCCTTTTTATGGGCAGCCTCACTCTCTAGACACTTCTCAAGTCTGGAACTAACATAATTTTTGCCTGGACAGAGACTATTATGCACTTTTTTCCCCAGCTGAGTCCAGTTACTGTTCTTCACTGTACTGAGGGTGTATTGCCTGAAACCTGCCTTATCATTTGTCGTGGTTTAACCCCAGCCAGCAACTAAGCACCACGCAGCCGCTCACTCACTCCCCCCCCACCCAGTGGGATGGGGGAGGAAATCAGGAAAAAGAAGCAAAAACCACAGGTTGAGATAAGAACAGTTTAATAGAACAGAAAAGAAGAAACTAATAATGATAATGATAACACTAATAAAATGACAACAGCATTAATGAAAGGATTGAAATGTACAAATGATGCGCAGTGCAATTGCTCACCACCCACCGATCGACACCCCAGCTAGTCCCCCCGCGGTGATTCCCCGCCCCCACTTCCCAGTTCCTATACTAGATGGGACGTCCCATGGTATGTAACACCCTGTTGGCCAGTTTGGGTCAGCTGCCCTGGCTGTGTCCTGTGCCAACTTCTTGTGCCCCTCCAGCTTTCTCGCTGGCTAGGCATGAGAAGATGAAAAATCCTTGACATTAGTCTAAACACTACTTAGCAACAACTGAAAACATCAGTGTTATCAACATTCTTCACATACTGAACCCAAAACATAGCACCCTACCAGCTACTAGGAAGACAGTTAACTCTATCCCAGCTGAAACTAGGACATCATTGCATCTGTTTCCATCTTCTGCAAATCTTATCATTGAGAGCTTCCTTTGATGTGACATCACAGCCAGTAATTCCAGCTGAAGACTACCACCATATTTATAATAAAAAGCCAGATATCACCATCTTTGTATGTTCCCTAATGGCTCGTGAGGAAGTGCTCGCTTTCCATCTTGGTCCTGGTGAACACGTGTTCATGTCACAAACTGTATACAGTGTCAGAAAAATAGCCTAGGGTTAGATGGGCCAACAAAACCAAACTTATGTCTTCCTTGAGTAGATGTTACTGGATGCACAGTAGAGGGACACATGGCCAGAGTCCCTCTGTTGTCCCCTAAGCTGTCCTTGTTCTAAGCATAAGTAATGAAAGCCAAGAAAAATGCAAATCAGTCTTCCCCATATACATATATGTGTGTATAAACACATGAGCATGCATTTTGTTTGCTTATACATAAAGCACTCACACATGCTACCCTCAGCTATTTAGGAAATGTGGGACTGTTCAGCATCCCGCAGGGGAAGAGCCAGCCAGTCCCTCCAGGCAAAAAAAAAAAGAAAAAACACAGAGCTGTGGGAAGCAGGAACCCACCACTACAGACGTCACACACTTTCTAACACTTTCTCCTCTGCCATTCAGTTTTTGTTGTTGGTCTGCTATTTCCATCTCTGTCTTATTTTGTTAACTAGAAAATTAGTTCTTCCCTGGAAAGGATCGGAGCCATAGAAATTACTGAATGAGAATTCACTGGTCTAGCTATGGCAGCATGGTCTGTTTGCCTTTGCCTTTCCTCCTGCCCATCCTCACACCGTGCTCTCCTGTTAACTCCTTGAAGCAGGAGCTCTCTTGCTCTCCATCTGTGCAAGGGCTGGAACAGTGAATTTCCACTCCCAGTTGGTAACCAGGAACTAAGCGATAAACAGGTTGTAAAATGATGTTTATTCATTGCTTAGCAAACTGGGATTTTATTCCATACTGGCCCCTATACACTTAAAATGGAGTTTAGAATTATCTAGGATTAAAGAGCTGTAAGAAAACAATGAGGAATTGCCCGTAATGTCAAAGCAATTAAAATTCACACACTGTTTTATGTTTTCACAAACACTCTTTATATGTCTGTCTTAATTAGCAAATAATCAGCTGTCTATCTAGAATACGAGTTTGTTATCTGAAGGGGGCCAGTGATGACACTGCCTGATAAGCTATGTGCAATTTACTGCACAGAAAAACATCTCTTTTTTGAGCACACTTACAGTATCCAAGCAATTGCTACACAGGAAATTAGAAGAGAGCGTAGGAAAGAAGTAGTCCTGCAAATTATGTGTTTTAAGATTAATTTCTCACTGTGAAACTTATTTTTAATAACACACAAAGCCATTCAAACTCAGACTACGGTTTCTCAAAGCATGAAGGCATGCACAGACACTCCATTAAATGAAACAAAACTTCTTTCATTTCCTCATCTAGGGCTTGCTCAGGTCACAATTAAGTACTCGCACAGTATATTGTAGCAGTGTCTGGTCTAAAGGGATTTGGGCAGCTGTCCTCTTCTGTCGACTACCAGATGGTATCAAGAATTAGTAGAGGTCTCCCTACAGTAAAACAAACCATCAAATGACATTAGAAACACCTTTCTACCTACTCAGTTGTGATCATCATCTTCTCTCCACCACCACCCCGTTACTGTCATTCATCAAGTGAAACCCTTCCAGCCCCAGGGCAAGACCCATGCCTAGCGCTCACTGTTAAACGGACCAGTGCTGAATAAAGCTCAGCTCAGACTTGCCTTTAGGAAGTGCCAGGCTCGTCTCTGACATATTTCTCACTTCTCTCTGATTATTTATATTCCACAGCTAGCACAGGATGCACTATAAAATATATGAGTAGATACCACAGTAGCTTACAGGGGTCCAAATTCATATCCTATCTTCAATGTACTACTGACTGCCACAGAGAATTTACCATCTAGATAGTCAAGAGATGAGAGCCTGACACAGGTTATCAGCATAATTTTGTCTGCCAGGGCCTTGCTGAAACTCCTGACAAGATTATCTGTTTGATGGTTTCTGTGTTTTTCTCTCTCCTGGAAAAAAACCCTGGAAACACTTATCCAAGTCCCTTTCAGGTCCTTTGAACTCTGGTGGCCAGCTACTACGGTTTCAGCCACCACTGAACACTGCTTTTACAAAACCACCAAGTTTTCTTCATTTGTTTGGCAACATCTATTTGAGGCACATAGACCAAAGCAAGCAGTACATATTCAATCACCAGCACCTACTGAACTAGAATGGTTCAGGTAAATATTCAAGTTGCTTTAATATTGTAGGTTTTTCTTTTTCAGAGAAAAAATGAGCAAGGAGAGAAGCCATTTATCCCACTTTGCTCATATCTGCATCATACAATGCATCCATTTATACTTTAATAAGACTGCATTTGGTCCTGCTTTACATTTTGCAACCATCCTGCCAATATCCTCAGAAACATTTGTAAGGATACCTTAAGTTGTGTTACCAGGATTTTCTATTCCCCTTTAAATAACAAAAACTGAAAGTTTGACATTAGTATAAACACCAGTTAAACTTGCCACGACAAAGCCTCTCCATTAGAATTTACCACTTGTAAGATGTCACAGACTAACTCATTCTTAATAAGTTCAACAGCAAAACAAAGCCTACCTGCAGTTAATCACAGGTAATTACCACATAATGGGAAAACTCTGCCACCGTCCTCCTTCCGTCAGGACACATCCCTTAAAAACTCGGGAACGCCACAACTTGTGGGAGGACGGCGGAGAACAAGAGAAACTCTTTACCAGCAGACAGAAAACAGGGCCGAAATACTCGGTGACAAGCCGGGAAAGGCCGACGTGCCGGCCAGCCCAGAGCAACGCGGCGCTCTGCGCTCCTGCTCCCACGGAGCTGCCCCCGGAGCGGAAAGCTTTTCCTACGCCGCGGGCAGCTTCTGCGGGGCAGGATTATGTGTGCGCATAGATACAGATAGGAAGAAAGTTTTAAGTTTCTCGCAGGCAGGAGGCGAGGTTCCTGCCATTACTAACCGCCGCCCCCCCCCCCCCCCGCCCCCAGCCCCAGGACGAAGGCAGCGCCTGCCGCGGCAGCTCCCAGCTGGGCGGGTGCTTTGCTCCGCCGCTGCCGCGCCGGCGGAGGGGCCGGCGGGCTCACCTCGATGAGCCGCTGGAGGCCGGGCCCCCGCAGGCAGGTATAGTTGGCGAGCAGCTCCCAGTGCTGCTGGAGGAGGTGTTGGGCCGCCTGCACCTCGGCCGGCCGCTCCAGCGCCTGCAGCACGCCGGCGCCCAGCCCCACATAGCCCACGTACGCCGCCAGCAGCATCGGCACACCCCAGCGCCGCCGCCGCGCCGCCACCATCAGTCCCGCCGCCGCCCCTGGGGCTGAAGGAGCTGCCGGGCCGGGGGCGGGCGCGAGGCCGCCCACGGCAGGAGGGCTGCGCCGGGCAGGGCGCCCGGCCGGCCCCTAGCACCTCCCCCGGGCCTTCCCCCACCCAGCTTTGCCCCCGACCTGCCCCTTCCCACCCTCCGCGGCGCGGAGAGAAGCCTAAAGCCGCGCTGGGCCGGGCCAGGGCAGCGGGTTCCGCCCGTTCCATGCGGCAGCCCGCCCCCCCGCCCTTCTCCTGTACTACTCCGCTTCCCACCTGCCTTCTCCGGAGCGCGGAAGTGCCTTATGGCTCCCTTCTCTGTGCGAGGACGAGCACCGAGGCATGTTCGTCCCTCGGAGAGATACTACCCAACACCCTTGCCAGCAAACCAAATTGCTTATCTAACCAGCTGGTTTCAGTTACAGATCACCATACCAGCGACTTACATAACTCTAGTTTCCTCCTTCAGTCAGCTGCTAAGCTAATTTAAGAGGTGGCAAACAGGTGTTTCTGATAACAACTCTTCAATATAAGCAACTGTAAAGGTAGTAAGCTTGTGTGTCTTTTTATTGTTTGTGGTTTCTCCTATGAAAGATGGGAGCACCTTCTTTGCACTGGTAGTTCCCAAGACTTATTTGATTAATTATTTTCTCGTATAGGACTATATCAAATGTTCCCCTCTGTTCCCTCACCAAGAGAAAAAACAACCAAATCACTTTGGGTGTAAAAAAAGTTTGTTTGCAGAATATGAGATACAGGAGAATACACCTACTAAATTTCTGAACAGGATGCCTTTATGTGCTGTCAGATAGTAATGTCTTCTCACACTGCCCTGGGATTTTTTTTTTTTTTTTTTGCCAGGGGAGTGTTCATACTATTACAAATAAGGCAGCCTTCAAACAGGTATTGCACCACTGAAACAGTTCTGGTAATGTGCTAATTCACGTTTTTCTGGGAGGTGCTTTAAACTGACTAGCGTTAACTCATGGTTTTACTGGCAAGATGCAAAACTTAACACACAAAGGATAGACCAATTCCAGTTTAAAGATATCATCCTAAATGCAGTCTTAAAACAAAAATAGTTGTGCTGCTCATTGCTCAGTCTTAACTCTGCATTTTCAATGTATTCATTACTGAATGATGTTTAAAATGGAAATGAAAAAAGCCTTCTTTAAAAATGTATATGAGAAAGAAAAGATGCAAAGATACTAAAAAGTATATATATATTCAAGTTTCCTCTCATTTAAGATCAGGAAATAGACACATCTGAGCTACATTTTGAGAATTTAACTGCATTAAAATCAGATAGTTTATACAAAGCACACTAAGTATAACCATGCTGAAACATTACAAGCTAAACATATAGCAATTAATGTTTATACTAAAGATATATTATATAAAACAAATTACAGGTGAGACTCAGGGTTTGTAACTACAAGCAAGACCAAAAACCCAGGACATCAAGCATATGCTTGCTAGAGGGAATTTGGGGAGCAAGAGAAGAGATCAAGATTCACAACAAATCTTCACAGAATCATATGAAATTTTAATGGCTGATTTTCTTGAGTATTCTCAGAAATGTCACTTGTGTGTCAGCCTTCTGTTTACATCTCCAGACGAATGGCTCAAATATTTGCAGATGATATTTTGGTGTTGTTTGGAAGGTACCAATATATCTGAGGATGAGGGAGGGCTTGCTGAGTAGGCTTAAAAGGTAAGTGTAAGCCTGGAAGGATGTTTGCTTCTTGTCCTGCACTGGACTGCAAGTGGTAGCTGCTCAGGACAATGTGCTACTTTTCCACATCACAGATGGACACTGCCTGGGCCATTGCTTCTGCCACAGGCCACAGAGCTACATTCAGAGGCTTCAGAAGGGCTGTATTCCATGCATCTGAGCATCTTGTAGCAGGTTGTGTGATCTCCATTCTGTGCAGGATTGCACCACTGGTAAAATGGGTTATTAAAAGAGCAGAAGAGTCCCTTTTGTGCACTCTGGCTCCTTGTAAGCTCTTGTGATTGCACAGTTCTTCCATGTTATTTTTCTTAGCTGGTCTGTTGATACTTGTTTACTACCTTTTTCTTAGAGGAAGGGTACTAGAAAGCACTTGATCCATCCATGCTGAAGAGCTGGGCCAGTGCTCCAAGTATGTATCTCAAAGTAACTTTGATTACAGATGTGCATGACCTTTAGGATCTTTTCAGGAACTTGAAAAAATGACAAAGTGAGCAAGAAATCTTTATCATGTGTGTAACACAGGAGAGGTCATCAGTATCTTTCTCTTTTCTGTTTCAACATGGCCATATGCTTGATTCAAGGTACCATTTTCAGTCTTCCAGCTGGCAGCTTGAGAACTGCTGCAGCTACTTTCAGCCTTAGTAAAAGCAGCAGTAGCAAAGAATTCAGAAGATAGTCTCACCATGCTGCTACTTTGCAAAATCAGTATCAGGTACAGGAGCAATTTTCTGGACTGCAGTAAAAGCAATCCAAACGCCCTGCTGTCAGATGTCAAGTAAGAATGATTTTAACACTTTGCCAGTAAGTGGTGCATGCATGCTTTCTATCCCTTATAAACCTCATTATCATTTTTTATGGCATGCAGCATGGTGTACAACACTCTATAGGATCACCTTTAGACAGGTGCATGTTTTGTGGCTGCCTGTGGCTAGATAAAGTAAGGAAGGCATGGAAAAAGGCAAGGTGAAGGGAACAGGTTAGATATAAAGTCAGTAGAACTTTGGTTTTGTCTTTCACACAAACAGGCCTAAAATGTCTTGTAGTGTTGAGGCAAGGCAGGTACAGAGTACAGTGATGGTGATGATGTTAGCAATTGCATATGCAAACATTATGTCCGAAGAATAGAGAATACTGAGAAAGTTTCCTGTGAGATTTGCAAAGATACAAAAAGCCAGACAGGAGAGAGTTGGCTGTTCTTGGTGACAGAGGCTACAAAGAAAGCTGTTGCACAGATTTATGGGAATAGCTGAGGGCATACAGAAAGATCAGTGCAAAAACTGAGGAGATAAAATCTGTGAGGTAGGTAGTGGTAAGACATGAGGGAAATCTTAGATGGAATAAGCGTTTGAAAACTCAGTTTTGAAATGAGTTGAAAAAACCATAGCTGGCATTCTTACATACCAGCATTTCAGATTTTGAGCAGCCACACTGCACTATGCAGGAGTCAGCAACTAGCAAAGAAAACAAGCACCAAGTCAGATGTAAGAACAAGCATGTGTTGTGACCCTCCTCAGAAGTAAAAATCTAGCACAGAAGGTATGTGGGAAGAGATTTGTGACCTACACACATCTCTACATGTTTTATGGACACTTCCCCAAAACGAAATATCAAAGCAGCTGCTGAAAGGCTGACGTTTGATGTTACTCTAGCCTGTCAGCCATAGGCTAGCTTGGAGCTAGTCTACATGCCCAGTCATATTTCACTCACACTTTACATTAGTTTCACTTATAAAGGAGTTTTATAGGATTAATTGATGGTTAGTATGAGTTATAAACACACTGAATAAATAGCAGTGTGTACATAATTACAAGCATACCCATGGAACGTGTTAGTGATGGTTATAAACAATCTAGTATGGTACTCAATGAATGGATAATTGTTTTATCAAGTTTCTGTAGTATACTTTAATACAGAGTATGACTACAGTTTTACATCTCAGTGATTAGCCTGTCATAAGGTGCTTAAATGTCCTTCTTTGGCTTTTCTGCTTCTTTGGAGATGGCTGCTGCTACTTTTGACTTACAATACCTGTGATAAAATCAAACTCCCTGTTTCTCACAGATGACACGATGCGCATGACTGTGGATCAGATTTAACACAAGAGCCTATCATCAGCCTTGTTTAGAGGTAAACGGACAGCATCATCTCTGTATGGTGCATGATAGTTCTTCACTGAACTGGCCCAAAGCAAATGCCAGACTCAAATAATATTTGTGATCTGGCTGGAAATAAGGAAGTCTGCTTGCATTTAAATTTAGTTTAAAGTGCTGTTTTCAAGTGGCTGTGAAATGAACTGTGATAAAGAGAAGGACCTGCTCTGAGCTGTCAGTTCACTCTGAAATGAATTGTAACAGTCCAGGCAGCACTGGATAGACACATAATTTCTGTACAATTTAAAAGAAAAACATTTTAGACCAGGAACTAAAGAAATGTTATCATTTTATATGAAAGCTGCTAATTTCAGACAACATCAATGGAATCTTAATTGGATGGATGTCATTAAGTAGGTGGTCATTACTGTCGATATTCCTCTGTGGTTTTGTTTGTTTTCTGATTGAAATGCAGAAAGATTTTTGTACCTGACTTTTTCCACTTGAGACTCTTGGTGACATGACTTGTCATTGGAGCTGGGAGGCAGTCACTCTGGATTTTTTGAAAATGAGTGACTATAAGAACTATATTCCACTGGAGAAAGAGAAAGGATAATAATTGATTACTTTAGGGGAAGTTGCCTTTGTTGAGTGAGAGGTGTAAAATGAATCCTGGGACACTTGTTTTACCATGCGTGCTACTTCTTTGGAGGTTTTAATTGGCTGATGCCTACACAGTGTGTGGAAATTTCAATGCATCTGAAACATTTCCTCCTTAGGAAACAGTCCACAACCTGTGGTTTAGTCCTTTATCCACAGGGCTTGCTTACTGTGAGATATAGATGAAAGATGAGCTTTCAAAACTGCTTTCTGTGTACCTTGCTCAGCTAGGGATGTGGATTCTAGGCTGCTCAGGTTCATCTTCCAATTTGGTGGTGGGTCCTTCTGCCAAGCTTAAGTCAGGCTTGTGCCACTTTAGCTGAAGGAATTTTTCCATCAAATCAGCTCCCACATTGAAGACCAGAGCTAGCCAGGCCAAGCCAAAAACAATCCATATCACAGTTAGGCTCCTGTACTCTGGGTTATAGTGCTTGTTGGGGTTTGTGCCTGAAAAATCCAGGAAACTTTGCATATTAATCTTGATAGCTTTGGTCTGCCAGACAACATACATGCTCATACACCCCCTCCACCCCCTTCAAAAGTGTATGTTAAACAAGTCTGTGTGATCTATGAGCTTTTTGTGTGATCTGTGAGCTTTTTGCTTTTTGTGTTCCAACTCTCAGGTTAAGCTTAGCACAGCTGGCATCAAATGTCTGGAGCTGAGGATATATAATAAAAATAGCCATATCTATTGTTAATCAGGAATGCACAAAATTGAGTGTTCCTAGCCACTGACAAAGAAAAACATCATCTTGGAAACCCAATGTTGAATCCATGTTAGCCATATTACACTCAAGAGACGCACAGGGGATCTCAGATGATTTAGAAAGATATGGTTTACTACCTCAGTGATATAGTTATTGCTTTTTGTAGGGTGATATACCTCAGTAACGAGGATTCAAAATTACCTGGAGAATATTATATGGGAAATGCAGCCGTTTTAAGTAGGTGGTTATGGGAATCTTAATTCCCAGTTTGGTATTTCCACAGCATGGACAATCGGTGCAGCTGATACAGGGACAGGGCAGCACCGCAGCCACCCATTTAGTCTCTGTCATCCAGATCATCATGAAACTCCACAGTGTCCAGATTCAGCACGGGATGGGTTTTTATCTCCTTTTGGGACATAGTTATGACCTCTAGGAGAGGAGAGCTACTACTCGTGAAGTAACAGACCCTAGTGTTTTTAACAAATAAACACACTATACATAACCTGTTAAGACCATTTGTTCAAATAAGTGGGTGGAAAAATAGCCCCTCATGTCTCTCTACTGCTGTGTCTCAGCCTAGATCTCTAAAGACTATGTAATCTCACTGGTTTTGTTTTCTTTCACAGGTGTCCTGGGTTTGTCAGTAATATTATCCCCGTTGTAAGTACTGATCATTTCATATTTGACATGATTTCTTATTGGGAATGGTAGGCACTTGCTGAAACAAATCACTGTTAGAAGAGGGTGTTTCAAAGGCTTAATACTGACAAAGAGATTTCATTTATATTCCACCTGTCACTCATGGATCACATTCGTACCAGCTTGGACATAGTCACTGTTGAATGGGTGTTCAGTGGCATATGTGAAATGAGTTTGGTGACTCTCAGCTTAGCTGCCAAGAGAAAAATGCCCATGTCATATAATACATTACCTCATCATTACCAGACTGGGTCAGCTCACTCTTGTACCAGATTTATGGTAGAATGGATATCTGTGCTCTCTGTATTTAGCTTTATACTAGAGTAACTAATTACAAAGCTCAATCCAGTTCACCTTCTTTATTACCTACTACATAGTCCCCAAATCCAATGGTGCTCAGGGTGATGAAGGTGAAGTAAAAGCCTTCTCCGTAGCTCCAGCCTTCTACATAACTGAAGACCTATGGTGGGGACACTAGAAAAAGCAAGGTCCTAGTGGTCAGGAAGATTGCCACTGTCAGTGTTTGAACCACTTGAAAGATAAAAGGAAGATGACAGCTAAACAGCACTGAGCAGTTGTCTAGTGGAAATTACTGGGTCTGTTTTGCTCTTGAATCACAAACCCACTCCAGCTGGGAGCAATGTCCAAAAAAGAAAGGATAAACCAATGCTTCCATGCACTGTAGGCTGACCTTGCTGTTTACCCTGCACAGAGATATTGTACCTAATCACGAATCCAAAAAATCTCCAAATTAGGAAAAAAATGAGGATTTTTTTTAAAGCTTTTTGCAATGAGTTTGTAAGTATGCTCATCATAATTTCAAACTTATTATGGCAACCATAGGAATGAAATACTCACTTTACAATTTCAATTCAAGTGGAGATGCTCTCGTAATCAATTGGCTCCTGTCTTTGAGGAAAATCACCAAGTATTGCATAACTCATGATACAAAGATTGGCAAAAACAAATTAGGGTTCTCTTCACCATGACTGCTTCCAAAGATTTACAAAGTGGCTTGCAAGAGCTCAGCCAAAAATATGTTTGGATGAAATCTAAGTAAAGTCAGTTTGCCTGCTTTTATTTTTAACTTAGAAACATTCAGAGCAGAACTGTTTTCTGTCAGCACAGGGCAGATCTGTGTCTCTCAGTACAAACGTCTGCCTTCTGGGAGATAAGTTACAGCATACGTGGCTGCAATAGACAGGTACGCAGAATGGCCAGTGGATGGGTCATGACAAGGGATTTTAGGAGTTTAGGATTGAGGATCAGGAACTCATGGATTTCCAGGGAACACACTCTGGTGAACTTTTGACTAGTGATGTGTGGGCTGATGCAAACTCATTGCAATTGTTTAAAAATGCCCTCAGGGGCATTCAAACCAGAGTATGATTTTCTATGCGTGCACCTATTGTGACTGGATGAACAGCCAAACCACTGTTTATAAAGTAGAAGGTCCAGGTATCGTGGTTTTCTTTCTGTCTCTCTGTTATCTCACATATAAAATAGTCCGCTGAACTTGAGAAACTTGACGTGAGCCTACTGGGTGACTTTGACAAATCAATTCTATATTATGTACCATGTCTCTCCAGCTGTATAATAATACTCACCTCATTTGCAAAGCACTTCAAGAATTACTGATCGACATGGTTATAGTTGATATCTGTTCTCATTTAGTTCATTCCAGAAGTGTGATAGCATTTAATTAGATAATAAAGTTTGCATAAAATTTTATACTGAAATGCACAACATTACTTTTTACCCTGGCTTTTAGAACTTTCAGGTACAAACCTATAACGTAGGGGAGAGTAAGTCAGGAATGAAGAAAAACTGATTGTAAATAATTTCCCAAAGCATGACTAAATTGTGTTTAAAAGGAGGTGAACCAACTTCTTGGAAGAGGTTTTTCAGAGTGAACAAGCAGATACAGCTCCAAAGCTTTGTCTGATAATAGGAGTTCTGCCAGAAATGAGGTCTTAGTTCAGGGGGAAAAAAAAAAAAAGATCATATCCATGAGGTGCGATTAGAAATCTCAGGAAAGATGCAGCTATACTAGCATGAAAATCCTTGTGGTGGTAGAGCTGCATGCATTTGGGGAACAGACATAGGTTATGCAGCTAAAGAACTTCTTGCTCATATAAACCAAGTCTGCATTTGACAGTAATTTTATAGCTTTCCCAGTGTAGGTAAAGAATGCAGTGACTTAAGAGATTTTACAAATGAAAAAGAGAAGAAAACTTGTGCCAGAACTCTGAAATGTTCCAACATATCTAACATACCTAATCTCCCTTTCCCCTAACTAAAGGTCAATTAATTGAACCTTTACTCAGAAACATGCACTAACTTTGTTGTAAATTACCTTCATGTATTTTCTATTATCAGTGCTTCCCTTATTCCAATACATCTGGACTAGTTCAATGACTCACCAATAAACTATAAATAAGGAGAAGGAGTATTTACATTTCAAGAAAAGAAAAGGAAGGAAGTGCTAAATTGCTGGCACAATAAGGGAAGGTAATTCAAGCCAGATTAGCAGGCCAATAAAAAAAAGTTGTCTTTGCACGGTGTAGAGCTAGATTCTGGATAGATGCTAGCATAGGCTAGATAATAAGAGCTTGATTCAGCAATGTATGTATGTACTAAGGTCACCAGAACTTAAGGACCCTGCTCAAAATTGAGGCCATGCTTGCTTAATAGTTTTGCTGAGTCAGGTTTTAAAAAGGCAAATCTAGAGTCCCTCAAGCAAAAGCAAATTGCTTTAAAGCTATTGTAGATAAATGGAGTATATCAATTTTCTGACATAGAGGGCCATGTAATTGCTGTGGTTCAGAAAAATGTAGGCATATACAAGAAACCCAATCTAGCAGCTGCAATTATTTTTAAAGAGTATTGTAATTTTCTATAGGTCTCTGATTTTGTGGTGAGTGCAAATAAGTGCTTCAAAGCAACCTCAAGATGTGCTGTGCATGTACAAAATGATATTGCATGTACCAAGTAGGCACTCAGCTTTTTTTGCAGGTGTAATATGCTGGATACACAAGAATAACAGGTGTAATTGCAAAACAATAGAAAACCATAACCCACAGTAGTCAAGATTGTCTTGCAGAGGTATTCTGTCCACCAGCTGCACATTTCTGGGGGCTTTACAGGACACCTGGAGGAAACCCCAATTTATAAGGAAAGAGAGTACCTCACCTATAGTGGTGACAACAGTTCCTGCAAAAAAGGAGTTGCTGAAGTCCCAGTTACTGGGATTCGTAGAGTTTCCTTCTGGGTTGATCACTTTTTCCCATGCTTCCATGAGGACCTGAGGCAGAAGAGGTCAAAGGAGCAAAGATGAGCAACCCATTAGACCAAATCAGGAAGAATGTCAGAAAAAAAGACAGAAGTAAATATTGCTTTCAATCTTGAGCAAGCAGAGCAATAAACAGTGTAGATAACAGGGTAGAGTTTGACTAAAATGTCCATGTGCTGTCATGGCAAAACTTGGAAATAGAGCTGGCCAGGAACTTGAGCTCTTGTCACTGGAGTACTGGCCATTGAAGTAGTACAGGTTCCATAACTAGTTGAAGGCTAAGGGGAAGGGAGCGGAGGGAGTCCCCAGAGTGACCAAACTGGGAAAGTGAAGTTATGCCATAAAAAATAAAGGCAGTTCCTCTTCTCTCCTTCCCTAGCCTAGTCATCTCATTCCAGTTTTTAATTTGGGCATGTGTAAATGTATGGTTGTGTCTGTGGGGAGGGGCATGGGGAACATGCTCATTTCTGTTTCCTCCATGTAAGTACTAGTGAGGATGAATTACTATTTTTGGCTATGAGTTCCCAATAATTTTCAATGAATGTTAGGATTCACCTAGTCTGAAAGATTAGCTAATGAAATATTGTCTGCTATTCCAGATAGCTCTTACCAGATGACCAAAACTACTATGCACAAAAGAGATGCTGCTCCTATTTATGCATTGAATATCTTGTTAGCTGCCTTTGTGAAGACTGTGTTCCTTTGCTCTTCCTGCAGATTTCTCTGAAGGAGGCTGGTTACCTTCTGCTCAGTGGCTGGGGTTTCAAGAATCCCCTTGTTTGTTACATACCAATTTTGAGGTTCAGGCCACAGCCTTCATTATTTTGCCAAATGCCTGAAGGAATTACTTGGTCATCTCTTGCAGAGACTTTTGCATCATGCAAGACATGAGCAGGATTCAACAGCTTTAGTTGGTTCCAGGAGTAAGAGACCAAAGAATATATTCTTTCTTGATTTAAATGTTGACCACTGCCAGAAGGATTGCTTGTCTCATGAATATACCTGCTACAAGGTATCTGATTTTGCATAGGTTCTGCAATATTAGCTGATCTGTGCTGGCGGACTGAGTATCCTAAGTCTAATAGCTAATGTTATTCCTTCAGCAAAAAATCCTACAGTTCGATCAAGATCATCAGATAGGGCTGCTAGGCATCATCATATGTGATCTCATGATTGAAGTGTTAGCAGAGTTTCTTTTCAGTATGACAAAGAACTTTACATTATCCATTAAGAGCCTGTTCTTAGAATGGGAAGAGTTCGACACATCAAATTACCTAGAGTTGACTATTTTATTTTCTGGTTAGAGGGAACACGCATAAACTACTGAGGTGTGAGTCTTTTGAAATGTCTAAAATAATCACAGGTTTAATTCATCCCTGTAAGGAACACTTGTCAGTTCTATCTGTTTCAACGCACAAGAGTTCAGAGGAGCTACATTCACATCATGAAAGCCAACTTTCACATCAGGAAGCCCATGGAAGAGTAAGGCAATGTTGAATATTGAGCACTTCAGACGTAGTCTGACAGGGCCAGATTTCTTGGTATGATTGTTGCTTTTAAGTACAACCCCATGAAAGAAATGGCATCCTGGTGCCCAGTAGAATCCTACCTAAACAAACAGGTTCATGTGGGAGAGTTATAACAGCTCCTAGCTCCTTTCCATCTACAGCTCAGGTAACGGTTATGGCTGTGGAGAGAATAAAAACTGCCTGCCATTTCTGCTCCTGTCCCCCTGCCAATGCACATTGCAGCCACTTATGGTCATGGACAAGGATTTGGTCTTCTCAGTCTATATTTATATCAGTTCCTTTGGGGCTGAAAAAGTATGGACACAATCAAAACAGGGACTTAAAAAAGGTACCTCCTTACTCAATGAATCTGCTTCTCAGTTATGCTGTCAGAATGGCATAATTTCCTAATCAAAGTATGTTTACCAGAGACGTATTAGATCAGAGTTTGGATTTGCACTTTCCCAAAGCTCCAGGCTGTTCAGCTTAGGAGCTGCAGCTGAGGGCCACCTCTCAGCTAGGCAGTCTTAACCAAGCAGAGCCAATGCAGTTTATGGACATGGAAGAGCAAGAATTTGCTTAACGCACAATCAAATAAAAAGTTAATGAATTATAAGTGGTAACTCTATTATTAATGATAATGGATATGCAAAATGAAACCTGGGTTGATTCTCAGATTCCATGATTTAGGGTTAAAGAGCTGGCAATAAGACAAGACACCTTATACTTGTCAGCTGCTCAGACTGAATCTCAGACTGAATCTAGTGGCTGTGTCTCACCACAGCCTGAATACTGTGACTTTTCAGACTGGAACTTCTGACATGATGAACAGGCCTCCTTAACCATATAGTTAAAATGTACAGAGACATGATTGCTTCCCTGCATTAGTTTTAGAGTTAGAGATTTAATATGGAAAGACTTCTATTCCCTACTTTTAGTAAGAGCTGGACAAATTTCTTAAGAGGTCTTACAGATGACAGGTGAGTCAGTGGGCACCTGCACTTACATTTACCTTGAGGACTATCAAGTCTAAGTACTCTGAAGCTTGGTGCATTGTAGATGGTAATTTGGTGCCCTCAGTTGGTTTTGTCTGGAACAGCTTACAAGTGATTGTATCTAATTCAGCAGAGACACAGCAAAATGTGATTCTCTGAGAGGCATGGCAGTGCTAAGGAAGCTCCACTGGAGCCAGAGAGAGGAGAATGTGGACATGTGTGAACCCTCCCTAAGGTTTCTAGGGTACCGGAGACTTAACTAAACCTTTCAGTCCTATGAAGTATCCCAATTTGGTTTAGAATGAGTCAGGGTTTTCTCTTCTACAATCATTATCACAGAGATAAGGGAAAGACAGATAATATCACCAACTGGTGAAGCTGAAAAAAACAGACGTATTTTTAGCCATGTAAGTTCTTGAGAACTCTAGTCATTTGCTGGCCAATGCCAAATGTTCCACAAGAAATAATCACAGTATTAGTAATCAGAACATTGTCCTTGTAGACAGAGGCTCAGGTGCCTTCTCTTCCCTTTCTGATTTGAACTTCACTATTTGCTTAAATTCATTTACAGAATCTAGGCTTTTTGTTGATCAAAAGCATATACTGTTGTGGAAGTCCTCTGACTCGGACAGTGTAAACTTGCAGCATGTTTAGAGTTTCTGCCAGGTTTAATAACGTGGCAGAAAGAGTTCAAACTGTTTAGGCACCCAGCTCTGTAACTGGATAAACTTTGAGCATGAAGAAAGTGGTAGTTCAAGGATTTCTGTCCAGTTCTTGCAATACTAGAATGAGAATATGTCTATAATAATACCATGAAAGGTCTAGTAATTTATGTCCAGCCAGTTTTGAGGAATAGATTAAAATGTAATTGAAGATGTCATTGACAACCCATATTGAACAAGAGCCCTTTATCTCTCATTATAAGTGATAGATAACACAGTTCATGATGGTTGACTTTATCATTTTTTTAGAGGCCTGAAATTGCAGGACCATCTTCAAAGGCAGTTGACAATTTCTAGTACGAAAGAAGGGCAGAATTTGCACAGGTTTGGACTGGAGAACCTTGGAAGGGCAAGCTACTTCTTGTAGGTTTGATTCTTGGTTTTTGTCCCCATGCATAATTCCCATGTAATAATTAGTGAGGGATCTGAAAACCATGAAGTTGAAATTATTGCAAAGTAGCACAAAGGTGCATCAGCAGATTTGCATATTTTGGGAGTTCATGACTGGGAAAAGAAAGAAGTCCAATAGATCAAGATAAAGAGGTATGTGAATGGGCTTGAGAAACTTCTGCCTTTCTCTTGTACAGTTAGTCCTTTAATGTCATGGACAGCAGATCAATTTATGACATGTTTGGCCCCAACAGTATAATTTCTTCTAACCAAAATAATGCTTGAGCAAAAATAATGGGAGCCTGTTCCTCTTACCTGTACAAACTGCTCCAGGGCTTGCCTGTCCAAGCATGTGTAGTTCTGCAGGAACTTGAGCTTCTCCAGCTGGAACTGGTCCCGAAAGTGGGTCTCTGCCTGCTTTTCCAGCAGCTGGAACACCATAGCGCCCAGGAGAAGGTAAAAGAGATACCCTAGTACCAGCAGCAGAGTCCAGCTGATCTGCCGGTTGTGTATGGTGAGTAGGGGCGTGCTGCTGCTGTGCTGCTGCCAGTCCCTGCTCAGTACTTAATAGGTTGCTGTCCCAAGACATGTGCTACCTAGGACGCCCAGGAATCACACATCCATGTTCCCAGTTACTGCCCTGGAGAATTTTTTAACAGAACATACAGGTATCAGGCCTATATAAAATGAGACTAACAGGCAAATTTTATCCTCCACATCTTTTGTCTATCCAGAATAAAGGGAGAACATTTATGGCTTAATAAGAATGTGAAACACAGTATTTTTCTCCTTTTGAAACAACTTCTATCCAGAGATCTCAATCAAATGAATGAAGCCTGACATAAGCCCTCTGAGACTGGTATTGTTTTCCAGGCTGGGAAGCTGAAAACTGTGGTTGAATGACTTACCCGGGGTCATATGAATAGAGTCACGGATAGACTCTTATAGTCTTGACAAGTAAAGCCTTACTCTAAACACTAGACTTTTGTACAAGAAAACACTATAAAGTCTCTAATTACAGCAGACTCCCCGCCACAAAGAGGAGTATGGAGCTGAATAAATGGAAAAATCAACAGCTGCCATCTGTACCATACAAACATTGCTGGCACCAGTGAAAGCAGCATGATGAAGCTCATAAACATCCTGAATTCAGCCTGGTCACAAGACAGACTTTCTCTTTCTTTCCTAACCCTAATAAGATCAGTCCCCTTACTGCCTGGCCTGCTGCTCCTGAATTCTTTGTCAGATGACTCCACCCTTTAGTCCATAGAATTAGAGAATGAACCACTCATCACTACTGCTTTCAGTCTCCGTATTGCCCTTTTAATCCAAATGCATAAGGGGAAGGAGGGCTTAAGGTTAATTGTTAGCTAAAAAGTATCAGAGGTCCACTCATGGGAGACTTAGTGATTATCATGCACTGGAAATGAGCTGGGCTTGCATATTTTTCTGTAGAAAACGCTTTACGACTAGTGTCATCTATGCCACATTGCTTCTGAAAGAAAACACACACACACACACACAGAGTAAGAAGGCCATATGGCTAGGGATGCAATTTTGTTATTAAACTCTCTTCTGATTAAAATGTTCTGGATACAGATATCCCTCCTTTGCTTCAGATTGTTTTTCACCTACCTTCAAACAAGAGGTAGTGCTCAGAGAAAAAGACTGAAAAAATGGTTTCAATCATATCTGTATCTGGGAAAACCCCTGTACTTGCCATTTGAACTGTGCTCCTAGCCTAGGGACAGCCATCTCCACCCAGAAGAGGATGATTGACTGGCAGCAGAAGGCCACTTGTCACTCTGAAAAGTGAAAAGTATTGTGGAGAACTCCCAAAAGAACATATTGAACTTTGGGACCACTCTGTTGCTGTGACTGGGGGACAGAAAGATTTCAGTAGAGAAGTGCAACGTGCAAGGACTCAAAGCCTTGGTGCTTTGGCATTTCTTTTTGGCTGAAGTGAAACATTTAGGAGATAGAAGCTGTAGTGGCATCAATAATATTACTGAGCACTGCAATAACGTTATGAAGCAAACTAATCTGAAGAAACTGAGATGTCCAACTTGCTTATCACTGATGGAAGGCCTTCTCTTGGTCTGTGCTAAGGATGACAATTACTTTCAGAGTATCTAACAAGAACTTCAGTAGACAAGTCTGGGATGTTGCACAACTGCCTGTTACACTAGCAGGGCTGCCTCTGGTGAGAGATCCAGATGTTTGTCTTGTTGTATTTTATAGGACCTATGTCTCCAGTCCAAGAGAATGCTAGCCTACTGGTTTTCTGGAATGGATGCAAACACATGTGCATAGCTGGGCTGAGACAAACTCCCACAGTTGAAGTAGGTTTCACAATTAAGGGTACGAAACTATTAATTAAGTTACAAATGAATAAATACAGCACTGAACCTCTTTTATCTCCCCTTCTATTCTGTTCAGTTCAGTTCAACAAAGCATTCTGGCCGCCAAACTTGGCAGTCTAAATTATGCCTTAAGAAAAAATGTCCACTTAGGCTTACTTTTAGGATCTTAATTTTCTGAGGATTTTGTGATTTGAGTCACTAAAATTGTCTGTTTACTTCTATACTTCAGATATTACTACTTAAAGCACTTCAACATTACAGGTGTATCCTATTTGGTTGGCCAAGTGAAATGATTTCTAATCAACTTTCAGAGGAGGTGTTATCATCTTTACCATGACTATAATTTGAAAAGCATTTTAAAAAAAGGCAGGAAAAAATAATCAATTAATGGGTAATATAACAAACAGCTGGAGAGAACTTCAAAAGACACGTGGAATATGTGATAAGATCTGTCCTGCGGCTGACGTAGAAAGCAGTGTTTCTGCAGAAAGATGAAAAAAAAATAAAATTCAATCGTATTTGCACAAGAAACTGCAGAGTAAATATGCAGTTAGAGATGAACCACCTTAGAGCTGAATGACCTTACAGGTACATGCAAGGGCAAAATCATGAAGCACACATTTAAGAAAGTATTTTCATAAACATGCACAGTTCCATACAAGTGAGCAGAGTAGTGTGCTCTGAAAATGTGAAAGACAACAGTCTGTAAGTAGCTGATGCTGCCATATTTATTCCCATAAAAAAGCTACAGAAATATGTACCTAAAGATTTCAAGTTATAGAAACATCAATATTTTGTTTGCAAAGGCATGGGTTTTTTTTCCCTTAGTGTCAAGCTGCAACATAGGAATAAACTAAAACAAGATTCTGCACAGGAGCCCAGAAGTTATGTCTTGCCACAGGAAAAAAGAAACTCAAATATATACATTTGGAAATAAACTGAAGACTTATGATTTCTGTGTAAGTTCTGAATCTGGAAGAGGAAGCTCAGCATGGCATACCACATTGGAAATTAAATTAGTTTTCCAGGTAAAAAGGCATAATATACAATATGCCAAAATAACAATACTAGAAGATCCCTTTTGATGATGGGGTGACAAAGCACACTATCTAATCTAACTTCTCTTGTTGCTCTTTTAATGTTCTTCTGATTAAAAAAATAAATAAAACCTGAGTTCACAAACATTAAAAATAAAAAATGCTGAAAGCAAAAACTTCTTGAGAGTAGCTGAACTTGGAAGTTGACTGTTAGTCAGAGGTTCTGCTGTTCCAGCACTCCCTAGAGCACTTATGATAAACATAAGAGTGCATTTGGTCTCAAAGCTAAGGAATGAATTCTTACAAAACATATTTTGAATCCAGAGCTGAACATGACCTTATGGATTATTCCTTCACTTATCATATCTTCCTCCCTCAATGTTACTGTAATGCGTGACTGACCCAGTAGGATCCAGCTTTTCCCAGAGAAAATCTGAGCTCTTCTAGAAAGCACAGATACCAAAATGACATCCTGGTCTACAGTCGAGATAGTGAATCACTTAACATGTATCACCTGGAGCAAAACAAAGGATTTGGGGTTCTCCAATTGCTTCACCTATTGCTGTTACAGTTCCTAACAATTCCTAATCATGGACAGATACTAAATAAAAGATAGGCCAAAAATAACTGACATGGTTTCCTCACTCTGTATTTCAAAAGCCAGAAAAAATACCATTGTGATCAGTAGGAGTATAATTTACATAGACACTGTTTCTAAACTGTTTCTAAAATAAGTAATTAAATGGTTTAAGGATACCTTGGCTGATCCTGTCATCTTCAAACTTCTGATGAATGAATTTTGGACTAATTTTGCCAGAATAAATGTCTCGTACAGAGCTAGATGACAAACTGAATGCAAAGATCCAGGGACCCATTCTTCCACAGGGTATACATTTCAGCCTGAACAGTTTGTACATGGAAATACTGAATTGTTTTGAATTTGCTTTGCTCCTTGAATGACTTTTAAACCCTGCACTTTGGAGAAGAGTTAAGGAAATGATTTTAGAACCATGTTAAATATAAATAACAGTAACACTGCATTTCTTCAGGCATGACACTACCATCTGGCAATTTTCTACTTCTGATTTTGTTCTCACTCCAAATATAAAGCAATCATTTTGACTTCCTGATTTACACTCACATAGGTGAAAACATGAAGCATTTTCAGATAACAGTTATGAAGAGTTCCAAGATTTCAATAGTATTTTTCTCAGACAGATTCTATGAAAAAAAGAAAAGCTTCCTTGAATTCTGTAGTTATTGTATTGGAGGAAGATCTTGTTGTTTCTGTTCTTTATTTGTATAAATGCATTTGGGTAAGCACACTGTTGGCCCACAAATACAAGTATTTTTTTAGCTCACTGTTTGTGTCAAATGAAGCACCTCAGATGCCCCAAAAAATGAACAGAAGATAATCTTTGAAAAATCTCAGGTGCAGCCCCTGAGATTTCCTTCAAAGGAATGGGAAAACAAAGTTTTAGTTGAAAGTCTTCAATTTTATCGTGGTGGTGTCAAATGAAGGTATGGATTCTATCAGAAATATCTAGTTTACATTGCTTGCCTTATTGGTGAGGTTTCAAAGCAAACATTGCAGGAAGCGAAACAGAAAAAAATATCAGAAAAAGATCATTTAACATTGATTTAAACAACAGTAAAAGGGATTCACGTGAAACCATCTAAAAACAGAAGTTCGATTGTTGTGGTTATTAAAAATGGACTTTGAAAAGACAAACAAGTTCTATATAGAGCTACCGAATATGCTATATGTAACTAGGCATTTCCAAATTCTCATCTTGTTGACATCCATATTCACCAGCTGGATATTTGGTACAGGCAACATTTTTACAAGATCTTATCATTCTATTACATTGAAGTGCTCTCAGTTTATACTATTGACATAAAACACTTGCATGCTATGATTGATTAAACCAGGTAAGAACAATGAAATCTTTTGTTGGGAAGATATTGCAATGTATACTTACACTGTTACATGTGTGAACCTCATTATTCCACTTCAAAGCCTCTTTCATAAAAAAAGCAGGAGTGAAAAAGAGAGATTCAGTCAGCGGCGAGGCCAGCAGCGGCAACGGTAAGTGGGCGGCTGAGCGCTAGAGTGAGGCGGACAGGCAGATTCCCGAGGCCCAGGAGCCCCGGAGAAGAGCGGAGGGACCCGTCCAGAGGCGGCGGCTCTCGCGAGAGAGGCTGACGCGGCGTGCGCGTTGCCGGGGCAACCGCGGGAGATTTGAACGGCCCTGAGGAGCGTGGCGCGTCAGAAAGGGCGTGGCGCGTCAGTTCGCGCAGGCAGGGCGCAGCCCCCCCTTCTTCCCAGCTCGAGAAGGCTACTCAAGTGGTGACTGTCGGCCCAGGGGGAGACCCAGCTATGGTTGCCACTCGGGTGAAAGCCATTGGTAGGAAAAATGTGGCGATGCAGACAGAGCTCCCATGTAAACATGCAGCTGTCCAGGTCTCTGGCTGCAGGGAGTGCCTGAGTCTATCACTGATGATGGAGGTCAGCGGGGACACCTCTTGTGTGAGATGTGACCAGGTGAGTGATCTGCTCAGCCTGGTGGTAGAGCTGAAGGAGGAAGTGGGAAGGTTGAGGAGTATCAGGGAGTGTGAGAGGGAGATAGATTGGTGGACCCACACCCTACCATCCCTGAGGCAGAGGCAGCAGATGGAGACTCCGCAAGAAGCAGAGGATCCCCTGCCCTCTGTCTCCAGGCAGGAGGGGACCTAAGAGATGGAGGGGAATGGATACAGGTCCCTGCTCGGGGAGGCAGGTGAATCAGCTCCTGGTCTCCCTCACCTTCCCAGTTGCCCCTACTCAACAGGTATGGGGCTCTGGAACTTGAGGACCAGGCCAGTGAAGATCAGGTTGTAGATGAAGCCCTATCTAGGGAGGTGCCTAGGCCCAGTCGGGCAGCCCCACGCATTCTCACATCCTCTGAAAAAAGAAAAAGGAGGGTAATTGTCGTAGGCGGCTCCCTCTTGAGGGGGACAGAGGGCCCAATATGCAGACCTGACCCATCCCACAGGGAAGCCTGCTGCCTCCCTGGGACCCGGGTAGAAGACATTACCAGGGAACTTTCTGGTTTGGTTCAGACCTCTGATTATTACCCATTGCTGGTTGTGCAGGTTGGCAGTGATGAGATTGCAGAGAGGAATCCAAAGGCAATCAAAAGGGATTTCAGGTTACTGGGATGATTAGTGGAAGGATCGGGAGCACAGGTAGTGTTTTCCTCAATCCCTTCAGTGGCAGGGAAATACACTGAAAGGAACAGCAAAGCACACCTCGTTAATACGTGGCTCAGAGGCTGGTGCCACAGGTGGAATTTTGGGTTTTTTGATCATGGGGAGTTCTACCCAGCACCGGGCTTGCTAGCGACAGATGGTGTCCAGCTATCTCAAAGGGGTAAGAGAATCCTTGCTCATGAGATGGCATGGCTCATAGAAAGGGCTTTAAACTAGGTTTGAAGGGGGTAAGGGATAAAACTAGGTGCACCAGAGATGAGCCTGGGGGCAGCATGCTGATGTTAGGGGTGGATTCGATAATCCAGCTCAAATGCATCTATGCCAACGCACGCAGCATGGGCAATAAACAGGAGGAGCTGGAAGCCATCGTGCAGCAGGATAGATATGACTTAGTCGCCATCACGGAAACATGGTGGGATGACTCCCATGACTGGAGTGCTGCAATGGATGGCTACAAGCTCTTCAGAAGGGATAGGCAAGGTAGAAGAGGTGGCGGGGTGGTGCTCTATGTTAGGGAATGTTTTGACTGTATAGAGCTACACGATTCTGATGACAAGGTGGAGTGCTTATGGGTGAGGATGAGAGGCGAAGCCAATAAGACAGATATTGTGCTGGGAGTCTGTTATAGACCGCCCGACCAGGTTGAAGAGACGGATGAATTGTTCTACAAGCGGCTGGCAGTAGTCTCAGAATTGTGTGCCCTTGTCCTTGTGGGGGACTTTAACTTTCCAGACATCTGCTGGAAATACAACACAGCAGTGAGTAAACAATCTAGGAGGTTCCTGGAGTGCGTGGAAGATAACTTCTTGATACAACTGGTGGGTGAGCCAACCAGGGGAGGAGCCTTGCTAGACCTACTGTTTACAAACAGGGAAGGACTGGTGGGAGGTGTGATGGTCGGAGGCCGTCTTGGGCTTAGCGACCATGAAATGATAGAATTTTCAATTCTTGGTGAGGCAAAGAAGGTGGTCAGCAAAACCACCACTATGGACTTCCGGAGGGCTAACTTTGGCCTCTTCAAGGCACTGGTTGAGAAAGTCCCTTGGGAAACGGTCCTGAAGGGCAGAGGGGTCCAGGAGGGATGGACATTCTTTAAGAAGGAAATCTTAATGGCTCAGGACCAGGCTATTCCCATGTGCCGTAAGTCAAACCGCCGAGGAAAACGACCGGCCTGGCTGAATGGAGAGCTTTTGCTAGGACTCAAGAAAAAAAGGAGAGTTTATCATCTCTGGAGGAAAGGGCGGGCAACTTGGGAGGAGTACAGGGATCTGGTTAGATCATACAGAGAGAAAATTAGAAAGGCAAAAGCTCAGCTAGAGCTAAACCTGGCCACTATTGTAAGGGACAACAAAAAATGTTTTTACAAATATGTTAACAGTAAAAAGAATCCCAAGGAGAATATCTTTCCTTTAATGGATACAGAAGGGAATGTAGCAACCAGTGATGAGGAAAAGGCCGAGGTACTTAATGCCTTCTTTGCCTCAGTCTTTAATAGTGAGTCCAGTCATCCTCAGGGTAATCCACCCCTTGAGCTGGAAGGTAAGGATGAAAAGCACAACATACCCCCCTTAATCCAGGAGGAATTAGTTAGGGACCTACTTTGCCATCTGGACACTCAGAAATCTATGGGACCTGATGGGATCCATCCAAGAGTACTGAGGGAACTGGCAGAGGTCCTTGCCAAGCCACTCTCTATCATCTATCAGCGATCCTGGTCAACAGGGGAGCTCCCAGAGGACTGGAGGCTTGACAATGTGACTCCCATTTATAAGAAGGGTCGGAGGGAGGATCCGGGGAACTACAGGCCTGTCAGCCTGACCTCGGTACCAGGGAAGATTATGGAACGGCTTGTCTTGAGAGCACTCACATGGCAAGTCCAGGATAAGAAGGGGATCAGGCCCAGTCAGCATGGGTTTACGAAAGGCAGGTCCTGCTTGACCAACCTGATCTCCTTCTATGACCATGTGACCCGCCTAGTGGATGAGGGAAAGGCTGTGGATGTTATTTTCCTGGACTTCAGCAAGGCCTTTGACACTGTCTCTCATGGCATACTCTTTGAGAAACTGGCGTCTTGTGGCCTGGATAAGTGCACTCTTCACTGGGTGAAAAACTGGCTGGCTGGATGAGCCCAGAGGGTAGTGGTGAATGGGGTGAAATCCAGTTGGCGGCGGGTCACAAGTGGTGTTCCCCAGGGCTCGGTGTTGGGCCCTGTTCTGTTTAATACCTTTATCGATGATTTGGATGAGGGGATTGAGTGCACCCTCAGCAAGTTTGCAGACAACACCAAGTTGGGAGGCAGGGTCAATCTGCTTGAGGGTAGGGAGGCTCTACAGAGAGATCTGGACAGGCTGGATCGATGGGCTGAGGCCAATCGTATGAAGTTCAACAAGGCCAAGTGCTGGGTCCTGCACTTCGGTCACGGCAACCCCATGCAGCGCTACAGGCTTGGGGAAGAGTGGCTGGAAAGCTGCCTGGCAGAGAAAGACCTGGGGGTGCTGGTTGACAGCTGGCTGAACATGAGCCAGCAGTGTGCCCAGGTGGCCAAGAAGGCCAATCGCATCCTAGCCTGTATCAGAAATAGTGTGGCCAGCAGGAACAGGGAGGTGGTTGTTCCCCTGTACTCAGCACTGGTGAGGCCGCACCTCGAGTACTGTGTTCAGTTTTGGGCCCCTCATTCCAGGAAGGACATTGAGTTGCTGGAGCGTGTTCAGAGGAGGGCAACCAAGTCGGTGAGGGGCCTGGAGCACAAGTCTTATGAGGAGCGGCTGAGGGAGCTGGGGCTGTTTAGTCTGGAGAAGAGGAGGCTGAGGGGAGACCTTATCACTCTCTACAACTACCTGAAAGGGGGTTGTAGTGAGGTGGGTGTTGGTCTCTTCTGTCAGGTGGCTGGAGATAGGACAAGAGGAAATGGCCTCAAGTTGAGGCAAGGGAGATTTAGGTTAGATATTAGGAAAAATTTCTTTACTGAGAGGGTTGTTAAACATTGGAATGGGCTACCCAGGGAAGTGGTTGAGTCACCATCCCTGGAGATATTCAAAAAGCGAGTGGACAGGGTACTTAAGGACATGGTTTAGTGGGCATGGTTAATAGTTGGACTTGATGATCTTGAAGGTCTTTTCCAACCTGAATGATTCTATGATTCTATTGATTAAACCAGGTAAGAACAATGAAATCTTTTGTTGGGAAGATATTGCAATGTATACTTACACTGTTACATGTGTGAACCTCATTATTCCACTTCAAAGCCTCTTTCATAAAAAAAGCAGGAGTGAAAAAGAGAGATTTAATTAGGCATGTCCATCTTCCAGGCAAGAGAAACTCAAGTTAAGGTTATATAATTTTCTCCTTGGAGCTCTCTGGAAAGCTGCAGTGGCCAGGAAGTGATGAAAATGGAGACAAATACCCAAGCCAAAAGCTGGTGAGCTCAAGGTTTTCACTAGTGTGGTTCCAGACTGTGTATAGATCCCTGACAGATTCAGCATAAATGAGAACAGACCCTTCAGCCTTTATGTGTCTGGGTCATATCCTGACCCTCCCAGAAGCTATGTTGCTGTTGGAGACCCGCGGATGTGTGTCTTCTCCTGAAATAAACTATATAGAAGGATTGGAAATGCCTTGAAATAAGAGATGAGATGATCCACAATGTCTGGCATAAATTAATCCTGAAAATATCTGTATGATATGTAGCACTGTAGAGCTACTTCACCAAGAAATCTCCACAAAAAAGATATTTGGATTTATTCTGGTTGGAGATAATAAATAAATTGTATTTACCATATAAACATTTAACCAACGAGCAGCTAGATATCATGGTGAATAGACAGGAGTCAGATATGCATGAGAATCTCTATGCTTAGCAATACTGTTTTACAGGTGGCTTAGGCAGGAGTCAAGATCGTTATAAATGTGGGCCTTCAGTGTGGCAAATGCCTGGGTTATTTCAAATTAATCTAGAAATTATATGAAGATATATTATTAAACCAAGTAACTTTGTTCATCTGTGGCCAACCAAACTTTCTTGAAGCAATAAATGCTTTCATGAAGACAAGAGGATTTAGAAAGGAAGCCCAGTAGCCTTCCAACACCTGTGAGAAGGCCATCAAGAAGATGGAGCCAGGCTTTTGACAGTGTGGCTTGTGAGAGGAAGAGACACAATGGGCAAAAAAGAAAACTTCAAGCTGGACATAAGGAAAAACTTTTTCACGATGAGGACAGTCAAGCATTGGAACAGATTGCTTAGAGAGGTGATGCAGTCTCTATCCCTGGAGGTTTTCAAGACCAGACTGAACAAAGCCCTCAGACAAACCCCTTGGTTTGATCTCATAGCTGATGCTGTTTTGAGCAAGAGGTGGGATTAAAGACCTGCTGAGGTCCTTTCCAACCTGAATTTTCCTATGAACCCAAAAGGCAACCTTTGAAGAGTGGAGGCAGTTTTAAAAAAGTGTATGCTTTATTTCTTAAGACTATTGTGTACTCAATGAGCAATCTTTTCTGCCCAGATGATATTACAAAAATTTCCAAAAGAAGCAAGGAAGGCTTTATATTGATTTATATGGTTTTCTGTTATTGGATGGACTTTTGTCCAAGCTCTTCTCACGCGTTTGATATAATCTTAATCTCAGACCATTCTGCCAATCAGGTATTACTTTGCCGATAGTGATTTAATTTCACACCATTTTTACAAAATTGTAAAAAAAGGCTAGAGAATTTTGAAACAGGACAGCAAACAATCTTTTCTCTCTGTGACTTAGATGTGTGGCAAATGGAGAACAAAACATTGAATATATAATCATCAAGTAGTGGCAGTGTCACATAGATCATACCAGGGTAGCACTGTGATCCTTCTCTTAACCAGTTACTGAAAGCTATTGGAAATGCTTCAATGTCAAAAGAAATGAGCTGTTGTACCAGTAATTCTCTTTTGGCTACCTTCAAATAAATTCACCATAATGTGGATTTTACTGAAAACTGAAAAAGACAGCTGCTTCACCCAGCAATGGTTTGGAACCTCTGGTTCTTCTCCAGCTAGCTGGGTTGGATGGAGGCAGGACGGTGGCCGTGCTCTCCTCAACAAAGCTGTATAAATATTAATTCCGTGTATATTTAATAAAGGTTTTATATATAACAGTGTAAGAAGAAGAAAAATAAAGACAAACAGATAAAGATTCTGGCAAAAGAAGCACATTTTAATATAATCTCCAACAAAGCAGACATACAAAAGGGGGAAGAACTGTGGATTTTCCCACCCCTGACCAAATCCTTGAACTCTCTTCCAAAAGCAACAGTAGATATGACTTTTATCTCACCTTGTACATCCTAAATTCTGCATAAAGTTTACAAATTTATGTGGTAGCTGTGCTGACTTTTACTGAAAATGCAGAAAAAGGTGTAAGTTTAATATTTCTTAATTGACGGCATCTTAGTTGTTAATTTGATAAACATGTATCTTCTGTGGGTTTGAACATACCAATTCACCATGTACTTCAAATAATTATGAATTTGCCAGAGAATTAAGTGTCAACAACTTAAGGAAATATACATCCTTGAGAATGATATGTGACTTCTGCCAATGTATTGCTGTATTTTTATGTGAACAACCCAAACCCTTCAAAATGCAAGACTATAAGCTTATCACTAGTGTGAAAAATGATGGCTTCAGTCTGGAAGTATGTATATCTCAGAGAAACAGACTGTATTTTGCATTGCATTTTTTGATTTGTTTTAGTCTGATGTGTAAAATAAGTTGTTGCATAACTGGATAATATGCAATAAAGTAGTACTGAGTCAATAGTGAATTTACATTGTATGTAAGATATAACTGCATTTAAATTTTTACATCTCATTTGTGTTTTACAAGTATTTGCCTTTTTTTACTTTAAGTCTATTAAGTGTCACTGTTTCTTCTGAAACCTGCATATTCTGGGAGGGTGTATATTTTGCACAAGATTTAATGTATTCAAATGAAAAAAACAGTTGGGAAATTTTGAACTCTAGAATTACCCTCTAATAAAAATTTATTTTCCTATTACAATGCAATCTCAGTATTCTAGTCATCTTATGTGAAAACTACTATTCCTTGGGGGAAAAAAATAGAAATCAGCAAAAGGTCTCAAATGAAATTTTATAGAATTTTGTAACACAGATAAGTACTATTTTTGCACAGACATCTCTGGATGCCAACTAGATGTAATTAATAAAGCCTTATGCAAATCAATGCAAACAAAACTACCATCAGTAGTAGTAAGTGTTCCCCAGATTAAAGATGTAGAAGAGCATTAATACATTAGATAATTTTAATATTTAGAAAACATACAATGAATTCTCAGTAAACAAAAATGTTTGGCAAACTCCTGATTGATTGTTTTAGTTTTGCTTAATCCTAATGCAAGCTGAAGATAATGAGTTCAAATATCATTCCCTGGAGAAATGGATTTTGCTGTCAAAGACAAATAATTTCTATACCTTTACCAATTAAGCCTGTACATCTAAAATACTTATTCGTACCTGTTTCTAAACAGAAGAGGAAGGGAAAGAATAAAGACCTTTAACTGTTTCTAAAAGGAAATAGTGGACTGCAAGAAGAATTTCATTTGTTCCCCAAGCCTGAAAGGAGATAAAGAATACATTAGACTATATTTCAGGCTGTGTTGTCAGTTTTAAAACAAACTTCAGAAACACATAAAGAAAGAAAATAAAATCTTTTAATTTAAAACTTTTAAGACAAAAAAATCATTCATCTACTCTTCTGCATTTTCATTTCTCTACCTCAAGACTGAACAAGGCAATGAAAACATGTTTGTAGAGCAGTCCTTTGTAAAAAGCTTTCCAATGTAGTTATTACAATGCTTTAACAATCCGAGCACGCCTCTGTGAATGTATCTGCTTTAATTCCACTCTGTTTAGAAAGCAGATGGTAACAATCTACAAACCCTGAGGTAATCTTCACTGAGACCTCTCATTCCCTCCCCTGCATTACTGTCACTAAGGTTATTGAGCATTCCCATGCTTTCTGTTTATGAAACTTATTTTCCACTCCGTTGGCTTCTGCACACGTTTATCTTTTTTTTGTTGTTGTTGTTGTTTTTTCCCCAGCTGATGTAAAGTGGGGTCCTCAGTTTGCTTCTAAGATACTGATATAACAGTTTGAAAGGGTCAGGATCAATAAAGGAAAGAGCAGTAAGTATGGTGACATTTTTTAGGCCTAGCAGATTTTGGTTTGGCTGAACTATGCTTTTTCATGTCCTCTGCATGGCACTCTGTGTGTAATAATCATGCAGGGAATGAATACATTTGCATGGAAATGCAGAAATGCTTATTGAACATCTCAGTTGAAGAGAGTTTAGGAGATGATCACAGGACAAGATGTGCTCTTGTTAGTTAGATTACTGTACTTCACAGAAAGAGTCAGATTTGGACCTTCTAAAGCCCTGAAATGTTTGTTTTAAGACACTTATCTCTAACCTTCTGGTGAGCCGCCTATAAATTCAACTTAATTTCATTTGCAGGAGAAACATAACAACAGCTTTTCTAAATAAAGACAAAAGACATCCCAAAGCCTAAGTGTGTTAAGTGTTTGCTTTGGATGAGTGTAGGGAGGCTGTTTCTTCAGCCACTGTGTGTTTACCTGACAGTTTTCTGATAAGCAGTGTGATAGCGAAAGCCCACTTTGTGACAGTGCTAACACCATCTGCCAGGTGCTGATAGCTTGCTGAATAATGCTGTCATCAACACTCAAGTGCTGATGTAAAGTTATTGCTTCAGCGACCACTACCACTTTCATCTTCTGTCTAATTGGTTGTTGCCACTAAAAAGTATTATTAAAAAAAAAAAAAAAAAGAAAAGCATGGGTCATTTTTCTTTATCACGATGAATTACTTTTAGGCTACTTTGCAGTGCCACTGTTGTGTGTTTATTGCTTTCTGCTTCCTGCCAATTTTACTTATCTACACTGTAGAGTGAACTTTATTGCCTACCTATGATCAGTACCTGATTTGCTGACAAATACCCATAGAAAGTTTCACTAGACCTTGATATAGTGAAATACCTGTTAAGGCCATACTCTGCTGGACACAGTGGGTGCCTCATGATGTAGGGTACAGTGCAATAATTTGCGTAATCATTATTTGGTGTCAATTGTTACAGCTAAATTTGTACCAGCTGAAAACCAGGCCAGAGAGTTTAAAGAAAATGTATACAGAAAATTTTGGAAGTATTTCAATCATCAAGAAACCACATTTAAATGCATTTATTTAAGTGTGAAGAAATACACTGTGCAGGCTGCACAGACATGCATGCCCCAGAAAGTTCACTGATGGTGGCTGAGAAAAACAGACAGCCTTCATAGTTTTACACTACAGCATTGAGCTACTAAAATAAGTACATGTGAAGAACCTCAAGTGTTTAGAATGGCTGAGAACATAATGTAATATAACTTCAGCCAGAATCAGGTCTCACTTGCGTCAGCATAAATGTGGACTAAAGCTATTTTGGCTTTAAAATGCTGTACTGGAGATTTTGGTTTGGCTTCCTATTTTTGGCAGGATTTACCTTTCTTTTGCAGGATGTTCTGTCTTGCTTTAATGAAAGCTAGGATGTCAGCATCAGCCTGGCTGTCTCCAGTCAGAGGAATAGATGTACTTGAACTTGGTGGGGTCCTGAAATAAGAAAGTATACTTGTAGACCCAACTGAGTAAGAAGGTTATTTTTCTATTCCATTATCTCCTCTCTTTTCAGCATGGAGGGCTTTGCTCTCCAGATACATTGTTAGAGATGGCACAGTTCAGAGGAGAATCAAGCTCAGGACTTCTTAATGCTCTTATGTAGGTTCTTAAGATTAGCCAATATCTTTTTAGTTTGGTAGGGCTACATGCTTATCAGCTATAAAACCTCTCACAAAGGGTTAAAAATATTTTACTGCTGAGTCAAAGACTTGCTTCTAAGCGGAAAAGCCTAATATAGTGAGTTTACCAAAGAAATGATGGATGTGACTATGCCTTGTGTGTGTTTGCTTCAGGAAAAAATGCTGCTATTTATTTGAACAGATCAATAGCATTTTTGCCTACTGTAAGGGAATTAAGTTTTCATACATACATATAAGTATACAATCACATGACATTCATGACATTTGCTCACAGATGCAACTCCTTTGTGCTGCTGAGTCTCCAGTCCCAGCTGAGATCTTGTATCTATGCAGTTAAATCATTGACTTACCTCTGCTTTTGATAGACCCTCTGGTGGTATAAGATGATGTAGTACAGTGAAGCTATTCTAATCAGCTAAGAAAGCTAAGAATTGGGCCCTGTGTCTTTAGCCTTGTTTAAAGATTAAGCACTAATGTTGAAATGAGAAATATTGCGATAAAAATTACAATATGGAAGGACAAGTGGAACCGAAGGGAGAAACTTTTTTTTTTACGTGTCCTACCTTTGTAATTATAGTTATTTCCACTGTTCCTTACTGACTATTGTAGTAGAATGTAATTGTGCCTGACATAAACAGAAGTCTGATATCCTTGTCTTTGTGCTACTAATTAAGTCCTTAGTTGCTGAATTAGTGAACCAAAATGGAAAAAAAATATAAATTACTATGAACTTAATAAAATATCTCTTTTTATTTACAAGGTGATCTCAGAACACCAGTAAAGAACTATATTCTTATTGATTTTCATTTGATTAGGAACAATATAAAAAATAGAAATTACACAATATATTTGAGAAGTACTGTCTAAATTCCATTTTAGCTTCTCTCTTTTCTTCTGTTTTTCTTAAACACAAATGCAATTTAAAACATCAGGTTTTGGGGGATGAAATTTTCCACTATTTTTTGCTGTTCTAGAAATGTTTTGGAAAATGAAAGAAAAAACCCCTTGTGAATTGTTCTTACTAATGCAGTAGGAAAAATAGTAACTTAACCGTATTTTCCTAAGGGCCTTAACAACCAGAACTGTTGAGTGCAATAAGAATGTAACTTCTGGAAGTATACTGACTTGGCATGATGTTTTGGTGGGAGAAAAGAACATGGAAATGAGCACATTAGAAAAAATAGAGAGGCTGTAAAAAAAAAAAAAAAAAAGTAGTTTCTGTTAACCTGCTAAGCTAATTTTCACAAAGCAGTACGTCTTTTGAGAAAACATGACATGTAACATTTGCCAAACCTGACACACCTGGGCCGCTGGTGTCATTTTATTTTACTAGAATAATTTGTAGGAGGGAGATTCAAAATATTTTAAGCACAAAATCACAAGAATTAAAAAATCTCTGTGTAGTTCCTGCATTCTCCAATACTTACATACTCTGATCTCCCTTATTTTCAAATGTTTTTATTTACTCTTTCAGAGTCCTTTTTTCTTGCTGAGAAGACACAGTCATGAGTATTCATAAGCTCATGGGGAAAAAAGCCTCAGGCCAAACAAGAAACAACCTCTATAATGCTGATAATGCAGCTACTTGGTGTAAAGCTATGGTACAACCTTGGTGTTGTTTTGGAAGTTGGAGGAAAATCTGTAATTTCAGTTTTATTTTTGTTTTTCAAGGAGACTCTTGTTAAAGAGATTGATAGAGGGTTATCTAGGCATTATATTACTTACTGGTTTGCTCTTTCCTCTGAATAGCCCATGTATGCTTCTTACCTTGTTTTTAAAGTAGGGTTACTAGAAGTGATTGAATTGTTTTTCCCAGCTGGATCTTCATTAGGGCTGACTCTTGTGGTGTCTGAAAAACTGTAATGGGAGCAGAAATGAAGGAAAGAATATAGCCCTTGTGGAGGTAATATTAATACATGTTAAGTAACTGTTTTTGAAGACTTTTTTAATCTATATAAAGCACTTGTTTACTGGAAGAGGGTTTTCAGTTGAATCCATGTGATGATTAGGTTTATGTAGAGAATGTGTCTACAAAAGAATGACAAATAAGCTCATAAAGATTATACTTTTAGTATTTGCCTTCTAAGCAGGGCTTGTAAAGCACTTTGATGTATCTGGTGTACAGTCTGTAATGGTATATTTAGTTCCCAAACTGACTATTAGCCAAGTGAAGCCTTAGCTCATTTTCCATTCTTTCTTTAGTCAGGCAAAATTATTACCAAAATCAGTGGAAGACTGGATAAAAACTCAGTGAGGACTTTGGGTTGTGGCTTGTTGATGATAGCCAAATATATTGCAAACAGCTGTTGTGCATTCCTGTCCCTGCAAATATCGTTATCAAGGAACCTCTCCACTAGGAAGGCACATTTCTGCCACGGAATGCCTAGGGACTGTCCCCAGGGGTTGCATATGCTGCCGGATCTGGTGCCAAACTTAGAGTGGAAACACTGATTTACTCAGTTTTAGGATTTTTCCTGTAGATGGCAGGATTGGCAAGGTCTTGCTTTTCTAACTCTGCAGTATTTTGTTCATTGTTGGCTGACGAATTGATATTTCTGGCAGAGAACTTGAAAAAGGAAAGAAATTTATTACTAAAATGTTACTGTATTACGTTGTGCCAGGTTCAGTTTTGCAGAAGATATTGTGCCCAAGAGTGTAAGTCATTTTCAAATGAACAGCTCCAGGTTTACTGAATGTTTCTCATTAACTCCTCAAGCCCCATACCATTCACACCTGCCTGAATGGATGAAAATAACCTCAAGATTCAGCCTAATTCAACTAAAGCAATATCATATTTAATGTTAATAGTATTCTGTACTTTATTGCGCCTACATATTACAAGAGCTAGAAAGGATGTGTGATGTTATTACCTTCTATGTGGTTTAACAATATCTGGGAACTTCACATCATAGTTCTGCTTTAGGATTTCCTGAACATTTTTTCCATTGATTTGGCAGCTTTTAAAAACTAAGTTATTTAGGGTCTTAAATTCAATTTTCTAAAAGGACTCTGTGTCTGTGCCCTTAGATACCTAGGCATCCAAGCCATATAACCATGGTTTAATAAATCACTACACATCAACTGAACCATAGCAACCATCCATGACTCTGTTCTTAGCCTGCAACAAATGTAAGGTAATGTGACTTAATGTGATCCTTTTTCATTGCTTTCTTTTCACTGAAATAAGCTTCTTTGCTTTTTATTTGCCATGAACAAAATGTATAATTTTATAAATACTGTGAGTCAGGTGAAGTAATTTATTTTTAAGCTGCAGTAGCTTATATGTTTGAACTAATTTTTTCCATCGAATTTAAATGAAAATTATTCTTCAGAATTGTTAAATCCCCATTTTAGAGGGGACTCAGATCCAGATCCATTAAAAAACCTAGACACTACAGGTGTGGCAGGGTTTGACCTCTAGGGATCTCACTTTCAAGTGGATTCCTGGACCCAGGACACTATGCCAAAACTTGCCTTAGAGTGGTCTGGGAGAACTGGGCACCTGAGGAAGGTGATGTTAAAAACACCCCTTAGACTGAGTGAAGTGATGCCCAGAATCAGGAAATTAACAGCGTGCTCAGAGGTGGACCTTAAACTCCTACCCTCTGCCTGTGGAGTTAAAGCCAGACATTTTTGTCTGTGGGATGCAAACTCTTCTCCTGCAAGTCAAAGAAATTTATAAGGAAGCTTAGAACTATTTTTTGTAATGACTCAGAGTGCTGCTTCCATGTAAGAGGTTAACAATTAGTGTACTAATCTAACAAATGAGTCCCTCAGCTTGGCAGAACTCAAATCCATATTTTACATATCCCAGAGATTTCCCTAATCCCTAATCCCTAGGCTAGAGGGATGGCCTGTATGGGCATGATTTGCAACCTTCATACTGAAGCTCGGATGATGTTTCTATGGCATTGCAAGATACATTGAATCATAAGGGGATGAAAGAGTGTAGTTTTGCTGTGCAGTGGTTTGTACGCTCGGATGCAACTTGCTCCTAGCCTGTTCTCAGAAAGCAGGACTCTCCTTCCTTCACCCGAGTGTCAGATGCTGTTGCAGTGATGAGAAAAGATAAGAAATTTTGCTAGTACTGCTCTAAATTTAATGAAAAGTCATTCTGACAGCATGGGGTTGGCATAAAGATCCCTCTCTCTGTGTGTTAAGCCTGAAGGACTGGACATCTCAGGATGCTCAACAAAGCCAGACAAAACCATAGCTGACCTGATTCAGTGCGATGATAGTCCTTCTTCAAGAAAGAGGTTGGTCTAGAGATCTCTAGAGGTGCCTTCCAACCAACATTTCTGTAATGTGTAAACAGGCACTCCTGGATTACAGTTTTGGATTTGGATGGACATACAAGGCATAGAAGTCCTGTCTCTTTGTCTGGCTCCTAAGGTCTAACATTGTTCAGGTTCTTTTGACAATGTATAATTCCCATTTTCATTCTGGATCTAACTGATTTTTCCTTGAGTTGAATTTAAGAAGTCTCAAAGCACTGTTTCCTGACAGCTTCAGTAAAACTCCTGCTTTTTCTGGAGATTAGTCTGTCAACTTCATATGTCTCAGTTCTTTTTTTAACGCACTACCTGGACTTTCACCCAGTGGGTAACTTGCTTTGGGGGGGGGGGGGGTGTCTTCTGTTGGGGATACATGTCTTAGGCATGGGTCAGCAGCTAGAGAGATGTACACAGTGTTGCAGCAGTGTCTCGCTGCAGGAACCCAAGGGCCAGAGACAACTGTCCCATGGACTGACCAGCTCCATCAAGCCCACAGGGTAGAGGAGCTGGGGAGATGATGGGTGTCATGGTATGAATGCTTGATTTGCCAGCTGAAAAAAAGCAGAAAATCAGGTAGATTAAAACAGAAAGCATAAAATTTGAAGGTGTGCAACCTCTGCAATATTAAAAAAACTCAGCTGCAGTTCTCCAGTCATCTGAGCCTTGGACGTCAGGAGAACAGATGTTCTGTGTAAAGGCAGGCAAGATTCAAGCTGCTTAAAATCTGAACATTTTAGTATTTGGTTACAAAATCAAATTTGGCCTAACTTGCAAATTCATAGATATGTTCTATGTTCAAGTTAAATTGTTACCAACAGAATGTGAAAACCTTTGAAATGTCATTAATCAACGATGTTATTCCCAGATTATATTTTATCATCACGTCACACTGTGGAAAACTGGCAGGAATGAAAAATTATTATGATACAAAATGCTGCAAAATATGTAAACATTTCCCTTGTTTCACATAGCATTAATATAGGGAGCAAATTTTGCAATCCAGGACAATAAATTTTAAAAAATCTGATGCTTCAAGTCATCGGAGAACATGAAGAGTTATCTGAAAATATCTCCAAGGGAATCTAAAGCAACAGGAAGATTTTGAAGACGAAGAAGCTGGAGAGCCAGGGGGTCTGAGACTGAACATACTGTGGGGCTTGCTGGAATAGGACGAATGAGATTCAGTAAAAGGGAATGAGTGAGGTTAAGAAAGATCTGACTGAATTAAAAAGGAATGCATTCCTTCTCAGAGAAGGAAAAAAATCCAAAATTTTTTAGACTATTTGAATAACTATCCAACATTTGCTTGATTCAAGGGGAGTACAAGAACAGTTCAACCCTAGTGAAATTAAATATTCAGTGAGAGAGGTAACTTGAACAGACAAGGATCTGATAAATTTCTTAAACGAAAGCCAATGTGGGAGAAGACTATATAAGGATGAACAAAACGCTGTGCTTGAATTCTGAAGTGGAGCAGACATGGAATGCTGAGCCCAACATGCATTTTAAGGCTTTTTGCAGACTTGACAGAAACCCATTAAGAGACATAAACGTACATACTGTACGAGTTGCAGTTAGCACCACAGCTTTATTTCAGAAACAATATGGACAAGTAGGGTATTCTCTTTCAAGTTTGAGGGATTTTATTAGGTATTCCTTTTGAATAAAATAGCTTCTTGATGATTATTTTAAGCTCTTCTTCCTTTCTCTTTCTACTGTGACTCTGGGATCTCTGATTAGACCCTTTTCTGTCTGAAATATCGAGATGGGTCATTCTTTCTCCACTTTGCACAGTTGTTCTTCATTTTAAGTAATATGTTCAGATCAGATGAGATTTAATATTTCTGCAACCTTCATATGAAAGACATATGCAAAGTTAAATGTAGTCTGGAAACCTTCTGAATCTACTTAACAGGTGAATGAGCTTGAGTCTGTAAGCCTCTACAATACACAAACTACTGGTTTCAGCTATTTTAAGTATATCAGATTTGGTAATGTGATTAACCTGTTCAAGAAATTACCTTTCTTACGCAGAAATGTTTTTTATTCATGCCAAACCCGCTGATAACCCTTATGTCACCCTTTTCCCCACTTTAGCTCTGCTGTCACTGAAATCAATGTTTTGCTTCTTACTCTAGCGGGAGTAGGATCAAGCAAGCCAATGGCTTTCACAGCTTACTGACTAAGGCAGAAATGCTCACTGTTCAACTCTTACTAACACAGACCCATTTCAACACTTAACAACTCAGCCATAATTGAAAGAGAGACACATTTGGCCATGAATCAAGTGCCTTTCATATGTGTGTATCCTTCTCCAGCCTCAAAAGGATTACCAGCTTCCCTTCTCTGTTATTTTAGTTATAAATTGATTTAATATAAAATACAATTTGAGGCTATCACATTTCCTTCCCAAGGCTTAATTTTCTCTGGTAACATGACTAAGGTGTGTCAAACAATAACAATCCACATGAATTGTGCACCAGCAGTGATCAAAAGATTTTGTGTAAACACATATATAAATCTCAAGATAGATTATGGAGTATATCTGTATCCTTTATAGGCTGAGATAGATAATTTATTACTTCTAATCCTGAAGATTGTATTTATATCCATTCACGCCCAGGAGTTTGTCTGAATGGTTTTACTGCATACTTACTCTGTCAACAGCAGTCTTAGATTTCTAACATGCAGCCCACTAAGTTTTAGATCTTATAGCTATTGAATACACCTGTGAACTGAATTCCATCTTGGAAATAGGTTTTATTTACACCACATCATATCAAATATAATTTATGTCAGTTTCTGCTTTTGTGACTGGTTATTCTGCTGGGTGAAGATAGCAATATCATTTCAGAGAAGGAGTCTGTTGATTCCTAGGTGAGTTAGACGCGAAGAGCCATTTGTGTCTCAGGACTGTGTAACTGAGAGGAGCAATTGTAGTCTGGGCTCATCCTACACAATCATGGGAACTGGTAAGTAAAGTTCCTGTGTCAACTGGGGTCAAGGAAATCCTTGGGAAATAAGTACTCTACTGTTTTATACTCTTAAAGCCTGTGAAATCGGAAACTTTTACTCTAAAATATTATTGTCTGAAGTAGGGGGAAAAGTAAATTTTCATGCACAGTGGGATGTTAAGCCTGCAGCTCCCACCTCACAAAAAGTAGAAATAGTGTTTCTACTTCCATATACATCACACTGGAAATGTACCTGTGTAAAATATGTGTAAACAGCCTAGCATAAAATAAGATCAACTTTCTGGTACTATAAGGAGGAAAGAGTAGTTAACTTCAAAAGATCATTGCAAGAATATTGATACAGATGGGAAAACAAAACTACATTCATCCTGACTCCCTCTACAATTTAAGTTCCAGAAGATGAATGTTCTGGGTCTGTGATGTGTATGCAAGGATCATCCAGTCAGTCTCAGTCAATATGTCCATTACTTAGACCCAGAGAAACTGTTCATTATAAAGAACATGTGATTTTTTGCAAGAGACCATGTGCGGCAGTACAGGACTCTGAAGTAAGCTTGGCAGCTGAAAACAACCAGACACCTACCCCTGTTCTATTCAAAATGCTAAACACACTTTTCTGAGACCTGTCCTCCAGTAATAAACATAAACGGTAAAGGCATTTGAAAGAAAAGTTTAAAAGAAAATTATAAAGAAACCAGTTATGCAATTTTGCTTCTGAGCTAGGGTGGGGGAAGGAGAAATCACCGCTCCTGGAGGCCAGTGTCCCATTGCTCTGGAAAGTGCCTAGCCATTATGGTATGTTCTTTTTAATTCTAGCTTTGACTGCAAAAGATACCACTCTCCTGAGCAATGTATCAGCACACCAACTGGAAATTGTCATTCCCAAGAACATTGGGGCAGAGAGGTTGTGCAAGAGGTCCTTAGTTCAATTCAGTACAAAGTTAAAGAGAGTGACAGTCATGGATTGCTTGAGCTAATTTGGCTGATTTTTGTGCTAAGCTAGACCAAAAATGCTTTCATGTTCTGTTCCATCAACTTTTCTGTGGGACAAGTAACCTTCAGACTAAAACCAGAAATGAACAGCTCAAATTAGGCCTAAAACCTGCCAGCCATTTGCAAAAGTAATAGTGCCTAAGACTTGAGAGAACACAGAATAAGAATTGAAGCAAAGTAGTAAAGACTAGAGTCAGTTTTCATCAGTTTGAGACTCTGAAAATGCCTTCTTAGGCCACTTTAGAGGATTATGTGTTTCATTCTCTGTATTGATTCTGGAGCATTTACTATAGATATAAGAATTTACAATAAAAATTAGAATATATTTGCCAGTTCTAAGAAAATCCAGTATTCATTATTTAATGGTATGTAGGATATATTATGTTTGCTGCAAAGCAGAAAACATCACTTATGCAGAGTATTGTTATAAAATTGTAGGTGAAGCCACTCATCAGAGAAAGATTGTATAATGAGAAGTGGGGAGAGAGAGGGGGAGAAAAAGATAGCATGAGAGAGGTGGGGAGGGAGAGAGGAAGAGGGAACAAGAGAGAACACCTCCATTTATTGTCAATGAATATGGAAACCTGCACATTCAGGTATGTGTTTTTCTGCACTTTGCTTGAAGGCTATGAAAGATCTATTACTGTAAATTTAAATTAGAGGTTTTGAAATCAGAAGTGATTAATGATGAAACAACCAAGATGATTACAGTTTCCTACTGTAGAGGATGCACCAGTGTTTTATAATATCAAATGCAGTATCATAGTGGAATAATATGCTGCATAAATGTAGCACCAGGACATTTTTCAACAGCAAATCTATCTAGGCTACATATTAAATAATTTTAAAATCTTTTTTTGGTTTGCAGCCCCCTGAATACATTCCAAAGGAGATATAGTCTCCTCATACAGCAAAACTGACAGATAACAGGCTTGCTTTTCCTATCTATCTGTCATGGGGTCCCTAGTGACAGGTTTCCAGGTTCCCAATACCAACAAATCAAAAGAACTGAGTTACAATAAGCTACCTGCAATATGATTGCAAAATAACTGAATGATAAAAATTCATTTTCTACACAGCCATTTCTCTTGTAACTGGAAATGCAGTGTTTGAGTGTGATATTTGCAAAAGCATTCCAGTGAACTGCACTTCTACTAAAACTGCATTTTCTTACAAGTAAGTAAGGAAGAGAAAAATGACCAATTTACCTGTTAGTTGATAGATGTTGTGAGGATTTGATAAACTGGGGATAAACAGTCATGGTATTTGGTGAGCTAACCATCTCTGGCTTTTCCTGCTGGGTTTAGATTGAAAAACAAAGTTATGTAGGATAGGATTCTTTTAAAGTGCTTAATATTGGCCTACAGGTCTCAGCAATAACAAGGTAGGCAATGACTCATTCAGAAAACAGAGTCTGAATCACACAGTATTTTCTTCACTTGGACAAACACTTCTGAACAAAGAGAAAAGTGTTTAGGATTGGTTCAAGTATTTTTAAGCTCAAGTTACAGGTTTTTAATATGTAACAGCATGTGTTCACTGATTTGAGTTTCCTAGGGAGCTCAGATGTATAGATAGGTGAAGATCCAAGAAATCAATCCCAATTATTTTTTCCAGTTTTCTAATCTTCTACTGATGAATCATGAGAGGCTGAATCCTGGACCTCTCCTGTTAAGGGATAGAGAAAAATGTGCTCCAGTGGATTCAAGAATATTACTTGCAGTGCTTTGAAAAGCCTAAATATTTAGGCAGGAGGGTGACTAAAACTTTATCCTCTTTGCCACTAATATGGTTAGGGATTTTAACCTGAAAAGTATTTTGCAATGATAACTTGAAGTTAAGCTAGTTAGGTGGCACTTTACAGATAACTAAGTTCCTTATGCTAAGTTTCATATTTACTTTAGGCTGTTTTCTTAAAAATACAGTTTAAATTTATACTCATAAGAATTAAACAAAATACTGGCTAAACAGTTCTTTGTTTATAACAACTTCTCCCCGAGGAGTAAATCTTCTCTTCTAGTTTATAATAAATGATATTGGATGGACTGCACTCAGCACTCTTTTTCATTAGGCTGATGTGCACTTCATGGCAGTGCTTTGCTGTGAGATGCCATGTCACTACTTGGAAGAAATTAAAAAAAGTGTCAGAAGGGGAGCATAAGAAAGCTATGTTGTTGTTTCAGTTGATCCCCCTCCAGACCCTCTTGTACTGTCTCCTGTGTTTGTGAAACTGTGTAGCTTTCAGACTGACTGTGTTATGAACTTCTAATACACTGTTTAAAATGACATCTCTTTAGTTCATTTTTACACAAGTCATTAAATTAGAGCACTCTGTTTCTGCTGGGTTCTTAAACAGGCAATGATGGCAGTGGTGGGCTTCAGCTAGAGACTGAGGGGACATATGCTCTGTGCTGAGAGCTTTTGACCCTCTGGGAACTTAGGAAAGCTGAAAGATTACTGGAGTTTTGCAAACAAAGGAAGCTAAAAACCAATTATGTTTGCTGGGATTTGCCCATATTACAGCTATGACTGCCATCTTCTAATACATACATCATAAGCCTGATGAAATCATAATTTTGCTAGCAGTAAAAAAGATTATTTTTTCCAATCTTGTCTGTTTGTTTTATGTTTCTTCAGAGTTTTTGGCATTTTGAGACCATTCTTGGCTTTCAATCAAGTTGTTTGGGGGAAGGTCAAAACAAAAATAAAGCAGAAAGCAAGGATTTTGCTTCATTTGTGTTAGCTTCATACAAGCATAATTCACATTGGCATTGTCTGATTTACATTGGCATAAGCACAGGTGAATCTGGCCCCAAATACCATCCTTCATACTCTGTTCTAGCTAGTCAATTAACTACTTTAAGAAATGATTGAAGATGTTACATTTACATGAAAATGGAAGAAATACAAAGTGATTTCATACCTGTAGATTTATTGTCTCTTCAGACCACCAGACTTCAAAGTCTTTTTGCAACTTCATCTTGACTTTTTTGATAAGAAGCTGCAGGTGCTCAATTTCTATCTTCAGCCCTTTCACGCGATTGAACATTGCCTTATAACTAATATGAGAAGAAGAAAGTATATTATTACAGATCTTCCAATACATATCTGAACAAAGCTTTATCCTACCTAGAACAGTTACAGATTTAAACTACAAAAGAATAAATAATAATCAGAGATGCAGGGAACACAGACAGAATGGTGGTAGGAAGAGACATCTCATGTTTTATAAGAGCTTGACTAGACAGTAGGCACAAGAAACTTATCCCACAAAGCTTTTATTTCACTAGAGAAATTGGTGAAATTCAAGTGGGATCAACACTTGATTAACAATTAAAATACAGGTTCAATCAAATATGTCAATTATTTCTTTTGATTTCTCAGCATGTTACCATTAATAAAGAAGTGGTTGCCAGAGCCTGGATTCAGATAGGATCTGAGAGAGATTCGCTGTTCAGATTGAAGCTTCATCAACAAGGCCTGTTGGCTAACATATAGTTGGAGATTTACCAGTAGCATGAAATAGCCAGAAGTTTCCTCATAGATTGCACATAACATAAATGCCAGCAAATTACTTAGAACTGATATCCTTGCATCTATTTTCTTTTATCCTCCTGGCTACAGCAAGATTAGAGCAAGGATTGTTTACCCAACGCATACTCTGCATATTATTTACACTTAGTCAATCCTGTATAGCCTAAAGGTTTTCCTTAGGTCAAGGAAGGCAGTACATTTCTGAATCAACCAAAAAGGTTCACAATACATCTGGATTTAAACAAGTTGCTAACACTAACCCTCAGGGAGGACAGTAAGCTATTTTTATTTATTTTTAGCCAATAGTCCAAGCATAAATATTCCCCACTCATGTACTGTGGCATCTTACAGACAAACCAACAGCATACACACAAATCTAAAAACTATTAGTGAACCACAAAGCTGACATTTTTAAAATGTCAGAGAAAACCCTGAGGGTAGCTGTGTGTGCAGAATTGTAATTGGAATATACTATCATTATAATTTATCTTCTGAAGGATGGCAGAAGTTTGAGGTAGAAGTAATACCTTTTTTTTTCTTCTTCAATTTGCGTTCGAAGTTTCTCTTCTACTGGATCAAGTGTATTTAGCTCTTCAGAAGGACTGGAAACAGCTATAGGAGAAATGATCAGATGTAAGCAATGACCATATGATGTCAAAAAAGAAGTAACTTTTGATTAGAATAAAAACTATTTTTTAAGAGGTTGGTACTGAAATGGGGGTCATTAACAATTTCTCTCTTCTGGAAATGGTTCTTCAAATTCTTTATTTAGATCTTATTTAGCATAAGAGACACTTGGTAACTAGTGAATTGAATTAAGTTGCTTTTAATTTTTTTTTTTTTCATTAAAGACTGGAATATTCATTTTAGATATGAATAAAAGTGAGTTTGCCAGTCCATTTTAAAAGTTCACCTTTGGCATAAAACCCTAACAAATGCATTAGACCTGACAGTTTTGGCTACAAAGACAAGAGCAGAACAGCGAAGTTGTTGCAAAAAGAGGATACAACACTAGCTGTGCTGGTGCCTGGAATTAAAGTAACAGAAAGAACAGTAAAAGACAAATCCTGAAGGAGAAATTAACTTTGGTAAGCAATAAATCCAGACAATTAGTATAAATAAGGAAAATGTCCTGAAACTATATGAGAAATTTTTCAACGTAAAGGAGAACTGAGGAAATACCTTAAGAGTAGCCTAAGTTAACCTAAGCAAGCAGTTTAGGATTCTGTATCCTACAACTAGTTAGCATGCAATACACAATATGCTTATTCAGAGAGATGGCAAAACAGTCTTTCCATCATGGGTTATAAGTTCAGCAGTGAAAGGAAATGTAAAGTTACAACAGTTTCTATTTCTAGAATGAATGAGAATAGTTTAAGGTTCACAAGAAAACATGTTTAACCTCTCTAACTGAAGAAAAAAAATGAAAGAAACAAAAGATTTGCTATATAATACATGCAAGTTTCCACCCCAACTATTATTTCTGCCAAGAAAATAAATTCTACATCAACCTGTCATGAGGCCTGAGAAGTGCACCCTCTCTTCAAGGAGAGTAATTCTGTCTGGAATAAGAGGGCAGTAATGACCCCTCTCTGCTTGTCAGTGAGCCAGCTGAAACCATTAATGTTTTGTTGTTACACCCTGTAGCTTAATACAGATGAAGCTGAAAAGCATTTTATTTCATTTAGAGTACTTAGGTCAAGCATGTTAATACAGATAGCCAAGGTAGACAAAGCCCATGCACAATTCTCATTTCAGACATAGAAAGGCTTTGCTGGATGTGCAGATTACAAAAGAAGGGTAGGATGAAGACATTTGTGGTGGACAGGGTACCCTCAAAAGATTGAAAAATAAACTGCTTGGAATGTTAAAGTGAATGCACAAGCCAGGAGGTGCAAACATCATGGCAGAGGAGATGCTACAACAGTGGCATTATATAACAAGTTATACCCAAACACAATGGATAATAAGACGGCCATCATAATCATTCCAGAACCTTTATGGAAAGCAGTAAACCTTTCGATTACAGGGGATCAGGATTTTCTGATTTGTCAGATTTCATCCTCAGGAGAAGGCATAACGTGGGAAAGCGCAGAGCTATACTGGGAACTTGTGGGGACACACTGCAGAGCTCCTGAGGCTTCACACTTGTTCTGGCCTTCATGGATATACGGCATCCAGGCTTGAGAGAAATGTGGTCTTGTGGAACAAACTGAAATGATTCAGGGAGTTACTGCCTCCCAAGTGAGCCATGCTCACAGACCATGTGAGCATCCTTAATATGTTTCTGTGCAAAGCCAGCCAGACTTAACTTGAGCAGTCTTTACCAGTGGTTAAAGGGGACTCTCCTGAGCACACTGATGTGCATTTGACCTATTTGCACAATCTGTTACGCTGTCTGAGTTCAGGAGGTGGCAGCTCGAGCCCCTTATAATGAAGCAAAATAAGACAGAGTGGAAGACAGTAACATCTTAAAATGTTAATGCTGTTTCTGAAGTGTGGACTTCCCTACATGAAAACATCACCAAATTCTGCTAGTCATCACAGTGATGCGAGGCCATAATATTGCAGCTTTCCTTCCCTGGTTTATTTGGACATCTAGTACTTTGAAAAATAGTTTTGCACTAGCTCTGAAAGGGCAGCCACACTTAGGCAGAGTTTTGTTACTTATATATAAAAACACCAAGAAAAACATGTTTTTCTGCTGCTGTTTACATCTGTAGAAGGGATTATTTGGTTGCAAGTTACCTTCAGAAATAATAATAAAGCCTTTTATACGAGATGAGTACCTCTATCACACAAAGGCCTCAACATCCTCAACCCTGAATAGGGCTACGCCCATTATCTCTAGCAATATGCTGGGGATGGAAGCAAGAAACACAGCTGTGGGCAAGGTGAGCAGCACAAAGTTTTGTATATGTATGCAACAGAAAGAGATGAGTACACTGCAAGCTGATGGGGCCGCAGCAGCAAAAATAGCATTGGGTATTTCACCAAGTAAATGGCTAAAACTTAGACATCCATCACTGTGTTCCAGTCACAAAAGCGGAAGAGATCTGATCACAGTGTCAGGTTGAAGTCCAGTGGTAAGTCAAGTCCAGGATATGCCTACTTGGGCACTGCTTTGTAAGTTCTCTGGTGTCTTTTGCTATGCTGTTGCAGTCTCCATTTCAGCTTTTTGTCATGCCTGCTCATTGTAACAAAGTGCTTGTGAACTGAATAGCATTCTGCTCCAAAGACTAGACCTTTTTGAATCTGCCTACTGTAATATATACAGATGAACACATAGCTTTTTCCTGATGTTCCAAGCGAAAGAGATCTATGGTCTGGTGGAGTGTATTTCAACCCTTTTGTGTGGTGCTGCTTCTGCCTTCACCTCATTCCCTGATACTTCTTTTCTCCCCTCTTCCCTTTACCTTTCCCAAATCCCTGCAGTGGCCTCTTTCTGCCCCTGGGCTCCTGCTGCTGCTGCCTCACACCCCTTTCCTCCCACCAGCCCAGGAAATTTCAGCTACAACTGAAGCTAAGAAGCTAAGGCAGAGGTTAATGGCTCATTGTATCTCATGTCTAATTTTAGCATTCTTCAGTACACAGGCTCTGTTATTTTAAAACAACATGAGAAGGACAACTGAGTGAATAGATAGTAAAACATAGAAAGCATATTTACTCACAAATTTAAGATAGATACCTAAGAAGAATTACCTCCTTTTTGCTACAGGTTTTTATTCTGCTAAAGAGTTTCTTTTTATTGTATATACCTGCCTGCCTGTGCAGAAACAGAAAATATTTATTAAAACATCAAATCATTTTATATATATGTTAACCGCATATATATGAAGTACATGTAAATTACAAAAAAATGGAAATTTAGGAGACCAACTTTTGCCCATATACATTAAAAAATTTGCAATAATTAAAAAGTGCCAAGGTGCTCCTACTGAAATATTAACTATCAGATATAATTTCTGAACTGTGCAGAAGAACACAAAGTGGTATCTGCTTTGTTCACTCAGGGTTGACTTTTAATTCATTGATTGACAGTTTGTCATATGAAACTTGATTGTACAGTCTAGCGCTATGCTTTCAGTGCGTCAACTGAGATGAGCCATTCGGCTGATGTGCAATAAACATGCACTTGTAGTGCCCCAGTGACTTCTCCTGGGAAACAAATGCAGTTGGTGCAATTTGATCCTGGATAATGCAGACCCAGGTTTCAGGGGAGGTATGACATGCATGTTTAGGAAAACATTGCCTCTGTGTATACTAGGGGTTTCTGTTGGCATCCATCCAATTCTATACAACAGAGATATTTTAGCAGAAGTCAGCAATGTACCCATAAAGAGTATTAGTTCCTTTACATTAGCATAACTGCACATAGAGCTGAGTGGCAAAACTTATGAATCCTATGTTGTGAGGTCTTTTGTTAAGACTACTGGGTTGCATGATGTAAAGACATTGGGTAGTGAAATAGCTAGCAACTTTTACATTTATCTTCAGGCTAACTGTTTTTGTTTCATCTTCAGATAGAACCCATTTGGTGAAGTGAGGCACAGGATACAATTGATACTAGCAGCCTGCTTAGAGAGGAAGGTGAGCTCTGCATGAGTTGACACTGTTCATATCATAAAGGTTTGTGGGGTTTGTGTTTTGGTTTTTTTTTTCCATAAAGAAGATTGTAAGTGGCATTTTAAGATATAATAATTTTATTCTAATGAAAGGGCCAATTTTGGAGCACAAGAAGTATTAAATTTTACAACACATTCCACATCAGCAAATCACGCAGTACCAGAAAGAAATGATAGCACCTGCTAACTGGATCACTATTTCAAAGCTATATGACAAGCATGAATGAAAAACACTATTTCTAGCATGAGATACTAAGTGTTATTACCATAGTTCACTGCAAGCTGGCAACAAGTTGAAATACTCTGGCAGATTCTTGTCTACAGTCAGAAAATTTTGCAAGAAACTCTCTGTGACCCTGAACTTTATACTCTCTGGGGCGCTCATATATTTCTTGACCTGAGTGTATCCTAGAAGTCAAACTCCTAGGGATTTATTGTCTTATGCCTCAAATAACATTGTGCCCTGCCCTCCAGCTGTACTTTTGCAGTCAAAGATTTTAATTTTTTCACTGCATAGTCTTGTGTTTATCTACTTAAATTTATAGTCACTGAAGTAACCAAACTTAGAATTGACATCAGTATCCAGTTAATATTTTTACTGCTTTATTTATCAGCTTTGCAGCTTTTGGCAAGCTCGGGCCTTAGTGCTTTCAAACTAGAACATATGCTGTCATTTCATTTTTTAAAAAGAACTACCTGTCCATTGTTATTCCAAATCAGCTTACAAGTAATTCTCCCCTTCTTTTTTCTTATTCCTCCTCTGGGCCATGTCAACCTATGTTTGTCACTAGGCACCACGTGTACCTTATTGTCATGGTTTAACCCCAGCCAGCAACTAAGCACCATGCAGCCGCTTGCTCACTCCCCCCTCCACCCAGTGGGATGGGGAGAGAATCAAAAAAAAGTAAAACTCGTGGGCTGAGATAAAGACAGTTTAATAGGACAGAAAGGAAGAAAATTATAATGATGACGATGATAATAATAATAAAATTACAATAATAACAATAAAACCAAAAGAATTAGAATATAGAAAACAAGTGATGCACAATGCAATTGCTCACCACTCACCAACCAATGCCCAGCCAGTTCCCGAGCAGCGGCCCCCAACCAGCTTTCCCCCTAGTTTATATACTGAGCATGACATCATATGGTATGGAATATCCCTTTGGCCAGTTTGTGTCAGCTGCCCTGGCTGTGTCCCCTCCCAACTTCTTATGCCCCTCCAGCCTTCTCGCTGGCTGGGCATGAGAAGCTGAAAAATCCTTGACTTAGTATAAACACTACTTAGCAACAACTGAAAACATCAGTGTGTTATCATTATTCTCATACTCAATCCAAAACATAGCACTATACCAGCTACTAGGAAGAAAATTAACTCTATCCCAGCCAAAACCAGGACACTTACACAAAAGCAAAGATGGGTATGCACAATGAAACTCAGGAGAAGAAGAAAATACCCTAATGTCTGGAACAGTTTATATTGTGGGTTTTAGAGCAATTTTCCCCTAATCCTAATGTAATAGATTTTTAAAAATTTCAGTCAGTTGGTCATGAGCATACACTGAAACAAACTGTCCCATTTTCAGCGCTTTACAAGTTAGTGCATGTGTGTGGGATTAAGCATACGTGTATTTTGTTGATTTTTATTTTTATTTTAATCATTGAATTTACTAAAAGGGTCCATCAGTATGCTGCTTTTCTTTGTATGATTGTATTGTTTATTGTTTTACTAGCTTAATATTGGCTTAAACTAACTGACTTCTAATGCACACCTGGAAAGCTGAGCTATTTTTTCCAGTCTCTGTGAGCTGTTTTGGCTAAATACAGACTCACACTTCAATTCCCTCAAGTCTCTTCTTTGAAACTAGTCATCTATATATTTGCTCCTGAAAATACATGGCATATGAAACAGAAGGCGTTGCCTTCACATCAGCTGCACTCAAGCCATGAACGTTTCTGAAACCATTGTGCCTAAAAGTTCTTTGTTGGTTTCCAAATATACAAGTACAATATACTGGGAAAAAAACCCCAACAGCTTCAAGTTTAATATGTTCCATACACACCAGTTGATCTAGTGGAATAGTAACATAGCTGGGTCTTAGTCAGGAAACCCCCACTAACTCAGATTCTTGCCTACACTTAGTAAATACATTTTATCATTTGATTACATGAGATTGTTGTTGCATCATTTATCTTGTTCATAATATTAGATAAAACTGTACCTGATATTTGAATGATCTTTCTCTGCCTCCCAAGAAGGGGTGTGGTTTGTCATCCATAAGTTTTGAGGCTTCATTAGCATTCATTTCTACAACATCCAAGAGCTTTCATGGAAAAAAAAGTCTCTTTGCTAAGTTTTGTCATGCTCTTCTTGAAAGAAAAGGATGGAAAATACTTCTGAAGTTGCTTGCTTATCATGAAGCTGAGACATTAGGAATACACTGCCCCTAATGTGCAGATCGCAGTTGAAATAAGACAGCACCATAACTTTTGTAAAGCAATGCCTGGTCAAGATAAGAACTTGAGTAAGAATAATATAGCACAACTTTATCGAGAATAAGAAATACCTAAGGCTGCTAGAGGTGCAGTCACACTGAGTGTCACAGAGCACAGAAGAGATACTGAAGCTTAGTGCATCCATATTTCTTGCTGGGGATTCTCAGATAAGCAGATGTACAGTTCTCAGTTCTGAGAAGTGCCAGCTTTACTGTGCATGAGCAATATACACAGGCATGCACAGTAAATCCTGTGCTTGCAGGTCACGTTTAGGAATGCAATGCAACACAGCAACTGTGGGATCAATTCAATAGGTCTAATGTTTTCTAAAAATAATGGGTATTTTATCTGCATTCTCCATGGAACTCTGGCTGTGGTCGTCAGATTGTCATGACAATGCACAAAAGCATTTATTTTGGACTGTACACTGAATTTATAGCAATGCCATTTGGAAGAGTACTAAGGAAAAATAAGCATACATGTTTTATACTTAACTGATTCTGTTTCAGCTGTGTATAGGTATAGATGGGTCATGCAACTGACATGTCACTTCAAGTTAGACAATAAAAGAGGTTTTGACCTTGATTCAAGAGGTAAATACTAACCAAACAAATGTATATGGTAGTATCAGCCTGAACAGTTTTGATCTTTCTGCCACAAGGTGTTAGTAAAAGACTTTTCATCTGCAAGAGAGAAGTAGAGGAGATGGAAAAGAGAAAGGAAATAAACACAAATGTCAGTGAAATCAGTACATTATGGGCATGGGGTTGCGCCATACTGTGTTTAGTTTAACCCTTGCCCCAAATAAGGCAAAAGGTGTTGGGCCTGAAGCACCTCTATCATGGATCTGATTTTTTTTCTGGGCAAATAGCAGAGATATGTACTAAGACCCTACCTCAGTTAAGTAAGTGTACAATAAAGACCAATGTATTACAGAAGTTTTGTTTCCACTCTCCCACCTGGCTACTCCATTAGCCCTCTAAAAGAGTTTTCTGAATGCTTTTCTAAATGTTGGTGTGATGTACAAGTTTTCCAGAAAATTTCTGAAGCCACAACCATAGGATTTCATGTCATCAGGAATGTTATTCTTTAAGAAGATTCATTTTGATGTTGTTCAGTGTTTTGGCACATGTGCTAGATCAGGGCCACATACAACCTGGGCAGTTGTGGGGACGAGATTATATTTTTGAGACCCTCTGTCCCTGCTGGCCGCACTCATATCCCACATCGAGTGCCACAATTTTGCTGGTCCTTCAATGTACACACCCATTGGCTGCAGCTGCAGAACAGCTAGGCTGTCTGAGCTGGGCTACCAGCTCAAGAAGGTGCAAGAAGTATACAGATATTTAAGCATTTCTCATAACTCAGACAGCTCTTTCCTATGACCTATGAAGGAAAGGACATTGAGCTCGATGTTCTGGTAGCTGCTGGCTGAATTACACTGTACTGTATACTGAGAAGAGACAATCCTGACATATCCAGAAACAATTACAACTTATCCACAAGATTCTTATCTGGAGAAGTATATCCAACTTCTGCACATTTGTGAGAGATTATTAGTAACTACTTGCTCCAAGTCACTATTTTCTTTGATCTTAAACATGCAAAAATTTTTGAGCAAAGAAAGAGTGAATTAATTTCTTTTAGCCATTTCAGCAAAACCTAACATGGAAGAAGTTTTTCACCAGATTTGGAGCTTGTTCTGAAACACTGGATATCATGTTAGCCATGCTATTTCTTATTCACTCCTTGTCCTATGCTTTACACAATCAGATGGAAATTGCTATTCTAAGTCTGACCTTTACCTTGAAAAAATCAAAGCAAATACAGATGTGAAAGAGTTCCATTTGCTGTTTACAGTTCATTAGATTACAGAACTTTTGTTTATTACAAAGACGTCTCATGGAGGAAATCTTGACTGATGCAGAACTAGTCAAGCTGCCCAACACACCCATTGGACATGGCCAGAAGAAAGAAGTTTGCAGCACCTTAAACTGCATGTTACTCTTAGTTATTCTACTAGCTTTTTAGAGGCAATAGAGAGAGGCTACTCTGAGGTATACTGAAGCTAAAGCAAACAATGTTAGGCCTAGAATCAGTAGAATGTGTGCATAAAAACAAATTTATTTTTTGCTTACTCCACCTCAAGTCCTGTCTTAGAATTACAGAATCATTCTGGTTGGAAGGGACCTTGGAAGACTGTGTGGTCCAACCTACTGCTCAAAGTTGGGTGAAAACGGAATCATACTAGGTTCTCCAGACATGTTGTGAAAAACTCCAAGGACAGAGATGCTGCAAACTTCTCTGATGACCTCTTTCAATATGTAAGTATCCTCATAGCATCTTTTTCCTAATATCTTAATTTTAGTAGACCAAATTAGAGAATTGAGAGTTTCATCTCAGATTCTCTCTTGCTTACTTGCTAGTCACCAGAAGAAGTCTCTAAATAATAATGCAATTCACACTGAACTTTTCAGTATTTCAGAAGAAATACTTATTGCAAGAAAGCTTACAGAAACTGCAAGCTGTTCCAACAGCAGGGAAATGCTGAAGTTAATGTCAATAAAACTGAGAATTGGATAGCTGTGCTACAAGTTCATGACTCTTAATAAAAATATTACTTGATCCAAAGATGTCTTTGCTCTCTTTTGAGATCTGATAAGCTGAAGCTGAGTGGGTCACATGGGAAGCTTAATAGGAACACACGAGTAATCTCAGAATTTTATCTGACAGTTCAGGAGAACAAATTTGCAAAGGTTCCCATTAAAGATGTAGTATTCTCTTTCTTGAAGACACAATGAAAGGGAAAACTCATGGCTGCCTCTAGAATGTAGCACTGCACCTTGTAAAACCTGATAAAAGAGTAACACAAAAACCACAGCAACAAATAAAACTACAAAACTCCCTAGAAAGACTGAAGAGAAACTTATGGAAAGAAAGGTCTATGTGGGCTTGAGGCCTGAAGGGACAGGTGTAAGAGGTATCTTCTTATTAGAAGATACTCCTACAGTTTTAAACGTAATTCCTACATAATACTGGGAAAAACTTAAAACATATTATCTAAGAAGAAACCTCAAGTACTGCTGCAAGGGAATCATTGCTGCTTGTCTAGCTGCTGCTTCGAATCCGTGGTTCTTTTTCCCTATTGTGATCATCTTTACAGAAGAACTTGGTACATACATACAAAAATACAAAAGCTTTTCAAGAGCTCAGAGTTTTAGCCATATACTGTGCTGACTTGAAGCGCAAAATAGCATGTAAACCCAAGAGAATAAGTTTGTTATGGTATGTAACTTCACAGTTAGCACAGGCTAAAGTCTATGCTTTTTTCCTCCAAGACAAATCTGAAATAACTACAATGACTTAAATACACTGCAGTAACAAGAAGCTATAAAGATCCTCTAATCTATTTATAATATCCTATATAACTACTTAGATATATTTTCAAAATTAATTGCCCATCAGTATTTCAAGCATTTGCTTAAAAACTGGTTTGGTAAATATTTCTAAAAGCACTTCATATGTTACTGTAATTGCACAAAGCAAATTCAAAAGTATGTTTATCTTTGTCAGAGTAAAACTCTTATTTTAAAAAAGGCAAAGAGGCACTGGTTTCTGAATTTTCAGCCCACTTTGCTATTGATATCTTTGTCTTAACAATAGTGAAAAATCATCATCCTTTTTTAACAAGCACAACCTTACCAGTTTTCTGTCAGTCTCAGAATTCCAAAAATAAACCTTAATGCAAAGCATTTCTGATTTTTTTTTTCCTTTGAAATAGAAAGACTGAAGAAATGAAACCCATCCCTAAAAAGAGTGGCCTTGACACCACTAGAGGTCACCCTAGGAATAAAATCAGTGCCCTGCATGCACAAGGAGAGCTAACTTTCACAAAACCACCGCTGTTGCTTGACATTTCAAGCACAAATGTATAGAAGAACATAAAACAGAGAAACATTAAGCATATCAAAATTATGAATTTCTAAGAGAAATCTTTCCCTTATTCTGAGGCCATTGCAAACTGACTACACCGCTCTTTTTTTTTTTTGTTTGTTTTGTTTTGTTTATTTCCCCCCTTTTTTTTTTTTTGCTAAAAGTAGCATAATTTACAGACTGGAAATATGTGAACCCACTTACATGGTTTTAGAGGAAGCATCTTTGGATGCCTAGCAGCACTGGGGACTTCAAACAGATTATTTCTCTAATGTGCTTTATTTAGCCCATACATAACATCATAATTTTTCAGCACCAGGAATGGTGGTCTTAAAACAGGCCATCTATTATTCTCCATGGACTGTGTTGGATTTGTGTGGGAAAACACAGACTGCCACTTTACTCAGCTTCTGTCATTTTGTGATTGAAAACACTTGTGTGTCTTCATTTCATGGCATTAGTACAGATCAAGGCTCTCCTGCTTCATATGAACAAAGTTAAATATCATCTCAGTTACAAGATGTAAAGCAGTGAAAGAAACTGAGCTCATTTTATTTAAATATGGATTTATTTAAATAAACGATTAATTCTGATACAAAGCAGCAGTTTGGAAGTGCTATGTGCTTTTCATTCACACAGATCACAGCAGATGAGTTCAGGACAGTTATTAACTATTAGCCTAATTAATGTTATATATGTCTGTAAGATGCTGCTATGGTTGCAGAGAGAACTATCATACACTTCCTAAATGTACCTTATACCCAGGCCAGATATAAACCATGGTGGCTCAGCATTTCTAGGGGCATGGGCTATATTGGAAGGGTTCAAAGTCAAATTGGACAGGACTTTGAGCAACCTGATCTAGTTGAAAGATGTCCCTGCCCACGGCAGGAGGGTTGGACTAAATGATCTTCAAAAGTCCCTTCCGACCCAAATCATTCTGTGATTCTATGATATCTCACTGTGGACAAGTGGGAGCAGCAGTTCCCAATTCTACCTCTTCAGATATGTAGAAATGCATCAGACAATGTATTTGCATCCCATCAGGTATAGGATGTACAGTAGTGGCAGCTTCTTGGAGGACCACAAAATAGCGCATTGGAAGAACAGTTTCTTTGAAATTCTTTCCTAACACTGGTTGGATTATTCCTGCAGCAGTACCCTGATGCATTATACAGCACTGTCTGTCCCTGCTTTATTCTGGTATGGATCATGCTGTTCTGTCACTTCTAATCAAGGAAAGGTGAGGAAGCAGAATGAAACACACTATAAAGAAAACACATAGCAGGGCAAGAACAAGGGCATAAATTGATACTAATATCTTTAGAACAGGTATGTAACTTTGAAAATGTAGAAAAAGATGGTGTAGACAAAGATATAGAGGGAACAAAGATAAGGAGAAAGCTCCCTATTTCTGCTTAAAACAAATACATGTTACAAATCCAAATATAAAAATAACAGATGCCAAAATCCTTGCTCTCAGGCATTCGCCACACTAAATCAAATGCTGGTATGCATTTTTGGGTATTCAAATATATCTGTTATTTCTGACTTACCCAGTCATTTTATTTTTCATGAGGAATGGGCTTTTTCAAAGGAAGTTTGCTCAAAAAAGAAATTGGGAACAGGTCTTTGAATATCAGCAGAAATACAAAATCTTATTTCTAAAACCCAAGTTACAAAAGCTGGGAAAACAAGGGGTTTTTTTAATAAAATGTTGATAAAACTGGGCCTTAATGCTGAAATTTGTATAAACAATGCAGATTCCTTACAAAGACCTATATTTGCCATCTTTACCCATGTTAGATTGTACCCAGTTTTTTTTCTTTTCAAATTGGTCTACAGAGAAAATGGAGTTGGACAGAAAGAGAGAGATTAATTTGGTCCCAAAAACCTTCTCAGAAGCAGAAAGGTTTTGCCATCTCTTGATGATTTCAGGGGAATCCCAAAAGAACTGATAGGTTGCTACTAGCCCCGATTTCAAAACGTACATAAAAAGAGAAGGGAGGCTCATGGAGAACAAGATGAATAAGAAAAATATTTGAAATGGAAAGCTGCAAAACTGCATTTCAACTAAACTGATAAAGTAACTGCAATTATCAATAAGGAGGGGCATGCTGTGCTGAAGATGCTGCACCACTGGCCACAGACTCTACTGTTCATGTTAATTTAGAAAACACATTTCAGACTGCACATAGTGAATGACCCTTCTGTGTACGAAGTTTTGTCAGGATCTGTTTGAAGCTGACTGAACAGCCTGGGGGACTTGTAGATTTACTAAATATTTCTGCTGATATGGACAGATCAGTCAGGAGTATGTTCAAGGGTCCTCCCTAACTTCCAGAGCTGACCCAACAGAGGCCTCTACTCAAGGTGTAGTTGAATAGGCAAAATTACAAGTCTCAGTACAGTCGCTTCTGTTATAGAAAGTTGTAGCCTTTGCTAGAATGACTACATCCCCATAGAAACATCTTCCCATTACAATATGTCATAGGATTTCCTACATCACCAGGCAGGTCCAACTTAGGATTCAGTGTTCCCCCAGTGCTGTGAATAATGTTACATTAGCCTGATTGCCTAGTAATCATGTTAGTAATCATGTTCTAACAATGCAAAACTGGAATAAAATAATGAAGAATCAGGTCCTGTATTTTACAGAAATGCTAGTTTAAAGCATCTTAAGATAATGCTTCATTAGAATCATATAAAACATATATTTTTCTTCGACAACATTGCAAACCCCAGGGAAAGCTTTTCTTTCCACCTTTTTTCCATCTTTTCCACCATGCTGGTGACCCAATGTTTTTGCTCTGTCAGTACTTCAGCAGTGTGCACATTATTTCATTTTAAATACTGCCTAAAAAATGCAGTTAAGCATGTTACTCTGAAAGATCTTACTGAATAAAAGAAGTTATTTGCATAAGGTATTCTTACAATTAATAAAGGTGAAAGTCACACTGAGAGTGAATCCTTGCAATTTTACACAAAGTATTAAATGTTTCTGGTTGTGTACTGAAAAATATGGAGCACTCCCTAGCCTCCAATGAAACCTCCCCTCTATTTGTGTCCTCTGTTAACTCCCAGCATATGGTGTTTTAGAAGAGATAGCTAAGAACAATGGGCTAAGTAGTGGAGTTTTCCTTCAATAAGAAATCCACATCTTAAGCAGAGCCATGAGGGAAACAGATCTGCACTGTTTAAAATCCAACTAGAATAGCTTCTTAAAGAGTTTTAACCATAAAATGCCTTAAGTGAAGAAAAAAAAAAAAAGGCAGCTGGAAGATGTTGTCTTGGTTTCTAATTGAAACAGTGGTGTGTTTTATTTCATGTTGGGATTTCAACAGACTCTTAATTAGACTTTTTACCATGCAGTTTTGATTTAAAAATATCTTGATGACATTCTGGTCATCAAGAAGATCCTGGGAGACTTGACACCTGTTACTCCTTGGAAGAACATTCACTCAAAAAGGCAGGCAGGCAAATAATACTCCCCAACTGATAGAATAAATATTAAGTCAAAATATCCAGAGTGTTTAAAAGAATAATGAAAGGGGAAAAAAAAGTCTGGAAAATACTTTGTGTGGTCCAGACTTAGTGAAGATAAGCAGACAGCAATGCTCAAAACGAAAGGCAAAAAACCAAGGGTTGCCTGCTATGTTGTGGAATACTAATAGAATATTTACAATGTGAATGTATAACTGGTAAAGTCACTACTATGTCATTTCCTAAGGACATGAAAAAATTATGCTTACCTATTTTATTAAAAGCAGCTTAGATAGTTATTGAAAACAGCATTTGTAACAGTTTTCTATGTAGTAAGAAATCGGTATACAAGACCAGACGTTATCATGCAGATTGAAACATACAGTCAGAATACATCACTTCATTTTTTGAAACACTGAATAAGGAATTCTCATAAACAGCACTGCTATGATTCATCTTGATGTAACTTCTTGAAGTGGCATAAAATCAGTAAACAGACAGTATTAAAACCTAGAGTGAATTAACGAAAGAATTCCATGTTATACTGAAGATACCACCTTTAGATTGAATTTCAGTTACTAGAATAGAATGGAATAGAACAGAACAGAACAGTTGGACGGGACCTACGATGATCATCTCGTCCAACTGCCTGACCAATTCAGGGCTGACCAAAAGTCAAAGTGTGTTATTAAGGGCATTGTCCAAATGCTTCTTAAACACTGTCAGGCATGGGACATTGATTACCTCTCTAGGAAGCCTGTTCCCGTGTTTGACCACCTTCTTGGTAAAGAAATGTTTCCTCATATCAAGTCTGAACCTCCCCTGATGCAGCTTTGAACCATTACCCATGCGTCCTGTCACTGGATACCAGCGAGAAGAGATCAGCACCTCCTTCACTTCCCTTCTCATACCGATCAAAATAAACTGAGTTTGACTCCTGGGCTTTACTGACATGGACAGCATTAACTTTCAGTGCTGATTTTTAAATAAAAATAAAAAAGGATAAAGGTATAAAATAATAACCTCATCAACAGAGCTTGAGATGCATGGCTAAATTAGAAAGATAAAGGGGAAACTATTTTGCTATGCTGCAGTAAATTATTTTCCTGACTTTTGGGAGAAAATAAAGCCCTCAAATTTTCTCTCTCTTATTAAGAGACAAATATTGTTTGCTGTGTTATGTATACATAGAAATAAAACCATCAACTGCAATCTGGTCTGAGTTAGCTTCATCTTTTATGTGAAGAAGATCCATGAAGGCACATTTTGGGAGTCTTTTATGGATCTAGGTGAGAGGGGCTTAAACTGTTATTGACCCAGAAATTTTCTGTCACATTTTAGCTGAAGTTTACTGTCCCAGAAGTGGAATTCTCATATGAACTAGGCTGTTTCAGCACAAAGTCAGTGGAGTCAGCTTAAAGCATCTTAAACCAAATTTGGATGTCTTTACACTTACACAAACAACTTACATAGACACTTTTAGCTTCACAGCTGTGTCAACAGAAACTGCAAGAAATAACTTCTCGACTTCTATAACTAGATGCAAAAGAAATGACCTGTATAGGCCTTCAGTCTCTCTTGGAATGAGGAAAATTAAAAAGGATGTTAGACAGGTTGTGGCAACATGGCTAGAAGCTCCGTCTCAGGACAAATCAATGTCTATTAATAGGAATTCAAATTAGTGTCATCAGAAAGAAAAAAAAAAAAAAAAACGAAAAATGAGGAGAACTTAGATGTGTCTGTTCTTGTTTTGGTCACCCTGAAAAGAAAGCAAGCCAATACTAAACCCCCAAACCTATAAGACTTTTGCATTATTTTTCTCACCACACATAAAATCAGATGCCTTTTAAGCCAAATCGCTGGCAAAGCTCACAGAGTCCGTGTTCTTTATGGTATGGACTATTGTAGAAATATTGTTGCAAAAACTGTCATAGAAAATACAACCTGCCCCACAAGAAGACTCAGCCCTGGGAGAGAGCTTGTTGCCCCTGTTGTATTCTATTGTATCTCAAATATTTTACCTAGAGCTGCCCTCTGAACGTGCCTCTGGGTTATCTCTCCTTTCAGATGGTCTGTGAAAGGCACAAAATGTGAATAGTTAGAATTCAAAATGTCAAAAATCAATGAAGTCATCGCTTATGTCCCATCATTTGAAAATCCTTCTGCTGCTGGCCAATTTAAGGGGATTTTTTGTGATCCACAGGACAAATAGTTTTCTGACCTCTCTCTTTCTCGCTACTGGAAGTAAACAAATAGGCACAATTTGGCTCTACGTATCCTAAGATTTAACATTGTCCAGTAAGAAAGACTGAAAATGAAGCTATTTACAAGCACTTTCACAGGATAATGATATCCTGCTGCTAGATACAAAAGTCCAAGTGAGGCTAGAAGACATACAGAATTCTAAGTTTTTGTTCAAACAGACTTATAGGTGCTAGCAGTGGAAATGAGATACTAGGTCATCCAGTCCACGTCTTTGCCAGTGAGGAATTGGTTCCCTACAGTCCATTTTTTCGTGTTTGTCCAGCTCATTTTTAAATATCACATTTCCTAAAGTTTCTGCAAGTTCTACTACTCAATAGAACTCATCGTGTAGATGTTATTGGTCTTCAATCAAAATTTTTCTTTAATTTCATTATCTCCTTGTTCATAGTTAAGCTCCCATGCCCCATATAATTCACCTTTACCCTTCTTTTATTAATTTCCTCCTTGATCTATGACACTGTTCCAGTTCACCAATTATTTCAAACCATAATTAGATTACCACATGGGAAGCCACTATTCATAGATATTAATGGAACCAATAAAGGAAAAACATAACCCTAAATGTGCAATTTCAGCAGTATATGTGTTCTGAGGGAGGATGGGATGGAGGGATGCCTTTCAAGTTTTCAAATTAAAACAATTTCTAAGCAAAGACTTGTTCATAATCTTAACAAAACTGTACATCTGGTTACCAGGGAAAGAAAAATAAAAACCCAATCCATGTTGGATTCACTTTTTTTCCCAGACCTGTGATTATGTATATTACATTAGCATGCATTCTGAATTAAAAATATCCTTTTGCTCACAAGTGAAGACTTATAGAGTAAGCTAATCAGAGCAAATTAAAAGCTGCCAAATGCTTAACAGGAGCATGTGAAAACCCATGTAAATTCATAGGTCATGAGAATTATACTGTTTTATAAGCACCAAAGAACCATGAAAAATTAAACTTTGGGAATTATGAGAATAAGTCTTAAGTATTCAGTAGCATTGTAGAAAAGGTATTATATGCAATATGTTGCAGTATAACAGCCAAGTTATGTTGTTTTGAATGTTTTTAGAAAACAAAACAAAACAAAACACCCTACCTACTCCTTATCTATAAAACAGATATTGCAGATTCCTATTTTTCTGCACAGGAAGTTTTATTCTTTTCAATTATTTTTATTTAAACCAATGAATTCTTCTGTACTTAAAGTTACCTGTAAATTTAAGAAAAGCCTTCAGCTGAGAAACAAGGTGAAGTGAAAGAACTAACCTCACTTACCCAAGCTATACCAAATAAATCCTCCGTCTCAGCTGTACTAACACTCAACCAAAAAACCCATTCAGTTAAGTAAGCTCCTGATTTCTGTAACTATAGACAAAATACCCTTGATTAATAATTTTTTCCAGTAAAAGCCCAGTTAAATGATCAACACTTATGTTATTTGTGCTCTAAGAACATTATAAAGCAACTCAGTTGATGTCAATACTTGTGAAATGTGATTAAATGTACCAGTTTTTTCCTCAAATTGCTTTTTGCTATTCTGGGTATTTAGATCCTTGTATTCTATTGTACTGTATCACACAGGGTGATGTTACTCACTCAATATTGAGCCATGAGACAGTTATGAAACAATTTGTAGTAATCTTGAGATTCTTCTCAATGGATTACCATTAACTTAGGTGCCTCAGAAAGCCATCTATACATTTATCTTCATGTAAGGGTTCAGAAACTCCCTTTCTTAAGCACTGTGAGCTGCAAAAGGCAATGCCCCTGTCATTTGAAAAAAATGGTTCTAGTAGTGAGAATAAACTGTTCATCAAGAGCCAACTGAAAATAAAGGTGACATACGAGTTCTCAATCCTGTTAAAACATGGTTTTAGTAGCATTACTTCTCTTTCTTTAACCTTGCTAGAAACAGATCATCAGCAATCTACATGTTTTGTATTTCAAGTGCGAATGAGGTCAACCGAAAAAAAGCAAGACAAACAAGTCAATGAAAGTAAGATCGAACAGATAGATAACAGCTTGCAATCAATACAAATATGTGGAAACACAAGAATATAGGGACTGGTTTTTAAATGATTATAGCCAAGAGGCTTGACTTTCAATTACCTAGAATTTACTCTCAGTACAGCTGGGATAGAGACCACAGAGGCTGCAGAACCCTACTTTTATTGCAAGCTTTGTTAGGCCAGCCAGCAATGTGGAACTGTCCCAACTGCTCCTCCCTTCCTTCATTCTAGCCTTCGTACACTTCTGCTCCATCCATGACATGGACCATGATGTTGTAAGAAATCTTGTCCTTCTTCTGTTTGGCAGCTTTATGAAAGAATGAGAAGTTGGAACCAGACCTAATCAGAGAGGAACCAATGAAAACCTCTCCTTCAGCTAGAAAAATAAAAATCCAGTCTTATCATTCTTATAGCAAGAGAGTTTTATTTTTCTTCTATGAATAGAAATAGAAAGGCGACATTTATCCAATTCACATAGTCCAAACTGCCTTTTCAGGGCAGCAAAAACTGAACTACATTTCACAGAAAACTTCCTGAGGAGAAACTGTAATTGTATTATGGGAAAAGTAGCCTAAACAGGAATTCTGGTTCAGAGGACATGATGGTATCATGAGGCACCTGACTATAATTCCATACTAAGACCTAGCCAGATATGATTTATTCTTTCAATTTGTTTTAATCCAATTTGAAATTCGACAGTTTATTTAGATTTCCTTTGGAAAAAAACCCCTCATTTTTATGTAGAAGCTCTTACTGTTTACAAAACCTTAACATTTTCTGTGCATGTTTTTGATTAAAGTAATCTTGTTCTGTTTTCACTACAAATACTTGTGGGGGAGAATGAATGTTTCTGACCTGCTCTACTTTTCTGCCTCTGAGAACACCATCACCCCAATGCAAGGCTTGAAGTTTCTAAGTGACAGAAGTAGGGGATGATTCCAGTACTCTTGCCTGCACAGACCTTCCCATATAAACAAATGGAAGATTTGAGTCTTTAGTACTGCCAGTTCTACAACCTTCATAAACACAAATATTTACCCAAAGAAATATGAAGAATCACATTCTCATAAAAAACCCCCAATGTCTTCTGATTCCAACAGCGTAAAGTTGTGGACAAGGTAGTGCTTAAATGTGGTTTGCAAAAATTGAATTTAAGACTTGGAGAACATCTCTCAGCATATGGTTAATTAAGTTTTCTGAAGTTTCACCAAACAAGAAGCTAAAAATAGGTCTGCAGCTGATATCAAATAATTTTTTCCAGTGGAGTCATTCTTCATTTGGAGATAACAGTCCCAATAAAATGTTGAATGCTGCAAATCCACATGTTTTGGCAAAAAAGTAGTTTTGGGGAATTTAAGAATTCACTCAGCATGCAGCCAGCTGTCATTAAAGCTGTGATAAATCTGTTGGTTTTGGCCTGTGTTTCTGGACACATGTACCATCCTGAGGTATGGAGAAGAGATGAACTTCAGCTTTGTGACAGGAGACAAAAGCAAGGAGGGAAATGGAGAAGACAAAATGGAATAGAGAAATCTAATTAAGGCTGATGTAAAGCACAGGAAAGTATCCTATATGCTGACTAAATACGACAGAATCCCTAACTTGAATGGTATGGCTGTCCTTTAACTTCTTGTCTTTGTGTTTTCCCAGACTGTTTCAAGGAGCTGAAATTATCTTCCAATTTATTGCAGACAATGAATGCTTTGACAATACTGCATATGCCTCAGGGCAACACAAAAATGAGTATGTTACAATTAAAAAAATATTGATGTTTAAAAGTAAGTGTTTTGGTTTTGTTTGAGTCCACATTACAGGTTTTAAAGCTTCTCTTATGTTTTATCAGACCTTCCGTATAATACTATTATAAGGTTTCAAAGACTGCTAACTTAAAGGATAAAAATACTGGACAAGCTAAGAGTACACATACAACCTTAACTCCCTCCCTTTGAGAATATTTGTTTATTATTGAAGTGGATAGACCTTTAACTTGATGCAGGGTCTCTTCTGACTTAATAATTGACAGGCTGGAGCCTTTATCAATAACCTCTTATCTCTTGTTATCTTTTAATATTTTTCTATCATTTTACATTTTCCAAGCCTCTGTTTAGCTTAAGAAGTCCTTCCATCCAGGAGATCCTGAAACCTTCACACCTCAACTAGGTTGCTGTATCTTTTTGTTTCTTCGTCTTCAAATTGTTTTTGGTGTTACATAAAATATCTAGCAGAATATCCTTTTATGCACTCAGGGAACCTCCGATTCCTGGAACTCACCCTCCACAGCATTTTGGGTCCCTAATAATGCTATATGGTCTAAGTGTTAGATCTGTCTTTTTTTCCTGCTTCTCACACCACCCCACCCCACCAGTGAGTAGGCTATGGGTGCACAAGTTGGGATGGGACACAGCTGGGACAGGTGACCCCAACTGACCAAAGGGATACTGCAGACCATATGATGTCATGCTCAGCATATAAAGTTGGAGGAAGAAGAAGGAAGGGGGGGACGTTCGGAGTGATGGTATTTGTCTTCCCAAGTCACCATTTTCCTGGGGATGGCTGAACATTGGCAGTTGATGGGAAGGAGTGAAGGAATTCCTTATTTTGCTTTGCCTGTGCATGCAGCTTTTGCTTTACCTATCAAACTGTCTTTGTATCAACCCACAAGTTTTCCACTTTTACCCTTCTGATTCTCTCCCCCATCCCACTGGGGAGCAATGAGCGAGTGGCTGTGTGATGCTTAGTTGCTGGCTGGGGTTAAACCATGACAGGAAATATGTGGGGTTATTGTTTGTAACACAATGCCCCTACATATGCAGTTGGACCCAGCTATCACTCAACTATGAAGACCTAATCAAGATTCTGGATCTATTAAATTTGATTCATAAAGTTGTGTGCATCTACTTGAGTCAGGTAAGGAGTCCTGCTGAATGAGCACGAATTAAAGCTGTATACTCAGCAAATAATCACTAGAGATAGGCTTTTAGAGAAAGAGAGGAGGGTAATCACGTAACTTCCATAAGCCTTGTAGAGACATATTTTTAACTGAGCTTGAGGTCAGAGTTGTACCAGCTTACAAAGGATTTCTGAAAGTAGGAGACATTGAACCCAAATGGAGATATTAAAATGGAGTAACTTCTCAAATGGGGAGTATTCAAACAGAGATAGTTACTGGAAAACTTACCAGATGTGTTAGATACTTTTGAAATTCTGGTGGTGAAATTGTATGAGAACACAACCTATGATAAAAAGTATCTGACAAAAAGAGTCATGGAATAAAAAAAAAGATTCTGTTCTAACTCAAAATCCTGCAGGACTAAGAGCAGACAAACTGTTCAGCCTTTCTCTGCCCCAGAGAAATCTTTGGGGCAAATTCTGACTCTTCTTTGCAACATTTGTCCTTCTTGGATAGTAAAAACATGTGTCGTGGTTTTAGCCCAGCCGGTAACAAAGGACCACGCAGCCGCTCGCTCACTCCTCCCGTCCCCTCCGGTGGGATAGGGGGGAGACGGAGGAGAGAAAAGGAAAAAAAACTGGAACCTCGAGGGTTGGGATAAGGGCAGTTTACTGGGACAACGCAAAAAAAAGTTACAACAACAACGACGGTACTAATGAAAGAGTATACAGAAAAGAGTGATGCACAGTGCAACTGCTCACCACCCGGGACCCGACGCTCCGCCACTTCCCCCACCGAAAGTCGAGAGCAGGAGAGCCCTCCCCCCGGCCCACTCCCCATGTATATACTGAGCATGATGTCACATGGTATGGAATAGCTCCTTGGCTAGTTCAGGTCAGCTGCCCCAGCTATGCCCCCCCACCTCCCAGGTTCCTGTAAAAATTAACTCTATCCCAGCTGAACCCAGGACATTATCCACCCCTTATTCTATACCATTTACATCATGCCCAGATCTTACATTTTCCAATCAACCGCTACCACTTTCCTTGTCTTATATATAGATATATATGTATATGGACACCCCCCCCCCCCCCACACACACACACATACAAATAGTATTCCCTTAGTCAATGGGTTATCCCTCCAATGTGTCCATCAATTTTATTTAGTCCATGACTTTGGGGCTCCATCTGTTGTAACACTTCTTCAGGATAAGAGAGATGGTGTGAGGTGTTGGGTTGTTGTATGCTGTCTCTGGAACTTCTGGCTGGTACATTTGATGCAACCCACACCCTTGGTCTGCAGGTCGAAGATGTTGATCTTGAGGAAATTGCTGGGCGCCAGTTCAAGTTCTATCACTGTTGTTCTTGGCTCAGTTTCAAAGTCCATTCTTCAGTCATTTGGGTAATTCTTACAGTAATACCCTTGATATGGCATATTGACACTATAGATACAATGACATACATTGGCAGGTTATTTAGCAGTTAAATATCCTACAGCCTAGTTCACTGGCTATTCTCTCCCAAAATCAAATCTCCCTGAGGTACACATCGAACTTCCCCATCCTTCTGCATCACCCACCAGGTGTACCCAGGTCCCTGAGCAAAAACCACCCTTTGGATGGGTTTGTCTCTGCGTGAGGGAGGACTAACCCAGACTGTCTTTCCTAACATACTCCTCATGCGCACTACAGGAACTTTATCCCCTTCTACAGTATGTGGAAGTCTTGGTTGGGCGGGGCCCGCCCGATTGGTGGATCCTCTAGTATTAACTAACCAGGTGGCTTTTGTTAAATGTGTATCCCAATGTTTGAAAGTTCCACCCCCCATTGCTCTCAATGTAGTTTTCAGCAGTCCATTGTATCGTTCGATTTTTCCGGAGGCTGGTGCGTGATAAGGGATGTGATATACCCACTCAATGCCATGTTCTTTGGCCCAGGTGTCTATGAGGTTGTTTCGGAAGTGAGTCCCGTTGTCTGACTCGATTCTTTCTGGGGTACCGTGTTGCCATAAGACTTTCTCTTCAAGGCCCAGGATAGTGTTCTGGGCAGTGGCGTGGGACACAGGATATGTTTCCAGCCATCCAGTGGTTGCTTCCACCATTGTAAGCACATGGCACTTGCCTTGGCGGGTTCGTGGGAGTGTGATATAGTCAATCTGCCAGGCCTCCCACTGTTTATATTTCAGCCATCGCCCTCCATACGACAGGGGTTTCAGTCGCTTGGCTTGCTTAATTGCAGCACATGTTTCACATTCATGGATAACCTGTGCGATAGTGTCCATGGTTAAGTCCACCCCTCGATCGCGAGCCCACCTATATGTTGCATCTCTTCCCTGATGGCCCGAGGTATCATGGGCCCACTGAGCCATAAATAGCTCACCCCTACGTTGCCAGTCCAGGTCCACCTGAGACACTTCAATCTTGGCGGCCTGATCTGCCTGCTGGTTGTTTTGATGTTCTTCAGTGGCCCGACTCTTGGGTACATGAGCATCTACGTGGCGTACTTTTACCACTAGCTTCTCTATCCGAACAGCAATATCTTGCCACAGTGCGGCAGCCCAGATGAGTTTACCTCTGCGCTGCCAATTGCTCTTCTTCCATTGCTGTAGCCACCCCCATAGGGCATTTGCCACCATCCATGAGTCGGTATAGAGATAGAGCACTGGCCACTTTTCTCTTTCAGCAATGTCTAACGCTAGCTGGATGGCTTTCACCTCTGCAAACTGACTCGATTCACCTTCTCCTTCAGCAGTTTCTGCGACTAGTCGTGTAGGACTCCATACAGCAGCCTTCCACCTCCGATGTTTTCCCACAATGCGACAGGACCCATCAGTGAACAGAGCATATTGCCTCTCATTTTCTGGCAGTTTATTATACAGCGGGGCCTCTTCAGCCCGTGTCACCTCCTCCTCTGGCGACATTCCAAAATTTTTGCCTTCTGGCCAGTCCATGATCACTTCCACAATTCCTGGGCGACTGGGGTTTCCTATGCGAGCCCGTTGTGTGATCAGTGCGGCCCACTTACTCCACGTGGCATCAGTTGCATGATGTGTAGAGGAGACCTTCCCTTTGAACATCCAGCCCAGCACTGGCAGTAGGGGTGCTAAGAGGAGCTGTGTTTCAGTACCAACCACTTCTGAGGCGGCTCGAACTCCTTCATATGCTGCCAATATCTCTTTTTCAGTTGGAGTACAGCGAGCCTCGGATCCTCTGTATCCCCGACTCCAAAACCCCAGGGGTCGACCTCGGGTCTCCCCAGGTGCTTTCTGCCAGAGGCTCCAGGTAGGGCCATTCTCCCCAGCTGCAGTGTAGAGCACATTTATAACATCTTGTCCTGCCCGGACTGGCCCAAGAGCTACTGCATGAACAATCTCCCGCTTAATTTGTTCAAAAGCTTGTCGTTGCTCAGGCCCCCATTTAAAATCATTCTTCTTCCGGGTAACTTGGTAGAGAGGACTTACAATTTGACTGTAATTTGGAATATGCATTCTCCAAAAGCCCACAACACCTAAGAAAGCTTGTGTTTCCTTTTTATTAGTTGGTGGGGACATAGCTGCTATTTTGTTGATCACATCCATAGGGATCTGACGACGCCCGTCTTGCCATTTTACTCCTAAGAACTGGATCTCCTGTGCAGGTCCCTTGACCTTACTTTCTTTTATGGCAAAACCAGCCATCAAAAGGATTTGGATTATTTTCTTCCCTTTCTCAAAAACTTCTTCTGCCGTGTTGCCCCATACGATGATGTCATCAATGTATTGCAGGTGCTCTGGAGCTTCACCTTTTTCCAGTGCAGCCTGGATCAGTCCATGGCAAATAGTGGGGCTGTGTTTCCACCCCTGGGGCAGTCGATTCCAGGTGTACCGGACACCCCTCCAAGTAAAGGCAAACTGTGGCCTGCACTCCGCTGCCAAAGGGATGGAAAAAAATGCATTAGCAATGTCAATTGTGGCATACCACTTAGCTGCCTTTGATTCCAGTTCATATTGAAGCTCTAACATATCTGGCACAGCAGCGCTCAGCGGTGGCGTGACTTCATTCAGCCCACGATAGTCTACTGTTAGTCTCCATTCCCCATTAGATTTCCGCACGGGCCATATGGGACTATTAAAGGGTGAGTGAGTCTTGCTGATCACTCCTTGACTCTCCAATTGGCAAATCAGCTTATGGATGGGGATCGGGGAATCTCGGTTGGTGCGATATTGCCGCCGGTGCACCGTCGTGGTAGCAATTGGCACCTGTTGTTCTTCAACCTTCAGCAACCCCACGACCGAAGGGTCTTGAGAGAGACCAGGCAGGGTAGACAGCTGTTCAATCTCCTCCGTCTCCAATGCAGCTATACCAAAAGCCCAACGGTACCCTTTTGGGTCCTTGAAATATCCCCTCCTGAGATAATCTACACCAAGGATGCACGGGGCCTCTGGGCCAGTTGCAATGGGGTGTTTATGCCAGTCATTCCCGGTTAGACTCATTTCAGCTTCTAATACGGTTAGCTCTTGGGATCCCCCTGTCACACCAGAGATACAGATGGGTTCTGCCCCTTTATAACTTGATGGCATTAGGGTGCATTGTGCACCAGTGTCTACTAGAGCCTTATATTCCTGTGGGTCTGATGTGCCAGGCCATCGAATCCACACTGTCCAGTAGACTCGGTTGTCCCTCTCCTCCACCTGGCTGGAGGCAGGGCCCCTCTAATCCTGGTTAGAATATTCGTTACTCACTTTTCGCACCCGTGAATCAGAAGTCCCTTCAAGAGGATCCGAAATGTGATCAGCCCATCTACTGCATCTGGGGGACTCCTCACAGGAAACTGGAGCAGCAGTTTTCCAAGAAGAATCCTCTTTCCTGGTTGCTTTTTCTCGCAACTCCCGTACCCGTGCATTCAGGACTGAGGTAGGTTTTCCATCCCACTTCCTCATGTCCTCTCCATGGTCACGCAGGTAAAACCACAGGTTAGCCTGTCGTGTGTACTTTCTCTCTCCTCTCTCTTGGGCAGAGGAATGCTTACTCCCAATAGCTGCGATGCGGGCCTGTACAGGTGGGGAGGAAGACATATCCACTTTGAATTGCTGGAACTCTCGGGACAATTCCTCTACAGCCGAGACACAGGCCCGTAGGGAGGAAGAGAGACTTCCTTCGTATTGCCGGAGTTGGACAGCCAATTCATCCACCGTTTGTCCATGGCCTTCTTTCCAGGACATTACTGCCAATGAGTTGGCATAGGTTGGTGGTGCACTTCGTAGAAACTTCCGCCACATGGGTTGTGTGCATTGGACATCATCTGGGTCTATGGGTGACTGCGCATTTTCTGGATCATTATAAATCACCTCCAGCACGGCTAATTCCCTCAGGTACTGGATGCCTCTCTCCATGGTGGTCCACTTGCCTTGGTGACATGTAACTTCATCCTTGAAGGGGTATCTTTCCTTTACACCTAACAGAAGTCGCCTCCAGAGGCTGAGGACTTGTGTTTTTCTCCCAATCGCCTTGTCGATGCCCCCTTCCCTAGACAGAGATCCCAACTGCTTGGCTTCCTTACCCTCTAATTCCACACTACTAGCCCCATTATCCCAGCATCGGAGCAGCCAGGTAACAATGTGCTCACCTGGGTGGCGGCTAAAATCTTTTCGCATGTCACGCAACTCACTCAGGGATAGAGATCGGGTGATTATTTCAGGTTCTGCCTCTTCCTCCTGTTCTCGTGATGACCCTGGTTCATCTTCATCTCTCACTGAGCGAACTGATTTCTTTGTGTGTTTCTTTTTCTGTACAGGGGCGACTGATACCGGCACAGGTTGGTTCTCTGGTTTAGCTGCAGTATCCGTCACTGCGGTTGGGGTAGCCGCGCTGCCTGTTGCCGGGGTAGGGGTAGCCACGGTGCCTGTTGCCGCGGTAGGGGTAGCCACGGTGCCTGCTGCCCTGTTTTCCATCTTTTCCCCCTTTTCTCCCTGAGGGTGCTGCCTAATATCAAGCAGTGTTTGGTAGATACTGGCCAGGGCCCAGCACAGTGCAGCGAGTTGTACGTCTTTGGAATAGCCACAGCATTTTTCTTTCAAATATTCTACCACTTCATGAGGGTTCTGTAGTTGTTCGGGAGTGAACTTCCAAGCCACTGGGGGTGAGAAGTTCTCTAGATACCTGCCCATATCCTCCCACATGCCGTGCCACCCATGAATATCCAGCTTTGGGGCAGATCTCTGGGTGGTACTCTTAAAGAGCCTTTTTGTAGCCCTAAACAAGACCTGAAACATATTCAGGAGGCATAGCACTAACAGCACAGTGGCTTGTGCATCCCAAGGATATTCAAAGTTCTCAAAAGCTGTTGTAATTAGTCGGAAGGAGAAAAGGGAGGCGAACGGACGGGGGGAAGTATCCCCCCCTAACTCCCCCATGGATTGGCTGTAATTACCAATAAAATCCGATAGAAGGTGCCCAAAGTATGGAAATGATATCACTGCCTCATACAGATACCAGCTTAACCTCATGACCAGTGATGTAATCATTTCACAAGTCGACATTGCCCAGTACAGCAAAATGATAATCCCAATCACTCTCCCAGAGGTGAGAAACGTAACTACAGGCAATACATAGAGCATATAAGGACCTACAAAACGCCACCATGTAAACAAATTAATCAACATTGTGACTAACATCTATTTATCTAATATAAGGAATGCGTATGACAAATTTGTTTCAACACGCTCTGGCCAGATCTGTCGTTATCTCAACCCTTCGTGCCCAACGTTGGGCGCCAAAAAGGACTGTCGTGGTTTCAGCCCAGCCGGTAACAAAGGACCACGCAGCCGCTCGCTCACTCCTCCCGCCCCCTCCGGTGGGATAGGGGGGAGACGGAGGAGAGAAAAGGAAAAAAAACTGGAACCTCGAGGGTTGGGATAAGGGCAGTTTACTGGGACAACGCAAAAAAAAGTTACAACAACAACGACGGTACTAATGAAAGAGTATACAGAAAAGAGTGATGCACAGTGCAACTGCTCACCACCCGGGACCCGATGCTCCGCCACTTCCCCCACCGAAAGTCGAGAGCAGGAGAGCCCTCCCCCCGGCCCACTCCCCATGTATATACTGAGCATGATGTCACATGGTATGGAATAGCTCCTTGGCTAGTTCAGGTCAGCTGCCCCGGCTATGCCCCCCCACCTCCCAGGTTCCTGTAAAAATTAACTCTATCCCAGCTGAACCCAGGACAACATGTCAATTGGCTCTATTAGGACAATGAGCAGAAGCAAAGTAGTCTGCACTAGTAACCTGGCTTAACACTATTTCTGATGCAAATGCTTTATTTTGGGATACATGGTTGGCCAAATCTCCATGTAATCTGACAAGTCCTAACTTTCAGAAAGCCCTTGGAGGCATCAGTAAAGAAAAACCACTATTGCAGCACTCAGAGCCTTCTGACTATAGCGTACACATTTTTCAAGGTGTGAAATGCAGCCCTCATCAGCATTAAAAATATATTAATGACAATACTTGAGGTAACATATTGTAAACTATAACCTGCTGCAGCAGATTTCTGACTTTTGTTCACTGAAAAAAACATCTGCAGTGGTTTAAGATTTTACTGGCTCTCCTTTCTCCTTTTTCCTCTCCCTTCCCCCCTTCCCAAGGTTTGCTGTCAAAGATTACTGCCCCTACAGCAGAGCAGGGAGAAGCAAAAGTCTGCCTGCGTTCTGGCTACTCCAGCACAGTTTGGCATCTTAGCACAAGCATAGCAGAAATTTAAGCTGTGACACTATGATTGAGTCAACTGGAATGTCTGAAATACCAGTAAACACTCTTTTGCCAGCTGTGCTGGGAAGAAAAGATTGGAGACAGTAAGTGCCAGCAAAGAGATGGGGCAGACCATTGGGAGCAAGGTAGCTGATAGTATTTAGTAGAACTTATTAGTCAGAGACCCCAGGAAAGATGACAGGTTCAGATTTGGAAGCACAACCCTGACTTCCACACCAAATCCATAGTTGTAAACAGTGTAAACTCAGCACATGAACAAACACACTTGGAAATACACAATATTCCCAACATACTCTCATTCTTTGAAGTTTAAATATCACAGATTCAAATGCATACATTTTACTATGATGTAGGATACTGCACATTTTGAGATTACTATTTAAAATACCTGACTGGGGCATGTTCCCTTCCTTGCCATACTCAGCTGAGACAATAACATTTTCTATCAACACATTTCATACCTTCAAGCATGATCAAATTTACAGACAGAAAGCTTATCAGACAGTAGTCTGTCTCTCAATGCTATAGGATGACACTGTATTTGACTTCACTGATTATTCCTTGAGCTACTCAATATATAGTCCTCTAAACTCTGTCTCCATTTCTATGTATTTATTTCTAACCTCCATATTAAGTCTTTTCCCCATTTCCTACATGTTCTCCTTAGTTCTGGCCAGATTACATAATGATTTTTTTTCTCACAATATGATTACTTACACTTTCTGATTGATGGGCATTCCTGTAACTGTTCATTGTTTGGCCTGCATTTCCACAGCACCCGTTATCCGACAATTTTTTTTCTAATAGCCTTTCATACCTTCTGGCTGTTACAGAAAAAAATGCTTTGATAGGGCTATACAGCAAAACTGTAGAGAAACTGAATTTATTCTTCTGATGACAGTATTCTGGACCCCTCTCTTCCTCTAAGTACAGGCTGTCATTGGCTGCATAGGCCTTAATTGTTGAGGTGTTCCCCAAGGTCCCATTCATCTAAATGAGGGAAATGCTAGCATGTACCACAGCTCCTACTGACCCAAAGGCACAGGACTCCTTTCTGCAGAAAGCAGAGTATGGGAAGTGGCTAGTGCATATAAATTCCTAACAATTCACATACACAATACTGAGTTATCTAGGATAACCAACAGAAAGCACTAAGGGCTCTGGACTGCAGTTCAACATCTCCTTGAAACTGGAACTCAGAACCTGGATGCTTTCTGAATTTAGAAACAAATGCTCAGACCTCTATTCTATTGTCCCAAGTTTGGCTGTCACTACCCAGCTATTTTTTTTTTTAAAGTTGAACTCTGTGCTGCCCAGGCAGTTTTAGCCAAGCATGGATGTTTAGCAGCAAGAACACTCCAAGAGACTTCAGCAGAAGGACACATAATTTTTGCATTCTCAATTGGTAGGAGATAGGCAGCTCAGTCAATAAAGTAGTGCTTCTGTATGCACTAGCAAAGTCAGTTTGTTGTATTTCAGGAATTAAAGTGAATAGTTTTTTTTTCCCTAGATAGCTCTCCTGAATTTTGGTGCCTAAATTTCATTTGAGCTCTACCTTAGATGCCAGAGTGTTATTTTAGGTGTTGTCCAAAGTTAACAAATATTCTGTATCTCTCTCTCCCTTTCATATGCTGGAGAAGAGACAGAAATTATGCACATCTGAAAACTGTTGCTCTGTTGTTTATCACAGATATTTGTTGATGAATTAAATATTAAGCTGGCCCAAAAAGCATGGCTGAAAAGCAATGCCATATGAATAAGGCATCACAATCTGTGAATTTAGTGCTCTGGATGCTCATATGACTAAATGCAGCTTATCTCTTGATTATTTCTGAGAAATTAATGTGAAGAGAAAGAATAAGGAAAATAAAGTCAGAGGAACAGCTTTGTATACAGTGCCTCTCTTTTTTTTATTTAATGTCCAAATTTAAGAAGCTTAAAAAATAAATAAAGGGTCTTAAAGAACAAACAGGCAAAGTCAAAGACAAAGAATTTTATCCCCAACAAGTTTTCTGGTAATAATACTTTGGTCTCAGTTAATATTATAAACAGAGAGTGAACATATACAAGTATAAGATGGACACCGTCATTTTCTGCTATAACACTGCCTTCATGACTTTGTAATTTCTATGCAACAATTTGATGTCCAGTTTCTTTTTGTGATATTTTTTTCTGGCCAGGGCTGCCCAACAGAAAATCAAGTATAGAGTTCCAGGCCTCACAATATACTTCAGTTTCACAACCTCCTAAAATTTTTCTCTTACCCAAGAAATTGCCCTGGAATTGAGCTAATATTATTGCTGTGTGACTTCTGGTCAGATGAGACATAGACTGATGTTAGGAATCTGACAGATATGACATAAAATTAAAAATCAAATAAATTAAAAAAAATATGGTGCTGGAGCTGCTTAAATATGCTACCATGTTTTGAGGGGATGTCAAGGTTCCAGGGTGATGGGAACAAGGTCAAAGTGGGAATGGGTGTATGACTTATTTTTTTAATGCTCATTTACATGTAATATATATACCAAGTCTTTGAGAAGTGGCTTTTTGAGTGTTAGACATATATTAGCATCTCAGCAAAATCTGAAATAGCTTTCTGTAAAGATACAGTATATATTTACTGTTGTGGATGAGCCTAAGTCTGCTTCTTGAATTGCTCAGCAATTTAAAATACAACCTGATTCTATATAACTGGCATAATGATGTCATCAGCTCTGAACAGGCGTCTTCCCTCAGCCTTAACTAAAGTGCATGAGAACATCTTCATAATACAGCTATTCTGTGTTGACTGCCCTCCTTTTGCAACATTCATAAGCAGCTGTGGTGACATCACTAGTCCTACATGATTTAGGAACCAGTTTGAAGAGAAAAAAACAGCTATTGTATTTTAGTACATGTAAGTATGTATGCCTATACTGCAACTTTGCATGAATGCTGTCCAGATGTGTAAATGAACTACAAGATCCTATGAAAAACAAATTTCTATGCTCATGAAGGTGTATCATTCTTTGACAGTGCTACTCTGAATAAGCTAAGGTCTACTTCTCTACAGTTTGAAAGTTTGAATCTTCACTCATAAAATCTCAGGCCATTCAGTACTAAAGACAGACATGACCAAGGAAAACTTTCTGTACAAAAGACTGTAGGATTAAAAAAAAAAAAACCCTCTGATATAGCATTAACTATCATCTAGCATCTTTTTTTTTTTAAAGAGCAAATTTAATAGCCTGACTTCAGAACTTATTAGCTTAATAAAACAGCAAAATGCAGTGTAGCAATCCAGCAATGATTACCTGTTTTCAGTCTGTAGACAACTTACAAGCAGAAAATCTCTTTACTGAGATGTACTTTTACAAGTTTGTAGTCATGGCAGTTCATAGCTTGATTAAATCATTTGAGCTAGGTCCGTTTGCTTTTAGTTATTCTAGTGAAAACTTTAAGTAAAAAGTGTTTATTTGGTTTCTTCCTGAGCATAACTTTTCCCCCTGAAAATACTTCTGTTTCTGAAGAACGGAACATCATTTGTAATAATTAGAAAATGAAAATGATTCCTACATATGTAGAGTCCAACACAGATCCAAAGAAAACATTAATATCTTAGGCTTGGAGTGACTGTTACACTAATAAGGTTCCTCTGTTTAAAGAATAGCACGTCAGGGGAGCATAATAGAGCTGTTAAAATGAATGCATTCAGCTTGGTATTTTCTGAATAAGTCTTCTGACAAATCGTGTTTTCTCATTCTAAAGACCCATTCAGCCTATGCACTGTCACCCAGGGGCATAGCCTATTGTTTGAAAGTAAAACCAAACATATGTAAGCCAATTTGAAACAATGGACAATATTTAGCATTGGCATAAATACATGCATTGCCCCATGAAGCCAAAAGACTTGTACCTTCCAAAATAAGTTTCCTGAGTGCTGCTGCAAAGATGATTTTATATTACTGAAGATGGTATCCTAGGGAGGAGCAGAAAAAGGGGAAAGACTGCCAGAAAGCTGCTAGGGCTCCCTGGTTCTCTTGTCAGTCTCAGCTCTAACAGAGCAGGGAGGACAAATCTACACCAACTAAGGACTGACAGAGACATAGCATGACATCCTTCCTTCTGTCTTCTCTGACAATTGCCCAAGCATGACCCTGCACTGGAGCAGTAGCAGAACAGACAGCTCTGTTACAACTACCATCAATCTAGGTGTACCTCTGAAGTGAGGCAAGAGTTAGACCTATAATGTTTACATTGCCTACAGTAAGTATAGCAAAGATGGATTGTCTCTCCTGATTTCAGAAAGGCACAGTAGTGATTTACAGGCTATTATAATAGAGTTTATGCTCTTGTCTGTGTTTTCTCCTTGTTTGCACATCTTACCATCAGTTTTCTGGGGACTCTCATTCAGCTGAAAGTATTACTTTATTATTCATTGCTTAATCATAGGGTGTTAAGAATTACACTAAGCACTACTCCAACACAATGCAAGCCCGGCTCACATTGCAGTGACTTCTGAGATTCTAAACACAAATTCTCATGTAAATCAAAAATATGATTTGTTGATTACAAACAAGGCAGTTAATTGATTACTCTATGAACACTGTGAAGAAACAAAAAATTCATTAACATGAACCTTTCACTGAACTGCTAACAAGAAAGAAAAATATATTCCAGTCACTATCTGCTTTATATTATGAGCCAACTGGCTGCTCCTAGAACAAGAAAATAGGTTGTGGAAACTTTTATCACAGCGCTGAGTCTGCCCCAAGTTGGTAATAACCATTTACCATTTTGTAGCTATCTGCCAGATCTGTGTGAAATGCATGACATCTATTCTGTGTTACACCACCTTGAGAGAGATTTTATGAAAGATGCTGTGAAAGATTACAGTATTTTTATATTGTTGTTCACAGACCCCTGGCTAAACTGAGCCATGGAAATCATGCCTGAAGTGAGTTGGAATTAGGTAGAAAAAGAACCTTAACAGAATCAGGGTGAAAGTAAGTTATATTTCCTCATGGAAAGAAGGAAATAAGTTAAAATGGAAACAGTTGTAACCAAACAGAAAAATAAGATGTAGCGTCCTGCAAAGCAAAGTAAATCACATTTTTAACAGAGGACAAACTGCAGATGGTGACAAGGTCGTTTGTTAAGAAAATAAAATTTGCAGAAACTCAGCTGTTTTTCTGTGTTTTCAGGTCCACATTTCCAAAAATGAAAATGTAACATTTAAAAAATAGATTCCAAAACTGCAGTCATAATGGCACAATGATTAGATATTTATCCAAAACAAACACCCATAGGAACTATGTTTTTTCAGCATTAGGTTGCAAAGCAATTGGGCCAAGAAAATAAGGAGAAAGAATCTGAAGACTGTGTCAGCCATGCCGAATGGCTTCAGCTTTAACAGCTACTGCTATTTTTGGTGGACACATAAACATACCTCCTTTATTACAAAACTACTTTGAAACTGACCTGGAGATCAGAAACAGACTGGGGCTTTTAGGCAGTGGGCCACAGTGAATAACATCCCAGCTGGGAAATTACATCTGGGGGACTGTTTGTCCCCATGGCCTGTTTTGTCTTCTGTTTTTCTCACAGATGGCTGCAGGTTTTGCAGAGCTAATGTGCTTTGTTATGTTAGTCATAAATGACATCCCTCAGCAGTAAACAGCAGAGTTACATATCCACGATTAAGTATGGTAGAAATACTACTTGTGTTCCTTTTTCTGACACAACTGTTGTGTCCTGAGACCAAGATTGACTCGCTGCTAAGTGGCAGAGGACATCTGCAACACGCAGGCAGCTTCCCAGGAGAGAGGAAATCAGTGGAGACTAAGTGTATCGAGGCTTTATTTTTATATATATCCCAGTGCTGGAAAAGAAGTGGTGAAGAAGCAGGCAGGCAATCTCTTTTTTCAGAGAGCTTCCAGTCTACACTGATGTGTACTTGCCAAATCTCCTACTTCTCATGGTAAACTACTGTTCCAGCTTGTTCTAGATTGCTGATTTGGCTGTTCATCTGGAATTTCTCAGGTACTGAGCAGGTCAGCTAGGGTAGCAGCTGCCAGGCAGTCAGAAATCCTGGACACATAAATCATTGTACATGCAGAATGCATGCAAAGCGACACTGAGCAGGCTTTGTAGAAGTCATGTGGGCACACGCGGTATGTTTGACACCTACAGAATGTGCTGGATGGGTTGCACAGCATGTGCTGCATGAGTGCCCAGTTGCACATACTCAGCATACCCTAAGCATGTTAGATTCAATGCACTGCTCAGATTTCTGTCTGTGAAGTAAATCTGGGACCCTTAGTTTTTTTAATGCCAAGCATTGATGCATATGTTGATGCTTGGTTCTCAGGGAGCTTTCCACATCAAGAATGGACTCTGGTCAAAGAACAAGGTAAATAGCAAATAGTAAATTTTCTTGCTGTTCTTGCAAGTTATGTCTCTCATGACACAAAACTCAGTGTAATGTTTAAAGGAAGTACACAACACTTCCATAGGGTGAAACACTTGCTTGTGAAATAAGAAAAAGCACTTGAAAGACCACGTCATACCTGTTGTATCATTCCTGAAGACCAGGAATAAGAAAAGATTTAAAGGTAACACCTTTTAAATAGACGACAGTCCTAAAGTGACTGGCTGAGTGCACAACGATGGATTCCTCTCAACATCAAAAGAAGGCTGAGCAACCTCAGTGATATAAAGCTTGGTGAAATTGTGAATGCAGTTCAAGGAGGCAGCTTTGGAGACCTCAAAGGTAGACTATATTGCAATATATTTCACAGTATAAGTGATATTATTTGTCTGTTCAAAACAATTACTACTATATCTAATGCTTGTTGCCCTTTATCAACTAAAACAACAATAAAGCCAAATGTGGAAATTTCTTTTCAATTTCTTTCAGAATTTTCTTTTCAATCCTTACACAAGTAGAACTCAAACTGACCTCAGCTAGAGTTTTTTAGTAAGGATTTCAAGATTTCAAGTTCCATGGACTTTGAAGGTCTCTACTGAGAACAATTCATACTAAGCTACCTGAAGAATGAAATGCTGTGGAATGATATTGTTGAGTTATCTGTTCATTAAATCTGCATACTGAATTCATTTATTTATGAGTTGTTTGCATCTCATTTGAACCAGAATTGCCTGTGGAATGTAACCTTTCTTCTTGGAGTTTCTAAATCCCTTTTTAAAACCAGTCTTGCCATTTTTCTTCTGTACTAGTAATTTCCAGTAAAATTCACCGAGCACATATATCTGATGTAAGTCTGCATAAGTACTTGTTACTTTCTGGAATTAAGCTAGAATAGTGAATTATACTAATCAGCAGCTATGAAGTCTCAATGTTTATTTCCATAAGAGAATAAGTATCTCAGAACATTACACTGAAGAATGGAATGCATTTCTAAGCAGAGTAATTTCTCCCTTATTATAGCCTTACTTCATTCATGGCTGAAACAATGTCCAGTAAGCTAATGTCTCTCACTCAGAACATTTATATTAATATAAAATCAATATATAATACTACCAATAGTATTGAGCTTTAAGAAAGCAACACATTGATTTTGATGAATTTTTCTTTTCATATAGCAAATCATCACAGCATTTTCATTTCATTTAGGTTCCCTGTAAAGCATGGAATTTTTCTTCAACAGAAAAATTCTATCCTTCCTAAGTAGATATACTTCTTCAGCAAGAGTTTTAAAAATGCTTTTTGCTCATGCATGACTTCCCTCAATTCTTTCAGTCCATATAATCATGGCCTAAAATATGCATAACATTCCTAATATCATCCTTGGGATTCTAGTTCTTAACTAACTGATTCTCCTTTTCCAAAGTAATTTATTGCCTGCATGTGAAGCTAAAACAATGTAGATAGATATACAACATAGCCAACAGAGTGTTCTCAGACCACCTCTGCCTGAGAAACAATACTTCATCTTATTTCATTTCTTATCCATGCAAAAAGTTGCTATCAGTTCCCTTCATAAAGTTGTGCAGGTATAAAGAGAAACCTTGCATGAAATATTCTTACTTTGGAGTTTAAAAGTAGGTCCACTTGGCTTATCTCCATGGGGAGGTAGACTGACCATAACAAAATAATTTTTTATGTATACATACGTAGAGTCTTGCACATAGAGAAAAAGGTGATTATAAATTCAGGTTTTGCATTATTTAGGTTCTGATTAGGTTTAACATCTACTTTGCATTCACAGAAATAACAATGCAAGGTATGAGGCAGTGAATCAGAATCAATATTATCCTTGAGCACTGCGATGTCTTGTCCTCACTCTCCTCCAGTCCTCATCATTTCAATGTAGCACTCCATTAACGCACATAAGGAAAATTATTTGAAGAATTTGCAAGCAAATTAAATGAAGACTCTTCAATAATCTTGCTTTGCAATACTAGGACATGCCCTCACTAAAGATTATAATTGGCTTTGGTATTCTATGATTCTGTGTACTAAAATCAAAGCTTGAAATGAGGCAGAGCAGTGCAACATCTCAGCATTCCTGTGGGTATAGCTGCATCATCAACATCATATGCACATAATCTACCCACCTACCCTTTTTCATTCCGAGACTGCCTGTTTCCTCACACAGTTATTACTCCCACATGAGTTTGCCTTTCCTCACCCAGCTTCAATCATAATGTTAGCTGATTTCTGGACAGACTAAAAACAATAGCTGCTTCCCGTTGGGCATTAAATACCATTTAATATGCTTTTTTTCCTTTAGGAAAAAACTAAATCTAATAGTGGTATAAATACCCCCAAATAGGCAGACATTTATAGGGATAAACTGGAAATCTTTACTAATCTTAAATGCATGTAACATGTAGCACATTCTTGTATATAGGCAACTTTTATAGTCATTAAATACTGAATGAATATATCAATTTAATTTACACTGAAAACAGTATTTTTAATTCCCCCAAGTCTAACTTGCTGTGTGATCAATGTAGTAGCATTTGGGCCTTTTTGTGTCATTTAATGCTTTGCAGTTTGTTCAGATGTAGACTTCTCCTTACTGTCAGAATCCTTTCACACAGGATGTTATCAGTAATGGTGTAAAACCACCTTGTTGATAAGAGCATCCTAGAAACAAAACTCCTGCTAACCCTGATAAGGAAAGAAGTTTTGACTTCAGAGGTTTTGTCATTGTTTCTTACCATCCAGCTCTATTTTAACTGGCAGTAAATTAAATAATTAATTTTCTCTAACTTGAGAATGTTTTGCCTGTGATGGTAATTGGTAAGTGATCTCCCCATCTTTATCTCAACCCACGAGCTTTTTCTTCTTACTTTCCCCCCTGTTCTGCTGAGGAAGGGGGGTGAGAGAGTGGCTGCATAGGTGCCTGGCAGCCAGCTGAGGTTGCCCCATTACAATATGCTAGGCACAATGACTCAATTTTTTGCAAGAAGAAATTCTATACCTTTACTATTCTGAAATCAAATCCTTGGCTTCAGCGTCAAATTTTCTCCACTAAGTCTTTTTCAGTAATACCAAAAGGATCTTGTTAGAGACCCTAACTCTTTGGAAATGATGCAATACAAAACCACTTGCAGTGGCACAGCAAGTTTTTTCACAAGAAAATAAATCTTTTTTTTTTTAGCCAGTGGAATACACATTTTTAAAGTTCTTAATGTTGGACTAGAAAGGCAAAAATGTACTTGTATGTCAGTGCTGGCCCATTTTCCATTTCTCCTATGCTGTTACAGATTTTTCATTAGCTCCCTGACCTCTCAGTTATTTCTTTTCAGTTTTACTCATGTTGGTTTTCTGTATTTGTTTTTTAAAGTCTAGTCCTTGAGTACATTCTCCAGTCACATGTAAACAATTCTGAATAGTTCACTCAAACCAATCCAGACATGTCTACATGTTCAAAATCCATACTGCATTTCTCTGCCTTTTGATGGTATGTTTATGCAGTATATTGATTTTCAAAAAGAAGTGCCCCTCAATGCTCGCACCAAAGCCCTCTGCTTCTTTATTTGCAGGTTTGTGTGATAATGCAGTAAACCGTCTAGGAGGTCATTGTGAAAAGTAAGCATAATGAAAAAGCTAAGACAAACATATTCTTTTCCCTAAAAATAATTTAAAAATCTCTGCATTCTCTGCAGTGCTATTAAACATAAAAGGAGAGAGAATCCAGGAATATGTGGTATAGTAGCAAAAAGGCATACTAGCCACAATGTCTCACTTCTGATATTGCAGTTACTTTACACTTAAACTCCAGCTTATATCTAGACATTGTTTTCCTTAATCTTTTTATGCAAGCAATAACAGCAGCAAAAGCCTGCCATGAAAATCTTACTGCAAATTTCTTTTTCTAGCCCTAACTTCGTGATGATTTTGAAATGCAAGTGTAATTGAGAATTGGTTGGAGTATTTTGTGTACTTTTCACTGCAAAACACTAATATTTCCAAAGTCAGAATGAAAGGGTATTTATAACATAAAAGTTACAGCCAACTGCTGTCACTATCTCAAAATATAATCAGACTGCATGAAATGGGCTCTATGGCCTCTGTGGTGCATAATTTTATACTATTAAGTGTAGCTTAGAAATAACAGAAACTGATATTGATGGGATCTGTTTTTGATTGTGCACAACAAGCCAGCCAGGAATGCTTAAGGAAACCGAAACAACAATAAAAGTAAATTAAATATCTAGCTGCAGGCCGCAGATGACTCTTATATCTCCTACCACATTTTCAGTAAAAATTTGGCAGGTTAGTAACCTTACTTAGCATCTTTAATGGTCTTCTGAGTGTGTATGCTATGATGAGACAGACTTAACTGAAAAATTGTTTCAGGTTGCTAAACTACATAAACTAGCGTAATTGTACTGACTAAACTGAATAAGCCTGAAAGAGTCATACTGGATGCAAAGATTTAATAATTTTTAGAGGTGCTAATAGGTAGGTTTACTAACAACTATGATCAAAAGAAGGCTGGACAGGAGAAAAGGATAGATGAATACAATATAGTATTTATATTAACCAGAGTGCTGATTTTCACATGCTGCATAAAGTTACACAGAAAGAATTGAAGGAAGGACTGCACAATATGATCACTCTCAAGCCTCAGACTTCAGTGTTTAAAAACAACCCACAAAGTAGTGTACCTCTGCATGATCTGCATGGATCAATGTATGGATAGCTATAAAAGGATACAACATGGATGGAATCTCTTGCTTGTACAGTAGGATTACAGTATGAACTGAATGAAAAGACTATTTTTCCATTTTACTACCATTAAAAAAATTGGAGAGTAATGAAATTGATTTTTAATTTGAAAACACTTTAGTTGTAACTGCACTTTATGTACCAAAACAAAACCAAAATGTGTAATTTTGTGCAATTTTTCTTAGAACTATGGAGACATTTCTAGTTTGATTCTTAAAAGAGCTTTTCAATATTCATGTGGACTACAAGCTATCACAACTTCCTGTAGGAAGCATATAAGCATTGTCAAGTTCAGTGCAATACTACCAATTTGTTATACAGCTGCTTGTTTTGTTCAAGCGATCAGTTTGGTTTTTTAGGTTACATATACATATGAATATGCGTTCTGATTTTTGTATCATTCATGTTCCCCAAATATACTTCACTGTTTCATTTCTAACACTGAAAAACTTTTAACCAAAACCAAATTTTAAAACAGATGCTTTTAACTGCAGCAAAATCCATACTCTACTGCACTACAGCTATCAGAAGTTTTGCCTAACTTACTGGGGAAAAACCCACAGCGATTCATTCCAAACCAAGGATTTCTTTCAGATTTTGCTGGCATCCATGGAAACAGAGTCTTGAGAGGCTACATCTACACTGCTCTGTTACATTATTTCTGAGAGCTGCCACAGCAGACTCCTGTAAATCTCAAGGGATTTACAGACCACACAAGTCTTATCCCAACATCACACTACAAGTGGTACCTTCAGGACTGGCATGTGTTCCACCACTTCTTGTACTGTCTCCCACACCCTTCAAACTCCCCCTAAGACATTTGCAACACATATAAGGTGTATATAAGGTGGCTGCTAGGCTCCTGTCTTCAAGCAGCACAGTTGCAGCCCCAGGCACTGAGAAAGATGTGCTTGTGTGTGGCTACTTATTGCTGGTCTTCACTATGCCTGCTCCAAAATGGATTTCAACTTCAGCAAGAGAAAGAAGTTTGACACTCAGTGATGACTTTGGCTCTACCTCATTTAGGCCAAGAAATCTTTTGGGCTTATCACGGATGAGTAAAACTAGGAGATAGAAGTAAATCAGGACAATGTGGACTTCAAGATGGCAGCAGAGAAAAAGAGGTTGTATCCTGATGTGATGGCTCATGTTGATACCTGTGCACACCACTGCCCAAAAGCTGCAGGTATTACTCACCTTGGAGATGCTTCCTGTTACTTGGCATTGTCCTCCACAGTAGGTTTATCCTGCTTTTCCAAGTTTACTGGAGAGAAAAGCCTACTTGGCTGGATTTAAGTGAGCTTATATGGACACTGGAGAGACCCATAGTTGCAAGGTGGATATTGAAATTCTACTTGCATGGGCCAATCTGTGGATATCCATGCACAAGTTCTGTACTGACATTTATGTTCTGGCCAGTCTGAAGTAGAAAAATGAGCGTACTGAGAGAAAGCAAGTTGATTCAAGTGTCATGTCTTATAGAAATAACCCAGTGTTCAGAACACTGCTGCAGCAGGGCTCAGCACCTGATGTCTATGGTTCTGGATCCCTTCCAAACATCCTTTGTGCTGCGGTTTGAAAACAGAGTGCCAACATGGCTGAGGCTTTCCACAGAGCTGACATAACTTTAAATATACTGCATAATATCTCTGAGGGACTTGTGGTGTACCCAAAGGTGATTGGGAGGGGAATCTGGCAGTAGCTACCATTCATGACCACAGAGAATATAATCAAGGCTATGGTGAAAGTACAGAGCAATTGTCACGAGTACCATGAGATTTTTGTCCTTTCCCAGAAGCCAACTGCTGTTATAAGACAAGAAGTGATGGTAATGACTTCATTGTCCATGTCTGTGCTGGTGCCACCCAAAGAGGAAGGAGATAGAAACTGAGAGCATGGTCTACACCACTGGACCTGGATGCCAGATTACCTTTAAATCTAGCCCCTCACAGCCTGTATCTGGAAGCTTGAAGAGACTTGGTTCACCTGAACGTGTGCATACAGGAGGACATGGATGTGATCTCCAAGGACTTCAGGGATGTGAGAGACTGAAAGAGTTAATGTCTCAAACACTGTGATGTGGCAAGTTCTGTATAACAACAAACCCTGCATAACAACGAACCACAGGTGAGAAGCCGATCAGCATGGATCAGCACAGGACACCAGCAACAGGACAACGAGGGCGTGCAGGAGGATGCGCAGCTCCATGTTGTGATATGCTAAGCAGGGCGGCTCACCATGTATGGCCAAAGATCAAACAATTGTCATGCCTGCAGGGAAGGAGAAGTTACCCCCCAAACGACCCCCAAGCCCACCAACCTATTTCCTGAAGGTTCTGAAAGCATAAACCGTGCACGACACCTAATTAGCCTAATGAGTTCAAGTGCCCTCCCGGAGGGGCAAGGAGATTATAGAAGGACACAAACTGAAGCCCCACACTCATGCCCTCCCAAACTGGACCTCTAGACTGGCTGGACCAATGCTGGACACAGGGCTGGTGAAATCTTTCTCTTTTCTTTTCCTCTTTCTCTCTCTGTCTCTCTTTCTCTCTTCTTTTTTATAATCCCTACACCTCCTCCCTTTAGAGAAAACCATTGACCAAGTCTGGGACTAGGAGTGGATCTAGCCGCCCCTAGGCTTTTCTGTGAGAAGGAGTCTAGAAAGCAAGGGGGTCCACTCTGAAACTTGTGACTCAACGGGAGGGCTCTCCTTATTGTCTTCCTTGAATTGACTTATATGGTTAGCACGTGTTAACACAGTTTACTGACGTAGTTCCATGCCAATTCCTGTTGTGAGGGACCACACTACCTACTGTTATACCTCCCAAGTTCAGGCTGCTTCTGCCATAAATAAAATGTTCAACTGATCATTTGGTATTGTTTCACCTTAATTTAGCTCAAGGGAATTCCGAACTCACCACAACCCTTCCCTGGTCTGTCCAGCACAGGTCATGACAAGGGATAGAGCTCAAAACTGTGTTTCACATCTGACAGCCTGGCTAGCCAATTTTTAGGAAAGAAGGTACAGGCTTGGAATCAACAGAACTCAGAAAACACTAGGAACATATCAAAGGCTGCTAGGAGGATGAGCTAAGACCCAGCTTGGGGTTGAATGTATCTATAGGTGATTTTTGGCTTTGAACAATCTGAAACTGGAAACCAAGCATATGCTGTTGGGGCCCTAAAGCAAAAAAATGACAAAAATCCCCACCAGGCTGAGGCACTCCTCAGAATTGCTCTAATTAATCTGTACAAAGGAAGTGCAGAGGGGTAATTCAACAATGAAATCTTCTTTTAGCAGAAGCTGTATAAATTTATAGATAAATACAATCCTTAATCCACAGATATCACAATTATGTTTTTGGATCCTTTTATCCCAAAATAAAATTCAGAAGACCCAATGTTAATACCTTAACTTCTCCTTTCGATAAATTTCAGACATCTTGTCAAGTAAAGAAGGGAGCTGTTTTTCACATTATGGTATTTGAAATAATCAAAACTGGTACATATAATTATTACTGCTATCATCAGCTAACAATTTATCTTATTGGAAATCTTAGTAATGCATTAACTCTTTTCTTTTAGAAACTAGAATCTCTTCCCATATCCTCTGAATGCTGTGATTTCATCAGCTAAAAGGTAAAATGAAGTTAAAATGTACTCACTTATTTTAATTCTCACTTCATTTAATTTTTCTCCAAGGCATTTAGCTTCAGCAAACCTGTCAATGCAAGCATAATGATACAGAATTATTCTAAAGAATAATATAATAATATTATAAAATATTATACATATAATAATCACAATAAAATACAGGATTATTCAGGACTACTTTTTAGTTTGTAAGTGGAACCAGTTGGAAATAATTTTCCATCAGAAAAGATTCTCTAGTCTAAAAGAAACTATTTCTGAAAGAAACCATGCAACAAATACGTTTACTAGCCAGACAAAACAAATTTATTTGAATTTTTAAGTTTTAAAAATTATGTTATTCCAATTCTAATGATTGGATTCTCTTAAATATTCATACTACAATACAATATTAATTTTAATACGCTACATTACTTGCAATGTTTTAACATACAGCTATATAAGAGTAAAAGAAAAAAAATCCAAGCAGAGTCAAAACAAAACATTTCAAAGTATTAGACCTTCTGCTCACTTTTTTCAAATTTTTCAAATTTTTCAAATTTGAAATCTGAATTTTTCAAATTTCAGCTTGTAATTTGCATATTGCTGACAATCACTGTTTGTGCTGTGTGAAAATGTACATCCCAGTCACTAAGGAACCTCTCAAACAGAAATATAAGAAAGTGTGACAAAACTAAATTATTCTGTTCTTCTACAGATAGTCCTTATGTGAATGCAGACTTTTAGATGATATTCAGCTACTGCTCAAATACCAATACAAGCCAAAGCTAGCCACATGAAGATATGCAAATAGCAAGCAAGAAGCAGGCTGAGAAGGATGGAAACAAATCAATGAATCAGGCTTTGGAAACTCCCTTTTTGTAGTATGCAAATAGCTTGACCCCCAATCAAAACTGGAATTGAGTTTTTTTTAAATGTGAAATTCCCACCACATATGTTTCTAAATTAATTCACTGACAACTTCCTCATTATATTCAAATAATCAAATCTTCACATGGTATATAAAATATTCTAATGATCAGAAGTTTCTTTTTTAGCTGGCAGTTCACTGTACATCTTGCTCCTTAGGAAATGTGTCATATCGAAGTATATCCTTAAAAATCAGCTGCTTACAGAGCCTTAGAAATTCGTTTATATTTTCTACATTCCCTACAGTCTGCGAGAACTTGATGCCTTCTCCTTTTGTGCTTTTTTCTGCCAGTTTTCTAATCTTTTACAGCAGTTGCTGTCATAATTATTCTCTTACACTTATTTAACTCAGTAATATACAAGACTGTTTAGGACAAATGGCATACATATCAGGCTTTCAGATGCCAAGTATATTCTGCTGTAAAAATAATGACAGTCAATTCAATGCACAATGGCAAAGTCTGAAGAGTGTCTGAAAGAACTGAGGCTTGTTCAAGTAAATATCCATTGTAATAGTCTAAATAGTAATAGTTTAAAATGTAGAAGGATGATTTGCTGCATTGGGACACTTGTTGTAGGACATTAGGCTTGACATGAAATTCTGAATTGTTATTTGGATGTGTACAAGTTGAACCTTGCTGAATGTTGAGGCAGAACTGTAATACTTATTTATTAAGCAAGCCTTCAGCTGATCTGGAATAGTCTTAATCTAGCCAAAGTAACTAAGGAAATCCACAAATGGTATTTCTGTCTAACTCAAATAATGGCAAAACAGTAAAGCAATACGGCTTTCCCCTGGGGAGGCAGGGTTTGGAAAACTGTCCCTTCTCAATTAGTCCATTTCCCTGTAAAGCTGGAACAAGTTAGAATTTCAGATGCCTGCATTTGTATCTGCTCACGAACATTTGCTTTCAAGGCTGAATTCAACATGGCTAAATAGCTGAAGTTGCAGGGTTCCTTAGCACTTTACTGTTTCTTACATAAAGAAGGCAGAAGCCTTTGAAACACCGGTGAGACTTTTATATAAGCTTTTTCCACTGGTGTTGATTTACAGCACCCAAGCAGGCCTTGAAGACTGTGTAAAGATCAAAGAGAAACATTCCAAAGTACCTACCTCTTTCCTTCCCTCAGCTCCCATGAGCCAAATACTAAGTTCATCAGTTAGTAATTCCTGAGGCAAATTTCCTGTTGACTATTGACTCTGATTCATGTTCACAGAGAGATTTAGCTGGACAAGTTGAAGCCAGCTATCTATCCAGCCCTTATTCATAGGTTACTGCCAATAGTTGAACAGGCCGTGCATCTGTTTCTCAAACACCACAGTTTATAAACTGGTACAATAACATAAACTGAAATTTGGCACTAATTTATGACAGTCCAACAAATTCCATCTGTGACTATGAATCATAGTCAAACAAAATAAACCAGATAAAGACATAAGATTTGACTCTAATACTGAAAGGGAAAAGGTGATTTCTGATTATCTAGCATAAAGGTGATATTGTTACAAATAGTGATGAGTGAACAATTATATTGTTAGATGAAAAGAGTTCATGTGTATTCTACATGGAGACCACGCCATAGAAAGGCTGAAGTTGCCAAATCATGTCTTCTATTACATACAAGATAAATTTTCCATGATGAAACCCGGAAGTGAATTCAGCCACTAATTTTAGTGGAACAAGCATTTTTGCAAAGATTTCACTCTTTGAATGAAATGTCAGTAATGAAAAAGTAAACATTTTGAAAAACAAATCTCTGACTCATAATGTAAACCAAGACAAACTCAGAGGATGTCTAATGAGAGAACAGAGACATTTAGTGAATTAAATGAACATTCACTCATTTTTAATTATTAGAAATTACAACAAGTGACCTAAGTGAAACTCGTCCTGAGTTACTGAAAAAACAAATTAGCTGATAACCAGCTGAAACACAAAAAGCAAGGAAAGAAGAAAGTGGAAAAAAATTAATGGAGAACAACAAAATGGAAACTACACTTACGTCACATCTCTAAGCTCAGTAGAATTTTACTACTGGAAATATTGACTAGGATGGGACTTAAAAGCTTCGTGCAGTATGCAATATTACATTGGAGCAGCTCAGCTGGAAAGATTTCCTGGTAGTATATTTCACCAGAAAATGAGATGCATTTTTCTCCTCATAGAAACAATGCTAAGAGAACATGGTTGCATTGAGAAACAGGATATTATTAAGTTATCTGGAAGTCAGGTATAAGAAGTCCAAATTGCAGAAAACTGATTCTGTCTGGGCATAACCAGATCTTTTTAAGCAGGGCAGCAGTTATTAATATATAGAAGAAAGATGAAAAAAATTGCTTTGTATTAACTGCAAACCAAGCTGTAGAAGGTCATTTTTTCTATCTTACAAAGTCACTTCCCATAGGCAACTGTCCTAATAGGATAGCTTGAATCTATTGTCTTTCACTTGAACAGTAAGTAGGTAAATGCGCTTCAGAAAGAAATTATCCTAAACTATATAAGCTTCCCCACTTTTTAAATCCAGAGATGGTACTGAGGTAAAGTACTGAGCTACTGTCCCTGTGAAGAGCTCTGAAGTAATAGGTGAAAAGTTTTATGTCAAAACCAGAATTTCTTTTATATATTTTTTTTTTAAGACAAATGCTTTTCAGTATTTGATTTAATCAACTGATTACATTTGATTGTTTATACACAGGTAGTTACAGAAAAAAATATATGTATATTGTATATGTATGACTATGTATATTCACATCTGTATGAATAATTTCACAGCCCAAGCAACAGTTGTGACCTTCACAGTCGAACTTCCAACTAGGCTCACTGACAGTTCACCATTCAATTAATATAAGAATGATATAATGCACACTTGAAGTCTTACAGAGATGAGCCAGGGGCTCTGAGGTTATAGGAGCCAACAGGGAAATACCAGTGAAATACCTCAAAGGAATTAAGGGGTGTTCCTCTAAGAAGGTGACACGGCCGACAGCCCAGCTGAAGTGCCTCTACACCAACGCATGCAACACAGGCAACAAACAGGAGTTGGAAGCCACTGTGCTGCTAGAAAGCTACGACCTAGTTGCCATTACTGAAACTTGGTGGGATGAATCCCATGAACGGATTGCATTGATGGCTACAGGTTGTTCAGAAGGGACAGGCAAGGAAGGAGGGGCGGAGGCATTGCCCTCTACATCAAGTAATGGATAGTGTGAAGAGCTGTCTCTGAAGCATAGCCACGAGCAGGTTGGAAGCTTATGGGTAAGAATCAGAGACTAAGGCAACAAAGGGAACTTTGTGGTTGGTGTCTACCACAGGTCGCCCGATCAAGGGAAGCCTACTGACAAAGCCTTCTTACTCCAGCTACAGGAGGCACTGTGCTCGCAGGCTCTTGTCTTGCTGGGAGACTTCAGCCACCCCAACATCTGCTGGAAAAGTAGCATGGGGAGCTGTTGGCGGTCCAGGAAACTCCTGGAATGCATTGAGGGTAACTTCTTAAGCCAGGTAATAGACAGCCCTACCAGAGGGGATGTGATACTGGACCTGTTGATCACCAACGCAAGTGAGCTAATCAGTGACATCAAGATTGGAGGCAGCCTGGGCTGCAGTGACCATGCACTGGTGGAGTTCGCAGTCCTGAGGGATATTGGTCAGGCGAAGAGTGAAGTCAGGACCTTGAATTTTAGGAAAGCAGAACTCCAGCTGTTCAAGGAGTTAGTCAATAGGACCCCCTGGGAAACTGCCCTCAGGGACAAGGGAGCAGAAGAGAGCTGGTAGATCTTTAAGGATGCTTTCCATAGAGCACAAGAGCTCTCGATCCCCAGGTGTAAGAAATCAGGAAAGGAAGGCATGGATGAGTCGAGACCTGCTGGTCAAACTAAAGGGCAAGAAGGAAATGCACAGGCAGTGGAAGCAGGGACAGGTATGCTGGTAAGAGTATAGGGATGCTGCCCAGTTGTGTAGGGATAGGGTAAGGAAGGCCAAGGTACAGCTGGAGCTGAACTTGGCAAGGGATGCAAAGAATAATAAGAAGGGCTTCTACAGGTATATAAGCCAGAAAAGGAAGGTCAGAGAAAGCGTACCCCCTGTGATGATCAAGACTGGCAAACTGGTAACAACAGACGAGGAGAAGGTTGAGGTACTCAACAAATTTTTGCGTCAGTCTTCACTGGTAATCTCTCTTCCCACACCTCTCAAGTGGATAGACTACAAGATGGGGACTGGAGGAGCAAAGTCCCCCCACTGTAAGAGAAGATCAGGTTCATGACCTCCTGAGGAACCTGAACATACATGAGTCTATAGGACCTGACGAGATGCATCCCAGAGTCCTGCGGGAATTGGCTGAGGTAGTTGCCAAGCCAGTCTCCATGATATTTGAAAAATCATGGCAGTCAGTTGAAGTCCCTGGTAACTGGAAAAAGGGAAACATTGAACTCATTTTTAAAAAGGGTAGAAAAGAGGACCCTGGGAACTACTGACCTGTCAGCCTCACCTCTGTGCCTGGGAAGGTCATGGAAGAGATGCTGCTAGAAGCTATGCTAAGGCACATTGAAGAGAGGGAGGTGATTTGAGACAGCCAGCATGGCTTCAACAAGGGCAAGTCCTGCCTGACCAACCTAGTGGCTTTCTATGATGGAGTGACTACATCAGTGGACAAGGTACCAGTGGATGAAAAGCTGGACATGAGCCAGCAATGTGTGCTCGCAGCCAGGCAGCCAAACGTATCCTCGGCTGCATTCAAAAGAAGCATGGCCAGCAGGTTGGAGGAGGTGATTCTCCCCCTCTGCTCTCATGAGACCCCACTTGGAGTACTGCGTCCAGCTCTGGAGCCCTCAGCACAGGAAAGACATGGACCTGTTGGAGCAGGTCCAGAGGAGGGCCACAAAAATGATCAGAAGGATGGAACACCTCTCCTATGAGGAAAGGCTGAGAGAGTTGGGGTTGTTTAGCCTGGTGAAGGCTCAGAGAGACCTTATTGTGGCCTTTCAATACTTCAAGGGGGCCTATAAGAAAGATAGGGACAGACTCTTTAGCAGGGCCTGTTGTGATAGGACAAGGGGTAATGGTTTTAAGCTAAAAGAGGGTAGATTTAGATTAGATATAAGGAAGAAATTTTTCACAATGAGGGTGGTAAAACACTGGAATGGGTTGCCCAGAGAGGTGGTAGATGCCCCATTCCTGGAAACATTCAAGGTCAGGTTGGACGGGGCTCTGAGCAACCTGATCTAGTTGAAGATGTCCCTGCTTATTGCAGGGGCATTGGACTACATGACCTTTAAAGGTCCCTTCCAACCCAAACTACTCTATGATTCTATGATAATTAGCAAGCCAAGACAATCTACACAAAATACCCAAAGGAAAAAATAAGACAGCTAAAAATAAGGAATTCGTGAACCAAATACTGTTTGTGGTATGACAGAAGTGGTTATGCAACTATAAACAAAATTATTAACATGAGAGGCCTACCTATAAAGGGAAGTTATGGTAACCTTTAAACATGTGGTGTCCACACACTTCTTCCTGTGCAATTTGAACACTGGCTGGGTAACAGAGCTTTTGTATAACTGGTAATTCAGAGGCTGCATTCCAAATTACAGACTGGATTTGATATAAATCCATTCTAATGAACTCGGTAAACTTGGAGCTATAGGCATCTTTGCTAAAAATGACTGCAAATAGCAGAGGAAAACTGATTTGCTCCAGGGTATCAACATTCACATTAGCACTGACTTCAGCAATCAGCTGATGCATATTAGACAGGGGTTACCCAAGGGTTTAGTCTGAATCGCTTTGTCCTTTAGGGAAAGCAAATCTGGCATCAAACTGTGGGTCCTGCCCATATCTTTTACATGTTCTGAAACCAGGAGGAAATACCGGTTTGCTTCATAGTTATAACAAACAGACAAAATATGGAAGAATTGCGATTAACTAGAGGAAATGCAGGGGATGGCTCAGAACTGTATTGCTCCCATTATCATGCTGTGACCACAAAGTGTTCTGCTCAATAGACAGCAACGTCAGAAATCATTGCAGTGTAATCATTTATGCAGTGATGATGCAGTGATGTGGCATCACCTGATATACTGACCAGAAGAAAGGCATTACTAAACATCCAATTTACATGGATAAATTCTTATATACATCTGATACCTTGGCAATTTGGGTCCCTGTGGCAAAGTTACAGACCCAGGTAGAAAGTTAACCAGTTCAGAAAAGTGATAAATAGCAAGATCTTGAATAAGTCACAGAGATGTGGAGATCATTTCTTGCTGCAATTTCACTGAAGTAAATGAGTATAAAACTCAGTGACCCTGAAAACAATGTCTTTCATGCCTGTTAAGTGGGAAAATTGTGTTATTAAGAAAGCAGAAGAAAGCAAGAGAAACCTGGAGAAGGAGAAAACCCCAGGACGAAAAAAAAAAAAAAAAAGGAAAAAGAAAAAAAAACCCAACCTGTTAGGGGAAATGTTAGTTACAAGGGTAGATTGAAAGATCTGCTTTTGGCATCTCCAATCTCAAAACCTTGTGTTTCTTCTGCAGTACAAGGAGGGTTAACACTTCAAAAACTGACACTGAAACAGTACTGTTATCCAATCAACATGGACAAGTGTTGGTGGTTTAATTTCTGTAATGTTTAAAATCTGCTTTATGAAAATTCATGTTTTCAATGTTTTGCCATTCTCACCACCTTCACCAGAAGATTTTGAAGTGTTTTGCCAGCATTAACAATAAATGTGGAGAAGGAAATTATTATTTCTGGTTTTGAGTGCAAAACTGTCAGAGAGCAGCTAAAATCACTTGGCAAACAAGTTAGGAACAACAGACAAAAGCATATGTTAAACATCTCCTAGCTTACTGTCCAACTCAGTGCTGAAGCCAGTAAAGCATTTTTGACAATGGAAATCACAGTAATTGATTCAGTCACATGGATCTTACTTCCTTTAGGTAATTCATGATCACAAATGCCATTACCACATTGCTTCAATGTGGTTATAAAGATAAGATGAATAAAACCAGAGGAAATATTGCTGTGACACTCACTTCTGTTTTAGAAGCTGTTTGTTGTCCTCAATGGTTATACTGTCAGCATGGTCCTGCTTGAAAACTTCAAAAGCTTCCTGACATCCAAGTGACATCTTTCCTCCTGCCCCAAGAAAAAAAAAAAAAAGGAAACTACTTCAGAGTCATCAAAAGACAGAGATTTTTGATTTATTTAACTCCTATTTAGACAAATATAGCAAGTCAGCCCAGGGGTCTTAAAGCCCCCAGAAGACTAAGTTCAGTGTTCCACCAATGGGAAAGCATTTTTGACAAAAGATTTCTCTTATCTGACAAATTAATTTTGTTTCACTTCTCAAAAGTCTGAATGTTTGAGCTGTATAATTTCTCAAGACAACTTAAAATGTTCATAAGTAAAACAAAATTTTGAAAATTTAAAAATATGTGAAATATTCTTAAGTGTGAGCCAGAGGTATTTTCACAACAAATTTGCTTCTGTATTTCTTTCATCCCTGTTTCATATTGGCCCCTAAACATACCTTGAATATTTTCAGTATTCTTGGAAGAAAAAAATTCAGGCTTCTTTTAATTATGTATTAGTGAATGTTTTTCATCCCCTTTTAAGTGAAGCAGGTATTCTACCTACATAAATGGTTGGTTCCTGACTTTTACATTTTCAATATGGTGTTTGTTTCCTTTTGTGCGCCAGAAGTTCAAGACCTATTTGGCCTTCAAATCTTTTTAAAAATCACTGTGGAAAAGTATTACAGGCTGTATTATTTATCAGTTCTCATTGCTAGATGATCTACAGATCCAAGTAAGAAATCATGCATCTGTATTATCATTAACAAAAAAATTCAAAGGCTTAAGGAGAAAGATTACACCAGCATCTGTGTTATCACAAGTACATATATGTTAATAAATAAGCAAGGAGAAAGGATGAGACTTGCAGTTAAATAAATTACATTAATGAAGATAGTTCAGGAGCAGAAAGGAGGAAGAATCTCACACTCAAACTGTGTGAAAAGTGCAAAATAGCTCTACCTCTTAAATCAACCTCATGGTTGCAACTTAAACCTCAGAATGATGTTCCTTAAATTGGGATTTGATTCTCCTTAGTTTTTTTTCCTCTAGTGTCTTTCTTCTGTCCTACTCACAAGCTTGCCTTCCTGCTTCAGAGCTATTGAGACCCCCAAATCTATTTTGCACAAGAGCTATAAAGTTTCCTGGGAGTTCTGCTGCGCAAGAGTTTTCTATAGGTTTTGTGCCAATGGACCAGCACTACCAATAACATATGTATGCATGTATGCCAATTATTTTCCGGGCTATCTTCTTTGCAATTTTGGTGTAAGTGCGGACGATACATTAACAAAACATACCTAAACAGATCGGGATATGCAATACTGGGATGCTACACCTTATTGGGGTCTAGCTCCATAAGCTGCATTTTATAGTCACTCCAAATATGTTCTGCTGCCGCTCATCATAATATCAGGATTACTCCCCACTGACTTTAGTGAGATTTCCATGGTGTAAGATACTGTTTACAGTGAAGGCTGGTAACAAAAACTAGCATTCAGGGTTCAATAATCAGTAAAAGTTTAAAAAACTTTATTCAAAATACAGTAGAAAAATTTGCCCTCTGTTTCAGTCAAAAGAATCAGCACATCTGTTACTAATTTAAAAATTTTGAGTTGAAAATAGAACCACCAGGAATGTTTGAATGGCAAAGCACGCAGAAATGCTCCACCCTTTTTGAAAAAGAAAATCAAAGAAAGATACAGTGCAGTCTTTACTGCTGTGTGATCCAAAGGAGCAAGAGGATTTAGGAAAATACAGTTTTCTGTGATGATGACCTGAAACTATAACGTTCATGTTTCATGCCTGCCTTGAAGAAAAACAGGCAGCTTTGCAAGCAGAATTTTATAGCACATTCATCCCATCACCAGCACTAATTTTAATATGCAGCCTGAATTGACCCTCTAGAATTGCTTTTGTTGCAGAAAAAGTTTGTATTAAGTGCAGGAAGCCTGGATGAAATTCATGGCTAAGTCTAAAATAAAAAATGAAACACCCTTACTCATACGTAACACTGCAATGTAAAGTATTTAACCCTTCCGGCAATGTGCTGCCTTTGAGAGTAGAAGTAAAAACAGTAGAAGTAAGTTTGGAAGACAAAACTATTACAGTGATTATTGTTTCTGCCTGGCAGAAATGCATCAACCAAAATTAAAGGTAATCTGATAATCATTCTCCAGCGCTACATTAAGAGGCAGCAGATTTGTACAGCCAAACAAAGCACACGAAAATAGATCTCCAGAACTCTTGGGAAGGGGACATTTTCTGGTTTATACAGTCCATTCTAAGAAAATACAGAAATATATGAAGTAGCAAACAATCACATTCTGAAAATGGTATCTAAGGAAAGGACCTTAAAAAGGACCATTAATATTGTACCTCAGCATAATATGAGCATACAGAAGCATGTTGCAGTCTGTGGGTAATGACAGAGACATTAGGATTATAATAAGGGAATACAGCAATGTTAATACTAGTAAAAGACTGCAAGAAACATTGGAAGCTTGATGGAGTGGTTGCATTTTCATTCTGCTCAGTAGCGAAAATTATGCCTTCTCCATGGTCGATGTATCTTCAAATACGTTGCTTATATTTTCTTAAATAATGTACAATGTCATAAAGTAGCTTCACCTTCTTTCAAATGGTCTTCAAGTGCAAAGGTGCACTAATATTATTGGCATGCTGTTTCTCCTGGGCCTAATTCAAACAAATAAGCTATATGTTCTTTTAAAACAAAGTGCTGTTGAATTTCTGTTTTTCTTTAGCTGTAAATTGAAACCTATGTATAGCAATATATACATGATATGGATAAAAGCAGAATTGAAAGAAGAAACCATTGATGATAACACATTTTTGGCAAGGTAGTCAAACAGTTCAGCTAAAACTGTTAAACTTGTAGAAAACAATTTCTTTTACTCTTACAGGTCAAACATTTTCTCCTCTCCTTCTTTAGTACTGTGGCATAGTGTTACAAAATAAATACCTGAAAATTCTTATCTAAGTAAGAATCATCATATCCTACAGGATGAGAACCAGGAAACACATGTCATCAAGTCATTACAATGTGAACTGGAATAATCATTACCATAAAAATAATTCAGAACATTGGAAAAAGCATAAAATTTTCTTGCAATCATCACATCCATGAAACCCCAGTTGACAGGGTTGCATTAAAAAGTGATACATTTTGTATCAACTTAATTTTAATTACACCTTTCCTGTTAGATTGCGTAAATTGGCTTTAATATTAAAACACTCACAAATATGCCCAATGCACAATGTGAAATTTACAGCAAACCCATCACTATTTACAGCAAATTCAAACAGCTGAAGTTTTGGGAAAATTCAGGTTTGATACACATCCCGAATTTGAATGTTTAAGAATGTTCTCATTGAAGGTTTGATTTCTCCTATCCAGTACACTCCACCAATCTTCACATTAAGCAAAAAGTTTTGGTTCAATAGGCTCCTCATGTAAAATGTGCAAATTACAGCTGACCCACTGAACTTGGGTAAGTCAGAAAGCAGAATGACAATGGTGCCTCATGAGCTCTGAACTAGAGCAACAAGATCTGAAATGACCAAGAAATAAGCAGGTTGCTGTAGTATTGATAAAGGGCTAAATTTCTGAAATCAGTAATAGTTCAAAATACATTGAGCAAAAATGTAATAAGGCTTTTGGATGTGGCTGATGACTTTTTGAGGTGACATGAAAAGAACAAAGCAATTTCGAGACTCAGTGGTATGCTTATAGCAGGTAGAAGCCTGCATATCAGCAAAGTCACTGGCAGATATTATGCACCCTATTCTATCACTAACTAATTTAGAGATCATTTATTCTATGCTGTTACATATACAAATGCTATTTACAGCCATCCTAAACAACAACTGTGAGTACCTCATAAACTTTCATTAGGAAAATAAGTTAAAAGAACATGTAGGGTGTAGTGTGGCACTGGATGCTCAACTGCCAGCAGAGAAATTATAGGGCTGAATGCTACTTTTAAGTTAAATAGTATCCACAGGGATTACTCAAGGACTGTGTCTAAGAAGGTAAGAGCATGCAAGTGTATAAACTCAGACCTTATTTTGTTGCCACAAGAGATCAAACATGGTTGTAAATATTTAAATAACCATACTAATTTTTAAATGTATCCAACACCTACAAATCCTATTGCAGCTTGCTTTAGTGATCCCAGTCTATAAATACTGGACAATTTTTAAGGACTTTATTTTAGCGTTTTTTTCATAAAGATTTCAGGAGTGCTCAAACTGGAAATGGCACTTCCAGAGCACTGAGACTGGCCACCTTTTTTTTTTCTGGTTCGTTTGTTGAAAAAAGGTTTATTGCTCAGAGGGAAAAGACCTTCATAAAGTTTAATGCATGAAACCCACAGAAAACATTTATATTGCTCTTCAGTTAAGTCTGGAAAAATCTGTCAAACAATAGCATGAAATTGATATCTTGTCAGGAAGCAGAATCACAGTGTCTCCTCACAACACCACTTTGTAACCAGATTTTGGTCTTGGTATGAGAGCTCCAAGGGGGTTCCAGCAGCCCTCACGCCAAAGGCTGCCAGTTTAACCTGCAAAAAGAATTGGAAATAACTCTCCAGGAGAGACAAATTAAGGTTGCAAGTTGAGCTGTTCTGAGGGAGGAACATTAAGACTGTTAACAAAGGCAAACTCTTGGTTCAGACCATGTATTCTGATGAGAAAGGCATCTGTCCACATATCTGCCTACATATCAGTTTTGCAGAAACTACATTTTCACGGTAGAAGACTTTGTCTTTCCATTCCTACTAAGTGCTCTATTGGACAAGAATTGTCAACTCTTCCACTGAAATTATTAGAAACAAAAAATCCCCTTTGCTCAAAGAAAGTTTTCATTCAAGTGAGGGTTGTCTGAAGAATTTCAGGATGGCAGCTAATGTGAATTGTGAGTCTTCATGCTTACGAAGACTGTCAATCTGTTCGTCCTATTATGTATTTCCACTTATTATCAAATACAAACAAAGGAACTGTGGACATTTCCAAATAAAACTAAAGACAAATTATTTGGTAAGTATTTGTAATAGAACTAAGGTACTAGAAGTGTTTGCATGTAAACATAATTCATTACATCTTTACCAGGATCCCTCAAGATATCATAGCCATCTGTTCAGAACAGAAAAAAGTAGCTGTAACAGAGCTTGGGAATAATGAATCAACAAAGAATAAATACTTAAAAATAGGAAAACAAACCCCAAACCAATATACAACAAATACTTCCCCACTGCAAAGCTCAGCTAAATTCTTCATGAAAAGCATGTATATTACATATGGCTATCTTCATTACACTGCAATACAAAAGTGGGAAAGACATAAAACAAGGTTCCTCACAGTACCCCTGCAGTGTTGAACTGCAAAACATAGTCTTTAGGAAAGTTAAAAGCCTCCAAAGAAAATGAGAATATTCAGACTCAATGAACTAAATAAAACATTGGCATAATTTAATTTTGCTGGCTCTGGAGTTTCCTTGTTTATTTACAGGGGAGGAAGAGGGTAAAATGAAGTTTCTTGAGATTATGAGCATGTTTATTGTGGTACTGAATATTGATGTAGGCAGGTCGGACTGCACTCCACAAGTATATATTTCTACTGTGCAAACCCTTGAGTTAATTGGTACATGGGTCATTTACCTAGGCATCATTTTATGCACATAAAATTAATTGGTTGACAAGAAAAACTATTCCATATATGTTGAGATAATTTATAAGCAGAAGAGAAATCACCACTAAATTAAACACTGCAAATGCCTGACAGCAAAGAACAAACTTTTACAGGAGTATGTCAGACACAAATCAAAGGCAAGCACCATTTCTACTGCAATGAATGTTGTTAAAGGATATGCAATCACTAAAAATGGTATTTCTTTAAGATTACTAAAATAAGAGAACAAAAATGAAATGTTACATACAATGCCAACTTTGATAAACATAAATTTTTGTGAAGTTCAGCTGGAATGCTTCCAAAAAAAAAACCCCAAACAACCACTTACAAGAATCTCATTAAGAGTAGGTTTTTATGTTAATTAATATTCCTCTGCAGGAGTAGTAAGGCAAATATTGAACAGTATTTCAAAAACAAAGGTTAAATGAAGTATAAACTTAATTTAAAACAAGATGAAATTCACTGTTTTAAGATTGTCCAGGACCACAGAACAACAACAACAAAACCCCAAATGAGATATGATAGCTGAATTTAATCATGTTGACTTTCTTCAGTTTCATTATTTAAAAAAATCACAGGTAACAGTACAGGTAAGAAAAATATTTTTCATATTAACCCAGCTGTATGTTTTTAATAGCTCTACTTTTGCAACAAAAGCCACTTCACTTTAGTGCCTAATGATAGTCATAAATGCAACTTTAGACTCCTTACTGACATGTGGTAATTCTGATACCAGATTGAACCTTAGAGTGTTCTCAATGTGAAAAGACTGAAACTATTGAAATCTCTTTCCCTCATTTTCCTCTTCTGGAAAATTAGTATACTAGTTTGTCTACCTGTCAAACATTGCAAAGCACAATGCTAGTGAGAATTACAGGATAAAAGAAAACTGTTAATAGCAACTTAAGATACCATCATCACCTTCACCTGATAGAGCACATATTTTCCTAGGATATGTTAGACTCAGTTAACAGGACCATTTTGGTCTGATTCTATTTCTTTTAGTTATGGATTTTAATAATTTCTCAGATTACATGGCATGGCTTCAAGATGCTGTAGAATATCTGCACTAGCATTTACAGCATGCCTACTTTTATGTTACCTAGTTATGCATTCATATTTTCTTTGAAGAGCCAATGGGCAGCAGTTATCAAATCCAGAGTAGGAGCAGAGGAGCTGAGGGTGCAGTTAGAGGCTACTTAGCATGAACAAAATGTTTGCAGCTATCAGCAGTGAGGAATAAAGTAGTGTAACTATTGATACAACCAAGTTTTTCTCATGTTCTGATGCCAACATTATTGCAGAAATATTTTACATTTCATGTATGACAGCTTGTATGTCCCAAAAGAGAAAAAAATATTTTTCATCTACTATTTGCAACCATTTACTTCTTTAAAGCTGCCTATGAGATCATATTTGATTGTATAATACAGACAGACATTGGAAGTCCTTAATTAGTAGGTACAAAGAGAGAGCCTGAAATGAAGCATGGTAGGCTTGGCAGAAGCTCAGGGGATGGATACAAAGGAAAGTATGAAGTCAAACCCACAAGAACTTTAGGAGACCCACCCAGTGGTGCTGCCACTTCTAAATAAATAAGATTCACTTTTGCTTATGCCAGAATCACATATTTCAGGTAACTTCTTATAAAACAGGACGTATATCTTATAGTGCATTGTGCAGTTTACATTAAATACTGGATATTAGAAACAGACTGTGCTTTTCCCTCTTTTTGTAGGAGTCTAAATCTGTTCCCTTCAACAGTTCATGCAGTTGTAAAAATTTTACTAAAGAAAGGGCCAATACATTAGGCACTTGAGTCACCTATCAACTTTAAATTAGACCACTGTGCTTAAGATGAAGATTTCAGTTGATTAATAGCAAATTAAATGTATATGTTTTGACATCCTTCATGTATTTGCCGTGTTGCAGTAGCAACATTTGCCGCTTCTTTTAGACCTGAAAAAAACATTTTTATGTTCAAAAACTTGTCTTCCTTTTTCAACTAGACCAATGTGTTTAAAACCAGATAGAATACTCTCAACAAAATTTGCCTCATTTACATGTTCTGTGCTGTTTTGAGTGGTAGGTATGGTATTTAAATTTTCCTCTTCCATATATCTTTCTTGGTTTTAGAAAAAAGACTCTGAATGGTGGGATAAGAATATTTTAATAGCTTTATGAAATGACAACCTACATCAATGGAGTCATGACAGCTTGGACCAAATGCAAGTGAAGTTTTTCATTAGGGACATCTGTAGAGATCTGCATGTATTTTTGGTGCCTGTAGAATCGTCTCCACCACCAATCTTGCCGGTAACACCATAAACCACAAAAGAGGCATATTTCATTTTCAGAGCAGTTTAGCAGAGGAAAAATGACTTGTTATAAACATCAATCTGGTTTTGGAGACTTACTGTACTTTTAATTTCATATTACATTTTAGCTTTATTCTTTGTTAAGATACTGAGGTTTTCTGAAGTAGAAGTCTGTACACACAAGAAAAAAATGTCTGTAGTGGGTACACCATCAATTAGTACCAGCTTGGGGCTATCTTAATATTTCAGGCTATAAACTACAGGATTACAGGAGCTGCTTCATGAGAAATTGGTCTTTTTTTTTTTTTTTTTTTTTTCCAGCAGGAACTCCAGCACCAAAAGAATGGGGTATGCTGAGGTAGAGAGCTGAGAGAAGAAACCATGAGATACATTCCATGGTAAGCTATCTCTTCTCACCAGTCAACAACCTAGATTAACTAATTTTAAAATTTACTACCTATTTACATTCAAGATGAGTGACCTTTACAAATCCAGCTGCTTATTCCTTCTGGCAGCTGGAAATTAGCAATTAAGAAATGAGTCAAACTTCTTTGTAAAAGTATGAACTTTGATTCTTGCTCTATTGAAGCTTTATTGGAGTTTGGCTCTGAGAATGATGCCTGTTGTGTACTAATGTCCAGATTTTAAAACATAATTAGGCATGTTATTCCTCAGCAATGACCACACTAAATTTCAAGCACTCATCTACTGAAGAAGCATCTTCTCCCTTCCTGAACAAGTCCTGTAATTGCTACATTACAGACAGCATCCCCTCTTTCTCATGTCATTGCTGATGTTTTAAATAACATTGATCAAAGTGGTCAATGTGTATTAACTGTACTCTAAATATACACACAAAATTGAGCTTTCAGGAGCTTTAACTAATCTTAGAACTGAGGACTTCTAGGCATGTGATAAGCTCCAGAAGTTCAGCATAGTCAAAATGGGAGTCCTGTGCACATATAACAGCAGAGTTTTAGAGATCACTTGTGTAACTTTGCTCAGGTGCCTGCACACTCTTTAACACCTACCCTGACTGTAAGTTGTTGAATTCTTTATGGAATTAAGCACATTGTGCCTCTTGTGCTACACAAAAGGTGCATTTTAGTAAGCCTAAGTAGTTGGTAGTGCATGTAGAAAGCGAGTAGTTATTACCAGTACCTGTAATATATATATATATATTTTTTTTTTTTTTTCCATTTTTATCTGTAATGGTTTTGAAATAGGAGCCAAAGTAGAAAAGGAGGAGATAACAATGGGACCTGGACTTATACATAAAAACAAATTGGCTAACTTCTTTCCTGAATTTTCAATTCAGCTTTTCAAAACTTTATCAAATTGTTCTTACAAAACTTATAGCTACCTTTAGCTAAAACTTCAGCTCATTATTTCGGACTTTCCTCAGCTGTTAATGGCTTTTTACTTCTTTTTAAAACTCTTTTGACCATATCTATTTTATTTGAATGCAAAAAATTAAAATCTATCTTGAAGGATTGAATTGTAAAGGAAACACTAAATCTTTGTACACTGTAAAAAAAAGAAAAATATTCTGAACGCTATATATATCCTTTTTTTAAACCAGTATTGCCAAACAGAAGTATAACTGTACTTGCCTTCTGAATCAGTGTTAACACAGAAGACTGAGGAGGTTTAAATAAAGGTATAATTTGCATTTTCATAAATATTTTGAATAGAGGCATTCATCAAAATGTTTTATTAAAAATGCAAATTATAGCCATATTTAAGTGATTTTTACCAAAATCCTCCTACTCACTAAAAATAGGATAAATTAGAACAAATAGGTCAGGATTCAAATCCATTTTTGCTGACATTAATGACAAACAGCATGCACATTACCTGTTTAAGAACATAATTATGCAACACATTAATACTATTTACTTTTAATATTCTAAGAATAAAACCTTCAGAAACAGATTTCTTCAGCAGAAAAAGAAATTTTAACTTGAACATTCTTAATATACCATAGAAAGTTTACTTGAGTTCACATAGGTTTGAGTTACAGCCATTAGCAATCATTGTTTGCAACAAGAGAAATCCTGGCTCTATGGAAATACTGATAAATTAATCAAAATGGAAAAGATTTTAAGCAGTAACAGTCCTTGTGACAAAAAAAAATATAAACAGCTGATCAAATTTTTAGGATACCAAAATGTACCTATATCAAGACCTTTTGCAATGCTGCTGAAAACTGTTAAAAAGAAAGTAATAGATCATTTCCATCCCCAGTAATTTCATTGTGTGGGGAGAAGCCAAGAATGAGGTGTCTTCCCTTCATTTTTATGAAAATTCTTTCGCCTGTCAACACTGAAGCCATTGCTTGTTTCCAGTGGCAGTGGATATTCATGTTTATTTTATGTGAGCTGTATATTAAACATAGATGTACTGATCTTATGTTGATGTTTAATTGTTGCATTCTTGTACTGGGTTACATAAAAAGCAACATAGAAAAAATGGCTTAATGTCAAAGACCACAAGAAGGTCTTCTATAAGTACCTAGGTGACAAAAGGAAGGCTAGGGAAAATGTGGCCCCCCTGCTGAATGAGGTCGGGGACACAGGACATGGAAAAGGCTGTGGTACTGAATGCCGCCTTTGCCTCAGTCTTTACTAGCAAGACCAGCCTTCAGTTATCCCAGGTCCCAGAGAACAGGGGGAAAGTCTGTATTAAGGAATACATGCCCTTCACGGAAGAGGATCAGGTCAGGGAATACTTAAGCAAATGGGACATACATAAGTTGATGGGCCCTGATGGGATGCACCCACAAGTGCTGAGGGAGCCGGATGATGTTATTGTGACGCCATTCTTGATAATCTTTGATCAATCAAGGTGACTGGCAGAAGCTTCTGAAGACTAAAGTAAACATCACTCCTATCTTTAAGAAGGGCAAGGAGGACCCAGGGAACTACAGGCCAGTCAGTATCACCTCGATCTCTGAGAAGGTGATGGAGCAACTAATCCTGGAAACCATTTCCAGGCATATGAAGGACAAGAAAATCATCAGAAGTAGTCAGCATGTCTTCACCAAGGGGAAGTGGCACTCTGCCAAGCATTTCAACAAATCAAACAGGATAAAATCAATGTAGCAATCATGATCAAGAAACAGTAATCAAATCTTCAACATCCTCTCAGAGAAAATAGCAAGTTGAGCCTTAAAATTTTCATACCCACAGGCTAATTTCTAACTGTAAGATCATTTATTTCCTATCTTACACTTCTTTTTACAATTTTATAACACAGAAAATTTTAATTTCTCACTTCAATTATCTTGTTAGAAAGCTGCTTCTGAATTTCCCACCTTTGATGTTACAAACCTTCTAATTTATTGTCTCATAGTATTCATTACCACTTCACATCAGTTTGATATTTTGCAATCAATACTATCATTTAGCCACATATAATTTCTCTCTGCTTGATATTTACTCCAAATAGTTTCATAATTCATTTCCTTGCAACTTTCATTAAAAAAAAAAAAGTTTAACTTCTTGTTCTAAAACAACACTCCCATTTTCTTAAAAAGGCTCTTTTCAGCTATTGACTCAGTTTGATTTCTTTATTTAATCCAAAGTGCTTAGATGTAGACAAGACATTCTAAATGAGATCTTACCCATGACTTGTTAATTGAGCTAATAAGCAACAGCTCTTTCATTAGATCCTAAACTCATGACTTTGCATTTAGTGCTATTTGATTTAATCTCATTTTGCCTACTATAATCCACAAAATCGTGTATTCCTCCCTGCAGAATGATCCTTTTGGAGGTCTGTACCACCAAAAAAAACCCCCAAACCAAAAAACCCCAAACTCCTGTATTCTTTGTCATAAATTTTTAATGCATAAAGATTTCCTTGCTACATGGGGACTCAAATCATGGACATATATCACACTGCTGTTTTGTGCTTGCTGAAGAATTTTGCTTTTGTGATTTCACAGAAGAAAAGGTTCTGATAAAACTTTCCAGCCATTCAACTCCACTCCTCTGCCACACTGGCTAGCAGGATTGTTCATGTGAGTACTCCCTAACTGGTTTCAGTCAAAATTTATCAATTTATTTTAAATAGCAAATCTTTGCTAATCTAGTAAAGCCCAGATAGGTGGATAAGGGCAGGAGCAGGAAGTCTGGCAATTATGAACAATCAGGGACAGTAACCTCAGTAGGAAGAGGAGTTGTATCTATAATAACCTCAAGGAAGGCTGGTGAGAAGGAGCCATGTATTAGACATAAGCGGGACTGCATGGTAGAGACATAAACTCCAGCTGTATTCTTCCAACACAGCTCAGGCTCAAGAAATACTAAGATAGATCTGTGGCTTTCTTTACATAATAGCTTACAGACAACTTTGAAAAGTTGCATTTTAATAAAAATGCAATCAGACTCTACTAATATATCAACCTATGCAGAGAAAATCATGTATACTGAATGGAAATACTGCTTTTATCACCAGAAATATAACTGAGAAACTCTATGATGGCTAAGCCCTTGTAAGGTGATTTTTCTTTCTGGTCATAAATTAATAAGACATTAATTATTGTTACCAAATATCTACTTACATGCTTCTAAGTTCCTAATGTGACAACAGAGTTCCTATCATCTGATTGTATTCACTGATAGCCCTCTTTAGTTACTTTAGGTATGACAGTACTTTCGCTCTGGCAATTTCACAACAGACATTGAAAGTTGTTGTTGTAAAGCCACAGGACAACTGCAGAAGGCTAACTATGTGGATATATTCTTTTCTTAGTGTTGACATATAATAAATTAAATACTCAAGATGTGTAACTTCCTGTTTCAGTGCAGTTAAAAAAAGCAACTCAACACCTAAATGTTTGCGCATGTTTGAGTGCAGGAGGATGGAAGGAAGTTGGGCTAAAGTGTTATCAGAATCTATGAAAGTTAGTATTGCACCATCCAATCCTATATATCAGCTAAAGGCCTCTAAAAACCTGTGTGATAAATTTGGGACTTCATACATATAAGGACAAATGTGTAAACTCAAAATGATACAAGCAAAACCCTCATTGCTTATCTCAACACTAAAAGTAATATGTGGTAACAGTTATGTTTTTGTGGTGTCTCTAGTTCAGATTGCTTGAAGGAAATAAAAAATGCTTGAGAAATTTCATTAATACTACAGAAGTATTTCTGGAATTCAAGCAAATATCCTTGTTTATTCCTCTTGGCACAGGCACTCCTCACAGAGGACCAAAAAACATTTGGAGAAAAACAACCAGTAGGATCCTAACAACCCATCTGATTTTGAAGCAATACTTAAAACTCTCTATGTTTTAAATTGAAGATGTAATTTAAAACAGGAATGTAAAGTTCCCCAAGCAGTACTATCACTTGATGAGCTTGGAAACTTAGTTTTAATACAGCATTAGTGCAATTCCTGTCTGTCATTTTCCCAAACTTCACTGCCATGCATTTTAAAGTGCATCATTACAAAAAAAGATAAAAGAATTTGCATTACACAAAACAAACAAAAAACCTCACCTGAAATACAATCTTTAATTTCCAATATTACTGTGAAAATATCCACTAAATATATAGATATCTCTATGTTTTAAATTAATAACACTGAATGTGAGAGCTCCCCACTAACAGTTATGTCATCTTCAAATAGCTAAAAAAGGATTATTAGAATCATAGAATGGTTTGGGTTGGAAGGGACCTTAAAGATCATCTAGTTCCAAGCCTCCTGCCACGGACAGGGACACCTTCCACTAGACCAGGTTGCTCAAAGCCCCATCCAACCTGGCCTTGAACACTTCTAGGGATAGGGTATCCACAACTTCTCTGGGCAACCTGTTGCAGTGCCTCACCACCCTCACAGTAAAGAATTTTTTCCTTATATCTAATCTAAATCTATCCTCTTTCAGTTTAAAACCGTTATCCCTCATCCTATAACTACACTCCCTGTTAAAGAGTCCCTCCCCATCTTTCCTGTAGGCCCTCTTTAGGTACTGAAAGGCTGCAGTAAGGTCTCCCTGGAGCCTTCTCTTCTCCAGGCTGAACAACCCCAACTCTCTCAGCCTTTCGTCATAGGAGAGCAGCTCCAGTCCCCTGATCATTTTTGTGCCCCTCTGGACTCACTCCAGCTGGTCTATGTCTTTCTTATGTTGGGGGCCCCAGAGCTGAACACAGTACTCCAGGTGGGGTCTCACCACAGTGAAGTAGAGGGGCAGAATCACCTCCCTCGACCTGCTGGACATGCTTCTTTTGATGCAGCCCAGAATGCAATTGGCTTTCTGGGCTGCAAGCGTACATTGCTGGGTCATATTCAGTTTTTCATCCACTAATACCCACAAGTCCTTCTCCTCAGGGCTGCTCTCAGTCCATTCTCTGCCCAGCCTGTATTTGTGCTTGGGATTGCCCCGGCCCACATGCAGGACCTTGCACTTGGCCTTGTTGAACTTCATGATGTTTGCACAGGCCCACTTGTCAAGCCTGTCAAGGTCCCTCTGGATGGCATCCCTTCTCTCCAGCGTGTCAACCGCACCACACAACTTGGTGTCGTCAGCAAACTTGCTGAGGGTGCACTCAATCCCACTGTCCATGTCGCTGACAAAGATGTTAAACAGTGCCGGTCCCAATACTGACGCCCGAGGAATGCCACTCCTCACTGTTCTCCGCTTGGACATCGAGCCATTGACAGCAACTCTTTGAGTGCGGCCATCCAGCCAATTCCTTATCCACCGAGTGGTCCGTCCATCAGATCCACATCGTTCCAATTTAGAGACAAGGATGTCATGCGGGACAGTGCCAAATGCTTTGCACGAGTCCAGGTAGATGATGTGTGTTGCTCTTATCCACCAATGCTGTAACCCCGTCATAGAAGGCCACCAAATTTGTCAGGCACAATTTGCCCTTAGTGAAGCCATGTTGGCTGTCACCAATCACCTCCTTATTTTCCACGTGCCCTAGCATAGTTTCCAGGAGGCTCAGCTCCATGATCTTGCCAAGCACAGAGGTAAGACTGGCTGGCCTGTAGTTCCCCAGGTCTTCCTTTTTTCCCTTTTTAAAAATCAGGGTTATGTTTCCCCTTTTCCAGTCACTGGGAACTTTCCTGGACTGCCACGACTTCTCAAATATGATGGATAGTGGCTTAGCCACTTCATCCTCCAGTCCTCTCAGGACCTACAGATGCATCTCATCAAGTCCAATGGACTTGTTCACCTTCAGTTTCCCTAGATGGTCTTGAACCTGATCTCCTACAGTGGGTGTTTCTTCATTCTCCCAGTCCCTGACTTTGCCTTCTGCATCTTGGGCAGTGTGGCTGGAGCAATTGTGGGTGAAGATTGAGGCAAAAAAGTCATTGAGTACCTCAGCCTTCTCCATGTCACAGGTAACCAGTCTCCCATTTCCTTCTTGAGAGGGCCCACATTTTTCCTAGTCTTCCTTTTATCACCAATGTACCTATAGAAGCTTTTCTTGTTGCCGTTGACATCCCTGGCCAGATTTAATTCTATGAGGGCTTTAGCTTTCCTAAGCTGATCCCTGACTGCTTGGACAATTTCTCTGTATTCCTCCCTGGCTACCCGCCCTTGCTTCTGCCCTCTGTAGGCTTCCTTTTTGTGTTTGAGTTTGTCCAGGAGCTTCTTGTTCATCCATGCAGGCCTCCTGGAGTTTTTGCCTGACTTCCTATTTGTTGAGCTGTACTGCTCCTGAGCTTGGAGGAGGTAACCCTTGAATATTAACCAGCTTTCTTGGGCCCCTCTTCCCTCCAGGGCTTTATCGCATCATACTCTACCAAGCAGATCCCTGAAAAGGCCAAAGTCTGCTTTCCTGAATGCTAGAGTAGTGAGCTTGCTGTGTGCCCTCCTTGCTGCCCTAAGGACCTTGATCTCCACCATTTCATGGTCACTGCAGCCAAGGCTGCCCTTAAGCTTCACATTCCCCACCAGCCCCTCCTTGTTGGTGAGGACAAAGTCCAGCATAGCACCTCCCTTCATTGGCTCCTCTATTACTTCAAGAAGGAAGTTGTCATCAACGCATTCCAGCAACCTCCTGGATTGCTTATGCCCTACTGTGTTGTCCCTCCAACAGATATTGGGGTGGTTGAATTTCCCCATGATGACCAGGGCTTGTGAACGTGAGGCTGCTCTTAACTGTCTACAGAGGGCCTCATCTGTTTGGTTTTCCTGGTCAGGTGGCCTGTAGGAGACCCTCATTACAATGCCCTCCCTTTAATCCTGACCCATAGGCTCTTGGTCAGTTCCTCATCCACCCCCAGGTGGAGCTCCATGCACTCCAGCGGGTCATTGACATAGAGGGCAACACCCCCTCCTCGTTTCCCCTGCCTGTCCTTCCTAAGGAGCCTGTATCCTTCCATTCCAACACTCCAGTCATAAGAGCTATCACACCACATCTCTGTAATGCTGATAAGTTCATAGCCCTGCAAAAGTGTGCACGCCTCTAACTCCTTTTGTTTATTTCCCATGCTACGTGCATTTGCATAGAGGCATTTAACTCAGGCCTCTGATGAAGCTCTATTCTTTACTACATAGTATGTCTAGCCCTTTGCAGCCAGTTCTCAAAGCCTCTTCCCTTCCATCCAGGGATTCTCCTGGACTTTTTCCCCTTTGCATCCACTGGAGGATTATGAATGATGAACACCTTTTATGTCTAACTAGAGTACTGCTCCCAGAACTGAGAAGGAACATAAAGGGTAACAAAAGAGGAACATATTCATTTAAAATGAATTCTCCACTTGACAACCTCAGGCCACATACCTCAGGCACACAACATGTTGGAAACAGCACAGGGATGAGACTGGCCATGAACAGTGCTTACGTTATCACTGCTGCAAAAAGTTGGAGTAAGGGTTTTTTGTTAAATATATCTTAATGCTTTTAAATAAAGAACTACTACTCAATGATAAGAAACTTCTATATTTTTAGCTTAGAATCAAAAAGCTATGAGCACTGTAAAGTTAGTGGGCAATTAATTCCCACTCTCCCATACTCTGCAGGTGAAATCCCACCATGGATGTTGGGCCACTGAAGTGATTAAGATACCTTCTTTGAGGGCAGGTCCACTGCAGAGAGTGAATTTCTGTCTTACTGTCCTAGTTTCAGCTGGAATAGAGTTAACTGTCTTCCTAGTAGCTGGTACGGTGCTATGTTTTGAGTTCAGTATGTGAAGAATGTTGATAACACTGATGTTTTCAGTTGCTGCTAGTAGTGTTTAGACTAATGTCAAGGATTTTTCAGCTTCTCATGCCCAGCCAGCGAGAAAGCTGGAGGGGCACAAGAAGTTGGCACAGGACACAGCCAGGGCACCTGACCCAAACTGGCCAACAGGTTATTCCATACCATGTGACGTCCCATCTAGTATAGGAACTGGGAAGTGGGGGCGGGGAATCGCTGCTCGGGGACTAGCTGGGTGCCAGTCGGCGGGTGGTGAGCAATTACGCTGTGCATCATTTGTACATTCCAATCCTTTCATTATTGCTGTTGTCATTTTATTAGTGTTATCATTATCATTATTCGTTTCTTCTTTTCTGTTCTATTAAACTGTTCTTATCTCAACCCACGAGTTTTACTTCTTTTTCCTGATTTTCTCTCCCATCCCACTGGGTTGGGGGGGAGTGAGTGAGCGGCTGCGTGGTGCTTAGTTGCTGGCTGGGGTTAAACCACGACACTTACTAAAGGAAGAATGAATAGGCAGACACAGCTAAGACCTCATAATTGCTGCTAAGCTGACCAAAAGATCTGTGCTATTCACATTATTTTCTGTCCTCAGAGAAAATATTAGAAATAATCACATCAGGGTTTACAAATATAATTTTGAAACAAGAGTGTACATATTAACTCCAAATTTAATCCCTGAAACCTCACCATGGTAAAATTAATTCAACTTTTTGATGAAGTTTCCATCTTAAATTGTCCCTATAGGCAGGAAGTACCTTCTACCCTGTAGTTATGGGTTGGTGTAGTCTATCCCATTAACAATAAGTCCTGCTGCTGTAACAATAAATACCCACATTCAGCAAAATAATCATTCCTTGTCTTTATGTGCAGCAACCATTCCCCATGAAATAAAAGTCAGAAAGCAATTTGATACTGCAGTGTGGTAAAATAAAGCCTAGGATATGGCAACATCTATTTTCTTATAATAATTCACAGAATATTTGTCTTCCAGAAACCTATCAATGCATCTTTAGAAACTTCTTGACCATTTCTCTTTTGTCTTATTGGAGGATGACTATTTATAGAAACATATATTATCTTTTAAATTCCACGAGCCTGTGAAAGATTATAGTGGTTACAGATCACTTACTATTAGATTACACATTTTTTTGCCATCCTCACACTGATGATAGAAAGTAAATTAATTTAGAAGTTAAATTATCCTGCAAATAAACATGTGCTGGCAATTTTTTCTCCCAAGTATATTCACAGAAATCAGAGAGACAGCTAACATATGTACATGCACATATGGATAAGCACGGAGATGCAAAATCTTTCTCCCTCCTGACAATGAACAAGTTAAAAAATATCTTTAATATTAGAAGGCAACCTTCATTATTTAAAATACAAATTATTTTTCTTTTATAAAACATGTATACAACTGCACAATAACATGCAACACATTTCACATCACTTAAAACTGTTCTCTACAGAGTCTGCTCCTACTAATTTGTCAGCTTTAGTTATTCTAACTATAGTTTCCACAGTACATAAAAAGAGAAAAGGAAAAATGTAATTATTCTTATGATGCCTAATACATGTCTGTTGCATTAAAATTGAGAATAAAAAAAAAAGTCAAGTAATCTGGGTTCTTCTGCATCTTAATTATTGTCTTTGTTTCTGTGATTTGAAAAACTCTCAGTTTAATCAGAACTGATGACATTCTTGTCCCAATCATATTAATGGCAAAACTGATTGCTCACAGAGGCAAGACTCCCCTGTTGTCTCTCTGACTCATCTTACAAGAGAGGTCTTCTGGTGAAATTCAATGGTCTCAGTAGCTATATTAGGGAACTTCACTTAAAAAAAAAAAAAATCATGTCGTGTAAAGTATTTGAGTGAAATTGCATTTCATATTGGCACAATTGCCACTGTGAAAAGCTACTTCTTTCAATTCCTTATTAACCAAACTCTGTAACCAGCTGAACTATATGATTAGTATGCAGCAATGGATCAAAAGACAATTTTTGCACCAATAACCTCTGTAGCTCTGAATCTGCTTATGTCAAGACATAGAATTAAGAGTGTTTTTGCCCCTTGGAAATCTGTTGAAATAAGTGACTATCACTAGAAAAATAGCATAATTCTTCCTGAATGCCAAGTACACTATGTTTATTTGATGGCTTTAAACTGCTTGTTTTCCTTAAGATCAAAATGGGAAAATATGTTATGGAAATTCCTTGTCATACAAGCTTACTTTGATATTAAAAGTGCTGTAACTTAGAGCCATGAGCTCTTGTATTAGGCTTTAGTTAATTAAATAAACCTGCTCAAAATCACAAGGATGTCTGCCTGGAACTCTGACTTTTTCTTCCAGTATTCCCTTATGTAAAATTGTTTTAACGCTCCTCATACAAAACTGAGACATTCTCCTTCTGCTTCCAAATGCTGGCCATTATTCAAACTGATGTCACCATCTCTCTGTACACTTAAAGATTAAAGGAAATTTCTGAAATATTTAGAATTATTTCTCCCCAGAGCTAAAGCTGGATGTAAATGATATAAATAGAGGTGATCAAAGTGGGGAGGTGTTGCAGAAGAAAAGATTCATAATAAAAAATACTATCATTTTAACACTCAGAACTTTCCCAGCTCACTCCGAGTGCTTTACTCTGCTTTCTTTTACTGAGCAAGTAGAGGTGGCTTTGCATGAAATATATTTGTATGCAGCTTACTCTTAGAGTTTACAGTAAATATCAACCATACTATACATAGAAATGTTCACCCATGCGTGCACAGAATTTCAAGTAGCCAACATAACCTAGATTTTCAACAAAGCTTCCCAAACAAATTAGCTATTAATAAAGCGAAGTAATTTCAAGAACTGTGTTGCAACAGTTATGCTGACTGAAAATGAAGAGTCAAGACTTCCAAGGTTTTATATTGGCTTCTGCTTCTAATTCACTGTCTTACTTTCACAAGTCATTTCAACTGCTCCTCAATGTTAGAAAAACAAGATTTTGCACTTACAGATGGCCTTTGAACATGAAATCTCAAAGTGATCAAGAAAGATAAGCAACTCTGATTTATTTTACAGTTGAGGAAACTGGTTCAGAGAGATGAGGTCACTTGTATAAGTTCACAAACTAGTAAATAATAAAGACTGAAATAAAAAACAGATGCCCTGCATCTCAGTCTGGGATCTTATTCAATGCAACGTATTGCCTCCATAATGCAATGTAAAGCTGAATTGTTTTATTTACAATTTAAGTCCATGCAGCAGTAGAAGTATGCAAACAATAGTGAACATGAAGGAAAAATATGACAAACAACAAAAATAAGATTCCTAGCCAGCTAACAACCTCAGTCAGACAATATACTTTATCACAAGTATTCAGTGAAAAATCAGAAACATACAAAGGCAAATGTTAACAGAAGCTCATATATTATTCAGGAGATTTTCTTACTAAGAAGTTTAATTTCTTTAGGAATAACAAGAGTGGCACAAGTAGTCAGTGGGCACAGCTGCAAACAAGACAACTGTCTGAAGTTTCTCTATGTAAGTAATGAAAAAGTGAACATTACAAAACCAAAAAATAGATGATTACGTGAAGGATAAAGTATTGAAAGAAGTATCAAAAATAAAAATGAAAAGGCAAAGCTTCCACCCCAAAACAAATTTACAGCAGCTGCCATTTATGACCTAGCAAGCACAGCCTTTCCCATTTGGGAAAGGTATACAAAAAGTTTGCTTATCTTTACTCGTGCTTTAATTAATGTACTGAACTACTTTCAAAGCATTTCTTCTTGTCTCTTCATCCACTAAAAGAACCTTTAATGACTTGAAAAAAATTCTACATAAATCAAGTTATACTAAGTTGTTTCATATATTGTCTTTCTATCAGTACCCAACTAAACCTATTATTAAAAGATATATTCTGACTTCTCCATTATCTGTGAACTTTGTAGCATTTTTTTCTGACACTAAGATTTCTTCTGTCTTAAGTATTTACTTTTCTCTCTAAACTTTAGGATTTTGCAATATTACTTATAAGAAAATGGTAATTTTTTCAAGATTCCCATCTGATGGATCACAGTATGACTCATTGCTACTACATTTTTCAACGTACTGTTTTCCCTATTAGCAATTCTGAAATAGCCCCTCATTTGCAATAACTCTTTAAAAACCCATTTGATACAAAGCAGCTTTTGAACTACTGCTTTTCAAGCATCTGAAAAAGATCTATGATTTGACCCTAAGATTAAGACCATAGGAAGATGAAGGCTGTGCTTATATTATGGGCAGCTGTCCAGCACTGTGAGAAGGTTGCAGGCACTGTTATTGAAATATTCAGGATAGTAACCTTAAGAGAGTAATAAAAAAAGAGAAGGAAAAAAACAAAGCTTGATTCAAACCCAGCAAGTTAGACTAGAAAAAGATGGAATTTGCAATAGCATAAAAAATATCACCTGACCAGCCAGATAAAATTTTCATATTTTTAGCAGAATATGTTTAATGTTACATCAACTCATGTCTCCTTTTTAACTGAAAATTATACCTGACAACATCTGTTCTCTTTCTTTCTTTTTTTTTTTTTTTTTTATGGCAGTAAATAGAAGCTTTACTAAACCTCAGGCTGCTAATAGGCCTCTATAACCTGTGTGGTCATACAACACACTCTCTCGTATTGCAACTATTTTATTGCTGCCTTGCCAATGACCACTAAATGCTGTCTCCTTTTTTCCAGACATAAAATGGACCACTGTGAAATGGACCCTACTAAAGATAATAGTTTCAGTAATTATGTACAGTCATACTCAACAGATTTTTAATATTATTATTATTATATGAAGAAATTATCAATTTGAAAATATAAATTATGTGATGCTGTTGAGACTATATCTAGAAAAAATGGAGTTTGATAACTTGGGTGAACTTCTTTTCAGAGGCTTTTAGGGGTGATCTTTCCTCTACCCCTTAACATCCCTCTTTACATTTTCTTTCCTAAAGTCCACATTTTGCAAAAAAGCCGATTCCAGGAAATGAAGTTACTTGTTTGGATACAACTGCCAAAGCCACTTCCTGTACGCACTTGGCAGAAATGCTTGGGTAAAAAAAGCCTTCTGAGATTTTTCAATCCAACCAAGATGGGCATTCCATTGAGCCACACAAAAAATCAATTTAGCCCCAGAACTGTATGCCAGTGTTATATATTTGACTGCTCAAAGTATTACAGTCCAGTAATAATAAATTCCATTTTACATTTGTCAGGAAAAATAGCATCAAACAGGTTCCAAACAACAAACACACTGACTACTTCATCCATGACCTGATATTATTCCTTTTTTGGTATTTTGCTATTTTTCCTCTCTTCTTTCTGTACTGCCTAGCACATGAATGCACTGTAAAAAGTAACTTACGAAAAGTCTGCAAAGAAACCATTGATGAAGATGGCATAACATAGTCACTGTTATATTTCACATTGTCACTATTTATGCCTCATTCAGTAGCAGACAGAAAAGGAAAATTTTATGAGAAAGCATCTATAACAAACACCTGGGCTGCTGTAACAGAAAAGCATCAAATACGTGATACTCATCAGATGAACTGAACAGGCTGTCAATGACTGAATTATATTTTGTTGGAATTTGTTAACAGGTGTTTCACCAGGCCTTGCCCCGTACAATCTCTATTATGACAAAGTTAGGTCTTTGATTGTAACAACATAATTTTTCTAAACCAAGTGATTAAAAGTATCTATAAAAGAAAAAGTAATCAATTATTAATCTGGTTGCTTTGACTCCAGACCAACCTCTTTATCTTAAAGACTAAAAAATTTGCCTAAGAGATCACAATTAGATATGCAGCAGTTTAAAATTGTAACTCTTCTTCCTAGAGCCCCCCTAATTTAATGAAGCTCCACTAAATCTGAAACATGCCCCAGCTCAGGCCCCTGTCTTTGAGCCTTCAGTTCTTTTTGGGGGTAACAGCTAAATTAAGGGAGACAAGCAGTCACTTCCCAACTACTGTTTTTGTTTTATCTTACGTGTCATTTCAAAATACATATTACTGTCTTTTCTCTCTAGCCATTTTCCATTCAGTAATTCTCTTGGGTTCACTTTTCATTCCCTACTAACTCAGATCTTGCTTCCCTCCAACCTACAGTCTCTCTTGTTCCTCATCTCATTCCCAGCTTCATCAGGAATACATCCTAAGCTACAAATCTCTTTGCCCTTTTCCACCCTATTTATCAAAAATAACTCCAATCCACACCTGTCCTTCCCTTTTTATACCTTCCAAATCAATTTTCTCCTCCCACAGTTTAGACAGTCATGTGTGAGGCACCAAAACTATTGTAATAATCAATTGCTGCCACTATCTATTCCTTCTACAGTTTCCTGGCAGCCACAGTATTTTCACAAGAAAGACAAAAAATAGTATTCAGAAACACATTTGCTATTTGTAACCAGCACATGGTCTCTTAATGTATTCCACCAAACAGATCAAACAGATTCCTGATGTTTGAATAAAAAAAAGCCCAGAAACAGAGTGTGAGAGAGAAAATAAAAGGCCTATCATCTGTTTTAGTTTTTCCTTTTTTTTTTTTGAGTCCCCCTCCACTGTTTTAGACATTATCACAGAAATTTAAAACCCAGCATCAAAGTTAATTTACTCAAAAGACCAAGGCAAGACCCAATTTACCCAAGCGTTTTTCACCTAAATATAAATTCAATGATTTAGTATTAAAAACTATAGCTAACAGGTTCACTCATACGAATATAGAAACATGTATCTCCTCTCATAGATGGCACCCTTCAATCTATTCCTTCTAAAATCTGGAGCAAAGCAGACTTGGAACAGTGTGGAAAGCTAGTACTAGAAAGCTCTGGGGCACGTCATGAGGAGGCCAACAGAGAAGACACATTTGAAACAATGGCCTGACCACAGATCTTCCCTTTTGTAATGGATGCAACTTCTAGCAGTGTTCTTAAGGAGGCAGGTCCCAAATGACTGACATTTGTAGGCCAAGGGCTTCATTTGAGAAATATCTGCAAAGAAGGAATACTGTAGATCCTGTGCCATCACGTACACGCAGAGACCACTTCCATTTAACATAATAGACATCAACAAGAAAACAAACTGAACCACAAGTTATCAAACACCAGACTATGTTGGGGTTTCATACCTTCCTGTGAAGTATCTGACCTTGGAACTGAAGCAGGTATTTCCAGCACTTTTATGCCCAGGAGGGGGTGCTGCTGTCTCTTTTGGCCATGGCACAGGAACATGTCCTTAACATCGATGTCTAGGTATTATTTTGATGTACTAATATGATTTTTTTTTTTTTTAAATTTATTTCAGGAATACAAGCCTCACAGGAAAAATGAGCAATTTCAGCGGTTTGGCAGTCAGAAGTGACAAGGACTTCATATGAAAAAAACCCCAAACAATTCTCTAGCACAGCACAGATTTCTCTATGTTGTGTTTACTACAAGAGAAGGTTTAGAAATTCTTAAGAAAAAGAAAGCATAAAAAAGTTACACAAGCTGTTAAGACAATTTAAATACAAAGGGCTCCAATGAGATCTCCTGAAAATAGACATATAAATTTGCAGAATACATGAGAAAACTCATCAATCAGTATCAACACAAAGCCATGAAAAACATCTTAGGGTATGTTCTCTTACTGCCTGTCCTCTGGAAGTAAGGTAACAGAAAGCCTAAAATGGCAGCAGAAAGTAATAGTTACATTGTAATAGGCATAATAAAATAAATTGCAGAAGGTTTCAAACATGGCATCCAATATTAACAGCATCAGATTTTCAGATTACTTTTCTATATTAGTTTTGCTCAAAGCTGAACTTCAGAAGATAGTGTTTGAAATGATCATTATTTGAAGGAATTGTAGAATTACAATAAGCAGTAGAAAAACCAAGATAGTAACAGTAAGCAAGTTCAGCAACACCACAAGGCAGCAGCAATTCAAGGGCTGGGAGATGACCAAATGGAAAACAGTTGAGATTATTACACTCAAGACACAATAAAGTAAAAGAGTGAGAATATTGATTATAGAAAATGATTGGAAACTAGATTGATAATTAGGAAACTAGAAAAGACAGTAAAAGATGGAATTTAGTTTTATGTGAATGCAGGACTATTAAAAGTATGCTGAAAATCAGGTAGGCGGGTCACACTAGTAGTAGGACTATGTACAAATATTTGGCATAGCATCATTAAAAACAACAACAACAAAATCTCTCAGCAAATGTTTTGCTCAACAGTCACCAAATAACTCACTTATAGAAATCATATTATCAGGAAAAACTGAAAAACAGGAAAACAGAAAAACTATTAAGGGGGAGAGGATTAACCATAGACACTGTAATGCAATACAAAAGTAGACAGGTTAGAACTTTGTCATGACTAGCTCCCACCATTCACTGTATCAGAGTCAGATACCAGTGGTTTGAAGAACTGGAATTCCTGCTAAATGCTTACCAACGTTAAATAATTTCTTTAGCCACACCACTTCTACTGCAGGAAAGTGGCCATAATTACCTACATCTCAAGGATCTTTGATTGCACACAAGTTTACAAAGAACCACTTCAGCTCTTTGTATAACTCTGTGTAATCAGTCCAACTTTCAAATTTGCCTTAACTCATGGAAGTCTTAGACCAGCTCCTACCTGCCTCTAGGAATAAAAAGATTAAAGACTCCTTTCAATGTAGCTCGGTAGATGGTTACAGCAGAGCATCTCAGCCATAGATTTGTAAGACCAGTCCTGCAATGAAAATTAGTAAGAGATTTTACCTGACCTAGAAGTAGAAGCTACCAAACTTACTGCATAACATAATGGAAAACCAAATATCACCTCAGGTCTAATTGTATAGCTCATCTCCAATAATTTGTTTACTCTTTTCTTTCACACAAAAGTCAATAAAGGTGCAACATAAACCCCTGCTAACATAACGTTATTCTTTTAAAAGTATGTTTCTGAACTTAACAGTGTCTGAAAATGAACAAAAGAAAGGCACAGTTACTAAATAGATGTATCAGAGTTAAAACTGTAAGAGACAAAAAGACAAGATATAGAGATACTGAACTGTACAATGTTTGATTTTTTCAGCAAAAGCATCCGAAACTTGAGAGCCCATTATCACTGAGGCAAAAAGTCATAGCTCCACCAACTTCAATGGAAAAATCATACAATAAAATAAACATTAAACTGGCCTGAAACTTTTGTATAAAACTTATCTTAACTTGTTAAATGTATTGCAAATATCAGGAAAAAGTAGGGGTTTGTGGGATATTTCCAATAATTTCTAGTTTGGTTTTGCATTCAAATATGCTAAGACTAATCTCTCAAGACAATATCTGTTTCTGTTAGGAACAGGATGTGAAAAGGCATTTTTTAGATTAAATACACAAACAGAAGTGAAACAGAACTCTAGACTATTCTATTATTTAGCAGAATTAGCAGTATCTGCACAGAAATATCTAAAAATTAAGCTAATAGGAAGAGCTTCTAGACTTTTGTATTATCCGTATGCATACATAATGTGCATATAGTGGCTCTATTAAAAGGCAGTGCACTTGGGCACTTGGGACTGATGTTCATAACAATAACAATATGGAAGAAGTTTCACAGATGCATTAGCCAAACCTGACAGTCGATATATAAAGGAATTCAATCACCCTTCAAGTACACAAAAACTTTCAGAAGCATATTTTACCTCTAAAATATAAAGAGTTAAAGAGCTTCAGTCACAAAAACCAAACACATCTTTAAGGAGTTAGTCTGAAGGATCCAATAGCATTTTCAGACAGCCAAAATATGGGTAATGAATGAGGAAGCCAAAAAGATTTTAAATAGCAGAGAATTTCCAGGCAACACTAGGTTACATTTCAGCAGACTAATCTGGATAAGAGAACAGTAAACTAGCATAAAAATACTGGAAAGTTTCCCCATCTAAACAGACTCCAGAGGAAGGCAGCAAAAACTGCCAAAAGTATCTTTAACAAGCTTCCAAACATACGTTCCACATCAGAAGAGATTCCCAGCTGAGAAGTGGAAAGAAAGACATGATGGACATCTTAGAAAAAACAGAAATCTTTTGTAAAACTAAATGAATGTGGAGAAAGAAAAAGCGATTTATGGTCATATAAGCAGTAAGTGGTTTTATATAACAGCATTTTCAATATATAAGATAATTAAGTTTCACCATCTCTGAAAAATTAATGAAAGTACTGTAATGATCCACTCCCCACTCTCATTAAATCCTTACAACTATAAAATCTGCCTTTGATGTTGCAAATGAGACCTAGCTCCAAAAAGCAAAATCTGGGCTTCATCTCCTAAAAATAACTCTATGTTCATATTTATAAACACTTAGTTAAGATGACAAAAATCCCAACACGCAGGACTTTATCATGGAATACCAATTGCAAGAGCTCACTTAGCTTTAAATCTTACAACATGTATTCATACTTCTTCGTAACAAAGAATAGTCATCTGTTGTTGCTTACGTAGATGTTTCTACAGAGCCTCAAACTTCTTAATGCATTCGTTTTTTACTGTTCACTAATCTCAGTGACTTCAGTTCAAAGTCCTCACTCAAGCAAAACTCACAGAGGACTCACTGTGAATTCTGACAAAATAAACCTCTTGGAAGCAGTACAGATAGAAGACTAGATTTTGAAAAAAAACCCAAACAAACCAAAAAAACAAACCCCAGAAGTTAGTAGAGTGTCCTATAAATTCACAAAGTCATAGCCTTCTTGGTATTTATGGTAATCAATGTACTTTTACAGAGAGTAGTTTTGTTCTAGAAACTACTTTGAATTTTAATTTTTACTTTTTGTTCATATCACAAGATTAAAAAGGGAAATAAAACTGTGATCTTTAAGACAGTCAGAGATACCAAAATGTATAAAAGCACAAGACAAATTCAAAAAGTCCCACAATTACATGCTACAAAACATGTGCCTGAAGATAGACATGCATTCATATTTATGACATAAATTGGAGCCTTAGCAATACATGTTTTATATGGTGACTTGAAATACCAGAAAATAACTTTGTTAAACGTATCAGAAGTAAAGCCCCATAAAATTGTTCAAAAGCATATGCTGACTGTTAATATTTGCTGAATTTATTTTGAAGGCTTTTTAAATACCTAAATCTTAAGCAGTGAAGTCTGACACTTTCTGCTTGGTCCTTAAACTTGTAAATAATGAAAAATTTATCATAGCAAATAACCAGTCTACATTATAGAAAACATTTAATGCTTAAGAAATTAGCAAAACAACACATCTTATTTTAAATATTAGTTACAAAATTTAACAGTAGCAATGAAATTTCCACTACAGCTTACTAAGAGCTTGTAGAAGGTTCAGCTGGAGAGCAAATGGAATATATACTTTTTCCTGGACATGTAACAGAAAATGTAGCATATACTTTCTTTCCTGACTAATAAGAAAGATCAACAGTAAGTCTGAGCAATGCCCTAAATGCACCAGTGAGAATTTTGCTGACCAAATAGCAATAAGATGGGTACATATATTTGTTGACAAAAGATCTCTCATGAGCACAGTGCTAGGAGTCTGTCCCCAGATACTCCAAAGCATTAGTCGACACAGAAAAGACTCCAGGAATCACATAGGTTTGCTAAGCACTTAATTTTTCTGGAGGGTTGAGACCTGGCTTTTTCTGAACTGAAGGACATAGAAGAGATTCTGATGGAAAACCTCAGTCAATCCTTTCCTTTAGGGAGCTTTCTGTGGGTTTTCCAGCAACAGCAGGAAGATTCTCCCCCAAATTATTACATAAATATATAAAATAGCCAAGATAAATATTTCGAGAAGTCTTAATACAAGATGAAAATATTTAGCTTTCAGAATTGAGCAGTTGTTGTGTTATCATCACCACTTTCCTGCTTTTCATAATCACCATCTGTTTATAGAAACCATCTTTCACCTTTCATGTTAAAGCCAGCTTCTCAGCCCTTCAGTGCTCTTTTTTTGTACATGCTTGCATACTAGCTAGCAAAAAGCGATCTTAAATACTGAATGGGATACATAGCAGGTTAAGTTCTCCACCAATCTCTCATAAACCCTCACAACTTCTCAATGAAAGATAAAGAAAATGGCTAAAAATTGTCAAAATATGATCTTCATAGAATCTTTTGTGAGAGCAAAATAATCCCTCTCAAGCCCATCAGCATATACAACTATTTCAAGTTCTTAATATGATTTATTGTGCTCTTTGAACGTCGCAATATTCACACTGTTTTCTGGTAACCAAACTGTTCATATTTCAGGAGAAAAACAAATCCAGCAGGAGGAAAAATGGTATCATACCTCTCGTACACTGACAGAATTATGCTACAAGCAAGCAGCTGTCTGAGACCTATTTCAAAATAAGACTTATCTGTACAGAAGAAGTGATATAATGTGATAAAAGTAAAATACAACAAAATGTTTATCACTCCAGTGACATGTACAATGAAGTCTGATTTTTTCTTGGTTTGCCAGGTTCATTCATACTTTGACTTATCCTGAAAATACTGATTTGTAATAATTGACACCATCTCCTGAGAAAGAATGTATGTAGCTCTACATTTGAATTTGGACTCCACATACAATATCTCTACCAGGTATGAATTATGAATAAAACTAAAGCTGCAGTAGAGACATTATGATGAACTAAATTATTGTATTAAAAATAAAATCATTGAAGCATTTGTAAAGCTCAGGTTATTAAGTCAATAACTTATCTTTGCATTTTCTGGAATGCTCATCTGAAACATAAATTAAATTTGTAGCCAGAGTGTTATGTCTGTTTCAGATTTATGAAAGATATTATGATGCAATAAATAACGGCAGCTACTGAGTATGTTAGAATGTTTTGCTCACTCTTATTCATGTAGTTATGGATTTATAATTTAGGGTGTTCTGTGATTAAGATGGGTATTGAAAAGTAAGTTCTCCTCTTTCATGGTATGACAATTGGACTAAGATAAAACATTCTGGTCTGTTCACTCTAAGCTAACTGTCTTATGCAATCTGTAAAACCTCCTCAGTGATGGGAGCTGGCTTGCCAAAATGTCAGCAGTAGGCTGCCTTCCACTGCTTTCAGACAGCCTACCTACCACTCCCTCCTAAAAGAAGTCCTTTGGGATCCAAGAAAAACAAATCTGTCAGCATGTAAACTGGTACAATTTTTAGCTGAAGAATTCAGTGCTATGTAATGCAATATCATCAGCGAAACCTATGGCATTACTAGAATGCTACATTTGTGTATTCCTCTGCTCTAATCATCAGGGAGGACATCGTAATACAGACTATAATATACACCGAAAAAAGAACAATACAAAATACAGCAACAATCCACATGTCCAATTTCAGTCGTTCTTATTAGGTCTTCCACTGGTATCAAACCTCATGTTCAACAATATTTTAACAATGACCTTATTTTGAATATGAGCCCTGATATTTAAACCAGCAGTTAAAGACACACTTGTTCAGAAAAAATACCATTTAATATTAATTCAACTCTTTACAACTTAATATTTATTAGTAGTGGGAAAATATGATACAATGGTACATGCCCAAAGATCTACTTGGAAATCAAATCTGGGGTGTTAGGCTTTGTTTCTCTTTGTGTTCATACAGTCATTACAGTCATTAGCATTAAAGGCTGCTATTTAGAGTTGCAGGCATACAGGAGGTGGGGAAAAGATAGAATGTACAGGAAGGTAAATACTACAATATGTCAAGCCTTCGAAGATGTATTATATTCTCTCAGTTTCTTCTGAAAGAGCACACATATTCAATGCAGGATGGAATTAAAAAAAAAATAAAATCACAGGCATGCCTATATAGACATGTACAGTTGCACAAGTCACGCATTCACCTTCCAAGTCAGCCTGCCATGAGACAAATTTGGTCCAGGAATTGTTTTACTGCTGTGACGAGCTCAAGATAAAAATTTTCCTCTTAACACAGACTTTTACCTTAAGCTCATCAGTGAAACAGTATAGCTGCATTTCTCCTGCTTAAATCAGTGTCTGGATAGGATAGACTAGAAACATGATTACCTATACCTTTCAGTGCAGAAATGGCCCCAGGTCATATGGGGAAAAATGGTAAAAATAAGTTCTGCCATACAGAGATAGCAGTACCATGAGATAATACATTTTTTACGATACAGAGAAATAAACTTTACCTGCACAAGGCTGCCTGTACTCCTATCATTCACCTACTTTTCATAAATTTAGCAGCATAAATTACTTTTTCTGATGGACTGGGCAACAGGTGAGTAGAGTCTGGAGATTTTACAATGCAAAAGCAGCAGCAAATCTAGCATGAAAGTAACAGAATGAAATTATTCTATTTTCTAGCACAGAATGGTAAAGACCTGTTTCTGGGCAAACAAATGTTAAAGCTACACAATGTATCACCTGCAAAATAAATGAAAAGTTCTAAACTAAATAATTTGTCTTTTAAGAAACTAACTATTAGTTAGACTTTCCCACAACTATTTAACTAAACTAAATATTTTTTCCCTATAATTTCTGCTGATTTCCTAGTTTAACTGCTTTCAGGATAAGGAAATGAGATAGGAAAATGGAAAACACATTAGAGACATGATTAAAGATATTAGAGACACTAGAAATACCATTTTATATCACATTAGAACAGGCTGACTGTAGAGTTGAGAGAACAGAATTAAAAAAAGAAAGCTTACAAAATAACTAAACTGTTAAAATAGTTAACATGTGATATAGCCTACATGCTGTAAATTGAAATCTTCATAAACAATGTAAGGTATGCAAAGTGTTTAAATGATGAAGAATAGCTTTAATATTACGCTAAAGGTTCCACTTGGGAGTTTGACCCTGGCTCAGGCCCAAGCCCTTTCACACATCTTTAGCAAATCCTTAATCCCTATAGACAAGAAGACATATGTACACAGTTCAGATGGATTTTGAAAGGAATGGATAACTTTATAATTATGAATATTATTTGCAGGTTTGCAATATGTGAAAAATGAGGCTCTGTGTTTGAGTGAGAATGAAGCCTCACTTCCAATTTTCTTCTAGCATCTGATGAAATGTCAGGACAGAATCAAAGTCAGGTCATCATCCAAACTATTCCTGAAATATTAGTCCTTGCCAATGCGGAGTGCAGGAGATCAGGTTCAACAATCCAGTCAATTTGAGCTGACATGCTGGTTCCTACTTTATGTTCAAAAAACCTCACGTGTACATATGCACACAATTGTTTGCAAGAGACAGCATAGTATCAAAGCTGATGATAGAGAACTTGCTAATGCTTCTGAGATTCTTATTTAAAGACTAAAGAATAAGTAACATTGCATAAAAGATGTAATTATACTAGTCATTTGTTGATAAAAGATAGCTACTTTTTGCTAATGTATTTCTGAGGTTATCAAAAGCTTTGTGTTATGAGGACATAATTACATTTAGTTAATACTATTATGACAGCAAATCAAGTGAATTCTTCCTATAAAATCAGAAGGAGCATGACAAATAGGAAAAGTAGGAGTCAAAGGGATTTCCTCAGCAACTGAGTAACTTGGAAGGGAAAGCAGCAATATGGAAGAGTATTCTACACAGAAACAGGAAGAGGTATAAGAAAGAAATCACCAAACAAATTCTCAACTTCTCCTTTGTTTTAGGAGATAAATTAAGAACAAATACACATAGGCATTGCCATAAGGGAACAGATGCAAGATCAATCTAGCTTAGTATCCTGTATGGTAAGTGAAAGCATGGCAGTGTTGGATAATTCTAAAGAATATGTGAACCACCCACTGTAAAAATCTATGATATAAACTTCTGTAGGATTCATCTCAATTTTTTATCACTGGACTGGTATAAAACATGAAGAAGGAGTTTTACTATACTCTCTTTCAATAGTCTTTAATTTTTTTTTTTTAAGCAGTATTTTATGCCTAATACCTGACTACTCAGTTTCATCAATAGCCTTTTGTGCAGGATCTCATTGTGCCTTTTGATAGTCTTATTATGTTAATGACTTCTTAATTCTCTTCCTGAATCACATGTTTTAAAACCTGCAGAGCTCAAGAAGGGTTATTTCCTTTGCAGAAATCAGGATAACTAGAACTTTTAAGATTCAAATTTCTAATTTTTTCAGCTTTCTGTTCTTAGACGTAGTTCTGGTTCTTTCACATGTATGCAGTTCATGATATACAACTCTTGTATATTCATTTATTCCTTCTAACTTTCCTCCTGCTTATGTCTATGATAATTTCTTTCCCATTCCTTCGTGCAATCTCCTCTACAATAATTAACAGTCACAATCCTACTAAAATTTTAGAGTACTCAACAAAATAACAACTGTGACAATCGACTGCTAGTTCAATCACTAAGCAATTTTAGAAGATAATTGGCAACCTTAAATAGTTTAAGAAATCTATCCACATTAGGACACTAACAAAATCTAAGTTTCTAATTGTCAGCTGTCCTGTCTAAAATTCGAGCTGAAGATTCTCTCTCCTTTCAGTTAAAAAAATCCTCACAAAATGCATAAAACCCAGTATAAAATAATGTAAGTCATAAATATGTAGAAGTTATACACGATAATCTAGGATGAGGCATGCTCTTCTTTACTAACAGAAACATAAGCATGTCTAGAACCTACTGACACCAACAAATCTTTTTATTTGAAGAATTCAATTAGAAAATAAAGAAAACATGCAACTATGCAACAAAAATCTGTCTACAGTTATTGGAAGTTGTTTTATGTGGATTTTGAAACAATTTGCAAGAATATTGTTAATTATTGTCATAAATAATCAGCTCAGATGATGTAAGGAAAGAGAACCGCAATGCTTAACAGTTAACCCTTTTCAATTAACCACTATAAAAACCCCCTTACTTACACAATCCATGCTAACTGGTCAATATAATCTGCATTGTTTGAGTTGCTGTTTCTATAAAGATTTAAGCACATACTTAAATCCTGTGGTATTACTTATATGGATAAAGTGAAATATATCCTTAAAACCTTCAAATCAGGTTCTAGGAATGGTTTCAGGTAGTTCTGAAAATTTAGTATGCAGAAGAAGACTTTTTCCAAAATATTAACAGTAAATATTGCTTATACCTCCATATCTTTTAAAACTCACTCTTCTGGAATCTAATGATTTGAGTTTTTAAACTCATCTTTTAAGGTGCAAGATTCAGTATTTATAACTTTTGGGGTTGACAACATAAGTTTCTGGAATTTCTTTAATAGACACATTAATTAAAGAGTGCAAGACAATATTAGAAGAATTAGTTATGAGTCCTGATGAGGTTTATGGTAATTCCTAAACTCGTGAGAAAAGCATTTCATACTTTTGCAATGGTCCCTATCAAACTTCTTTCCCATTCTTTCACAAGCCTCCCCAGCCAGTTGACAATTTCATTGCTGCAGTAGGCTGTCAAAAACTTACGATGAGGAAGCTTTTCAAATCCATACAGAAATGTGAAGGTTAAAAGGAAAACCTTGAGTCAGAATATGTATTTGGTGGATATCAGAGTATTAAAGTTACATAATGGCAAATAACTTATTTTGCTATGTAAGTTGACCATTATGTTTTTCAACAGATGGTGTTCTTTCAAGACATTTTGCTTCATTCTTAGGTAGAACAAATGGGATTAATCAAGTCTGAAGCACAAAAATATGTTCAGGTCTGAGTCCAATAGGAAAGAGAACTATATCCTAGCCATCAGAAGACAGAGCTAAGAGTATTTGGCTGCCAAGGAATGAACCAACATATCTTTGCACTGTCATAGCTTTATAATAAAATAGAATAATAGTAATAACCACTTGAGGTTTTATAGTACTTTGCAGCTAAGGATCTTAAAACAGTAACTTGCCTACAAAGGAAGCAGAATGCTTCATACAGATACAGTCTTTTGTTCATGTGATATTCAGCTGTAATTTATAGGTTTGTTTGGGGGTTTTTTTGTTGTTGTTGTTGTTGGGTTTTTTTGGGGGGTTTTTTTGGTTTTTTTTATCATGGCATAGGCTGCTTCTCCTAGTACTGGCTTTCTTTTTACTGACTTTGAATCTCAGAACTTTTTTTTTTCTTGAGCCCTCTGGCCCTGGGAAGACCTGGGGAACTACAGGCCAGCCAGTCTTACCTCTGTGCTTGGCAAGATCATGGAGCTGAGCCTCCTGGAAACTATGCTAGGGCACATGGAAAATAAGGAGGTGATTGGTGACAGCCAACATGGCTTCACTAAGGGCAAATTGTGCCTGACAAATTTGGTGGCCTTCTATGACGGGGTTACAGCATTGGTGGATAAGAGCAACACACATCATCTACCTGGACTCGTGCAAAGCATTTGGCACTGTCCCGCATGACATCCTTGTCTCTAAATTGGAACGATGTGGATCTGATGGACGGACCACTCGGTGGATAAGGAATTGGCTGGATGGCCGCACTCAAAGAGTTGCTGTCAATGGCTCGATGTCCAAGCGGAGAACAGTGAGGAGTGGCATTCCTCGGGCGTCAGTATTGGGACCGGCACTGTTTAACATCTTTGTCAGCGACATGGACAGTGGGATTGAGTGCACCCTCAGCAAGTTTGCTGACGACACCAAGTTGTGTGGTGCGGTTGACACGCTGGAGAGAAGGGATGCCATCCAGAGGGACCTTGACAGGCTTGACAAGTGGGCCTGTGCAAACATCATGAAGTTCAACAAGGCCAAGTGCAAGGTCCTGCATGTGGGCCGGGGCAATCCCAAGCACAAATACAGGCTGGGCAGAGAATGGACTGAGAGCAGCCCTGAGGAGAAGGACTTGTGGGTATTAGTGGATGAAAAACTGAATATGACCCAGCAATGTACGCTTGCAGCCCAGAAAGCCAATTGCATTCTGGGCTGCATCAAAAGAAGCATGTCCAGCAGGTCGAGGGAGGTGATTCTGCCCCTCTACTTCACTGTGGTGAGACCCCACCTGGAGTACTGTGTTCAGCTCTGGGGCCCCCAACATAAGAAAGACATAGACCAGCTGGAGTGAGTCCAGAGGGGCACAAAAATGATCAGGGGACTGGAGCTGCTCTCCTATGACGAAAGGCTGAGAGAGTTGGGGTTGTTCAGCCTGGAGAAGAGAAGGCTCCAGGGAGACCTTACTGCAGCCTTTCAGTACCTAAAGGGGGCCTACAGGAAAGATGGGGAGGGACTCTTTAACAGTGTAGTTATAGGATGAGGGATAACGGTTTGTATTGGGTTTGTGTGGCAAGGTTTTGGTAGCGGGCAGGGTTACAGGAGTGGCTTCGGTGAGAAGCTGCTGGAAGCTTCCCCTATGTCTGACAGAGCCAATACCAGCTGGCTCTAAGACGGACGCGCCACCGGCCAAGGCAGAGCCAATCAGTGATAGTGGTATTGCCTCTGTGATAACATATTTAAGAAGGAAAAAAGTTGCAGGACACACAGAAACGGCAGCTGGAGAGAGGAGTGAGAACATGGAAGAGAAACAACCCTGCAGACACCAAGGTCAGTGAAGAAGGAGGGGGAGGAGGTGCTCCAGGTGCTGGAGCAGAGATTCCCCTGCAGCCCATGAAGGTCCACGGTGGAGCAGATATCCACCTGCAGCCTGTGGAGGACCCCACTCCGGAGCAGGTGGGTGCCTGAAGGAGGCTGTGACCCCGTGGAAAGCCCATGCTGGAGCAGGCTCCTGGCAGGACCTGCGGATCTGTGGAGAGAGGAGCCCATGGAGCAGGTTTTCTGGCAGGACTTGTGACCCTATGGGTGGCCCACGGTGGAGCAGTGTGCTCCTGAAGGACTGCACACTGTGGAAGGGACGCAAGCTGGAGCAGTTCGTGAAGAACTGCAGCCCGTGGGAAGGACCCACGTTGGAGAATTTCGTGAAGGACTGTCTCCCGTGGGAGGGACCCCACGCTGGAACAGGGGAAGAGTGTGATGAGTCCTCCCCCTGAGGAGGATGAAGCGGCAGAGATAACGTGTGTGATGAACTGACCGTAAACCCCATTCCACGTCCCCCTGCGCCGCTGGGGGGGTTGGTAGAGAATCTGGGAGTGAAGTTGTGCCCGGGAAGAAGGGAGGGGTGGAGGGAAGGTGTTTTGAGGTTTGGTTTTATTTCTCATTACCTTACTCTGGTTGATTGGTAATAAATTGAGTTAATTTTCCCCAAGTCGAGTCTGTTTTGTCCATGACGGTAATTGGAGAGTGATCTCTCCTGTCCTTATCTCAACCCACGAGCCCTTTGTTTGTTTTATTTTCTCTCCCCTGTCCAGCTGAGGAGGGGGGAGTGATAGAACGGCTTTGGTGGGCACCTGGTGTCTAGCCAGGGTCAACCCACCACACGGTTTTAAATTAAAAGAGGGTAGATTTAGATTAGATATAAGGAAGAAATTCTCCACTATGAGGGTGGTGAGGCACTGGAACAGGTTGCCCAGAGAAGCTGTGGATGCCCCATCCCTGGAAGTGTTCAAGGTCAGCTTGGATGGGGCTTTGAGCAACTTGGTCTAGTGGAAGGTGTCCCTGTCCATGGCAGGAGGCTTGGAACTAGATGATCTTTAAGGTCCCTTCCAACCCAAACCATTATATGATTTTATGATTCTATTCTAACTATTACTGCATGTTCTTAAATACTTGTTTTATTTTTCCTAAATTTTGGGTCATTATCCATTCTGGTATTTTATATATTAAAATTTCAAATAAAATTTTAAAATCTCAAATGTAATTTTAAAGACTACAGAAAAGCTCTAATACTTCTAAAAAAATTTATTTAAGTTTCATTAAAATTCTCCTGTAGCAAGACTTTACATCTGATATGGTGGCTTTATGTGTACTATGTATAAGTACACAGTGAGACCTTTTTCAGCATTTTCTGATGAACTGTCTGCATATGTTTAGAAGTGTTATACAGTGAATTTTTCTTAAACTTGTCTCTTGGTACCACAGGGAATCAAATTGTGAAAACCCTACAAGCTGATTTGAAAAATATATAATCTCCAGTCTACAAGAACTTTTTAATATAAATGTTAGTTACAATATGAAGATAAATATTGAAGCTTGTTACTTTCAGAACTTTAAGAAATAAAACAAAAGAAAGAGAAAAATAAAGTTATTTATATATTAAGTAGAAAATACTGTCATTTTTAGAAACACAAAGGCACGAAAGAGCCTGGACACTCAGTTATATTCTTGCAGAGACAATTGGTCTCCTGAGGTTGGGTTTAAGGCATACTGGCAAGGCTGTATATGTTGTATTATTAACAGTGTTTCTACCTTTTTTTTATGTCTGCCATTCTAAGTATTCCCTGAGCACAATAACACAAGCATTTTAAGAAACAACATTTTAAGGCATTATCATTATAACAGCTATACGTTACAGAAGATTGTAAGTCCAAATGCTGCCAACATTACTGGACTAGGCTTGTAGCAGAATGTCAGGCTGCTCTAAAGGAATGCAGAGATACACAGCCACCTAAAATAGTCAAAAAATAACTTTTCATTTATCTGTAGCCCTCAAGCAATATAACTGGAAAGTTTAAAAATAAATAAACTGTAAGTGAGTAAGGGAAGACTTTCATGTTTACACTTAGCATCTTAGTTATTGAGGACTTTGTGGTTTTCATGTCCATGTGGAATGATACAGAGTAACAGAACCTGACTCAAAACTGATTGAAAAGAGGACTGGAAAGAAGGGAGTAGGTTTCCAGCTACTTTCAGGATGAGAAAACCATATAATGTGCAATTCAATCATATAAAAAGTCTTATCTCAAAACTACCTTCTCACCCCAGACTGATGTCCATTTAACACTCATTATCTGAACAGGAAGGGAATCAGTTACATTTACTTTTACTTATTGATTAACCAAAGACAATATTTCATCATTGTGAACAGATTCCCTGTGCCAACCATCTGTCCCAAATAATTCTTTTTTCAATGAACAGTATTTGATATGCTCACCTATTAAATTTTAAAAACCAGCTCAATTAGAATAAAGTATGAATAACAATACACTGGCTTTACCATAAGAGATAAAAACCTTTAAGTTGCCTACGGACAAATAGTACTCATCTGCTGACAAAGGCACGGCACATGGTAAAATGGTGTTGAGTGTGTTAGCTATCCTAAATGAATGCATTATTTATGAATTCAGCTCTAACTTGTCTGCAAGTGATGTGAATTATTAAACCACTTGAGGAACAATTAAAATATATCTTTTTTAAATACATAAGAATTTTTACTTTGTTCACACTTACTAAGGTCTTGCTCCAAAAAGGTACCATTTCACCAAAGCTGCTCACATACACAAAAATGGAGCTGTTTGTCACTTCTGGAACTAAGTTCTCATTTCACTTAATCACATTAATTTTTTTAACAATAGAAATAACCAGTATGGTTTATTAAAAATGCTAAATAAAACACAGATTTCTAAAGTGTATAATATGAAAAAAAAATCTTACACATAATCACAAAAAGTTTTGTGTTTACATTGTGATATCAGAGCTAGAAGCATAACAAATGAAATTTCATTTTATTTGAATGTAAGATTTCTCTCCTAGGCTGGAAGATTAAAAAAAAAAAAAAGAAAAAAAATTTGTGTTTATTGGTGTTTAAGGATACTGTGCAATTAATAATGCCTGCACAAAAATTCTCTCAATATCTGCAGTTCTGGTTTAGATATCTTTTTTGTTAAAAGCCAGTCTTTTCATATCTTCCAGGGGAAAAATATTATTTCCTAGCATTTTTTAATGTATTATGCTAAAAATATCCTTTTCAGATAATTTAATCAAAGATTCAAGGGCCTGCAACTGAATTTATATTCTGTTTTTGTAGGACTGTTCAGCAGAGTATTCACATCAGTTTATAAAAGCCTTCAGCACCTTGAGAGGGCTATAAATTTAAATCCCTGCATTTGTGGATACAGAATTAGCACAATACAGCTGATTTTGAAAATAACACTTTCTTGTTCTGGTACACATTTGAAGGATATGCTGTAAACCATATTGTAATAATCTAATAACTGCTCAATTAATTACACTAACCTGTTTTTCTGGAAAGAAAAGGTAGTCTGTGAACTGAAGAGCTGAAATCTTTTGCCTCTTTCAGACTAAAACAGCTAGATGGGCTCTGACTTTCTTCCAAGTTTATAGAAGGAGACTGCTCGAAGACTGTAGAACAAGCAGAGGCAGCATTAAGCTGGAAAAGTGCATCTTGCGCTTTCTTTTTTTCTTTTTTTAGCATATTTACCAGAATATCTGCAAGATATGTTAAGGAAATCATTAGGGACCTCTTTTTTATAAAGAAACAATCATCTTTGTTCATCCTTAAGTCTTTTTTTTCCAAGTGGAACAATGTACATTATTGAAGCTTATACATGAATGTGAATTTGGATTTTGGCATATTCTTTGTAATTATATTCATCCACCTTAGTTTTACCAAAGAGCAGATTCATTTTTACTAAACAGTAACAAACTCACATGTTGACCACAATTGTTGATCCCATTCAATCAACCCCTGTTAAAAGCATTTACAGACAAACAGGAATGAAAACTCTAATATCTTATTGCCATTGTGTGACACTCCTTTTTTATTTTTTAAATTCTGTAATAAACAAAATTTCCAAGCAAAAGAAAAAAACCCCTTAACTTACAAGTAGCCTGGCAAGTGCATCTTTAAGCTTTTCACAATAAGAATTTTTAATAAAATGCAAAAAAGGTCTTTAGGAAATTTATTCCAATAACACTATGCATTTACTAGAACTATATTTGGTGTAAATACATTGTGTCTAACAGCTTATAGAGGGCTTACAATGAAAATCCTATGTGCACTCAGCCAGAACCACAGGAGTCTGTGATATGTTTTTTGATATGTTATTCATTTTAATCCTAATTAATCTTCTAAATGAACAGCAGAAAATCTAAGTAGTCTTTGAGGAATATTATTAACTGGACTAGGTAGTAATAATAAAACACCTTACAATTCAATTGTTATAATAGATCCCAGATATCATAGGCAGGAAGGACCTTATAGTTTATTTATTTTCTAATGATGATGTACAGTCACTTAGCAGCTGCAGACTCTGTGAATCAGTGTTGTGTAGAAAGTCTTAATTCTTATATTATTCCTATATAACTCTAACATGGATTTACACAAGTTTCTTCCTTGTACTTCTGCAAACAAAGCTGTATATCTATCAAGCACAAGTGCATTTGATAGAGATGTTTTGCTTTTTTTCATTATCAATCTCATACTAATGAAATAATTTATTTCAGGAAGAAATGTTTCTGGGAATCCAGACCTTAAAATTGACATGAAAATTGAATAATTTTTTAAAAGGAATGATAAGTCAGTGTTATAACTAAATTTATTTGAAAGTGCACCTTGGAAAATGAACATCTTATCTTCTGTCACAGAGCAGAAATAGAGAAGCTTTCCTGCCGTCTCAATTCTGACTGGTAGCATGCTACACCCCGATGTAAAATGGCATTCTCATTTGACATAAAATTGATTTGGAATTCTTGAGCACAAAGAATGCAACTGAGTTTGCTTTTTACTAATAACCGTAAAAGAATCTGTTACCTATAAACTCAAAACAAAAACAAAACCATTTTTTCAGTTCTCTGCCGTCTTCAAATTTTACCCATCAAGTAGCCACAACGTGAGGGACAGAGTGATGCTGTGGTCTGCCCACAGTTCTGTCAACCTGCTAAAAACAATTCCCACCCATCATGCAACAGTGCAGCTACTTGTGTGTTTCCTGTGAGGCAGTGAAATGGACAAATCACATCTGAGCAGATTAGTATTTTTACGTGCAAAAAGCTTTAGCTTTAATTTAAATTTTAGAGTTGCATGTAAAAAGTACAATTTTTATATTTATTCTAAAGGCAAATAGCCCAATAGTCCCCAAAGTAGCACTTCATTTGGCTAAAAATAATACAGGAAATTCTATTCTTTTTAAGGTAATAAATTGGTCTTTATATAGTATTGGAGTTTCCTAGTCTAAAAAATAGTTTAATTTGCTTGAGAAGAATGTTTTAGGTGTGGCCTGATCCACAGTATTTGGATCTTGGCTGGACCGTTCTAAAGCTAAGTGGTACCTGGATCCAGGATTTTGGTTTGGGTCACAACTGAAGTAGAAGCAGGTGCAAAGCAGAAGTCCAGCCACATAAAAGTCGGAACTGAGTAATTGCTTTAACACAGTGGGGTCAGTAGAGAGAATTTCCTTCCATACAGCTAATGCCTATCTCACACACACAAAACACATCGTAGCCAGATCAGCTCAAACCCAAATATTATTTTTTTCTTCACAAAGGATACTGATTTCATTGTCTCTTTGCTGCAGAAGTTCTTTCAGTTTTTTCAATTCTTCTCCTGTTTGTTTGTTAGTCTCTTTTTCTTCAGGGATGTATTGTGAGAGCAGCTTTTTATCAGAAATCTTTGAATGATTCATTAGTTGCTATTAGAAGAAAGAAAAAAAGCACACTTTTAACTTTACCTCCAGCTATGTATTTATTCTACTCTGAGACTGTGTAGCTATGGTAGAAAAGCTAAGGCCTTTCTAAACTCGACAGAACAAAATCATGCCACCAGTTGACTGTCAAGTTATATGCATTGTGTCAAGTATGGGACAAGTTGTATATGTGGATCTTTACTACCACATGTACAATTTACTTTACTCTTTCTTCACATAGGTTCCAGTGTTCTCTAGTACCACAGAGCTTTCAGTATTAACGATATAACTAAAACCTAATTATTTAAAGACAATAAATTAAGATCAGGAATGTATACACTGTTATATTGGAAAACTATATCCCAAAATACAGAAAAGTATATATTATTTTCTATTGCTTTCCCTATTAATTTCACCTGTTCTTCCTAGTTTATGTGTATCATGTTTGGTCAATGATTTAGAAGGGCTTACAACACCAACAGAAGAGTTGGTGTAACAGATTCACAGATATGGTGTTTTTACTCTTTATTTTTATCTCTTTCAACATAGCTTGTCCAAAATAAAGCCTCCATAGTGCTGGGAATACAGATGGCTACATCTATCCATATACAAATAACTTGTCTGTGTTGATTCCAATAACTTCCAATGCTCTCTTACAATTTGCTGCATGCCAAGATCCTTACTGGGCATGCTGGTTTTGGCTAAGATAGAGTTAATTTTCTTCATAGTAGCTAGTATGGGGCTATGTTTTGGAATTGTGCTGGAAACAGTGTTGATAAACACAAGGATGTTTTCATTACTGCTGAGCTGTGCTTACACAGAGTCAAGGCCTTTTCTGCTTCTCACCCCACCCCACCAGCGAGTAGGCTGGGGGGGCACAAGGAGTTGGGAGGGGACACAGCTGGGACAGCTGACCCCAACTGACCAAAGGGATATTCCAGACCATATGATGTCGTGCTCAGCATAGAAACCTGGGGGAAGAAGAAGGAGGTGGGGGACACGTTCGGAGTGATGGCATTTGTCCTCCCAAGTAACCATTACATGTGATGGAGCCCTGCTTTCCTGGAGATGGCTGAACACCTGCCTGCCGATGGGAAGTAGTGAATGAATTCCTTGTTTTGATTTGCTTGCATGCGCAGCTTTTGTTTTTCTTATTAAACTGTCTTTATCTCAACCCACAAGTTTTCTGACTTTTACTCTTCCGATTCTCTCCTCCATCCCACTGTGAGGGGAGTGAGCGAGCAGCTGTATGGTGCTTGGTTGTTGGCTGGGGTTAAACCACGATAGTGGAGTTTCCACAAAATGCTGCTGAATTTTTCCAACTAAGTTTCACTTGTCTATCAGTCCTCCATGCTCCTCACAGTTCAATTGTTTTACCCCTTTGCAATACCTCTCAACTGTATTGCATTTCTTTTGACACTTTTCAACTGTGAATGTCTTCAACTTATTTTCAGTGCCAGCTGCACTTCCATCTAGGTTTAAAAGAAATACCTTCACATGAATGAAGCAATACTTGATCTTGCGCATGTCAGCACCAACATCCAGAGTGCTATCAGGATCATTATCTTCAAGAAATGTTTCAAGTAACTCATCCAACCTGAAAATACATAGCATTTTTAAGGAAAAAAAAATAATCACAAAGAAGCAGACAACTCTGTAAAGTAATGTGTCAAATACAATACAGGATTTACCAAGCTGACTGTTATTAGTAAGCTATTTTCCTTCAAGGTCCGTGCAATTGCAATGTACTTTTGTTCCTCATACTAAAACCTGGATTTGATACTGGAGATTCTACACTCTGTATCAGAACATACTTGCACATGCTAAGGAATAGTTCCAGAACTAAAAGCATCTAAGAAGTCGATTTTCTCATTTATTTTATAACCTTCTGTTCTTATACCATCTCATTATTGAAAAGATCTAAAGCCTGCCCTCCCAGAAGACTAGATTTTTAGAGGCTTTGGGCATAGGATTTTTTAATATATATGGTTATTTGTGCAAGAGAAAAATCTACTTCCTTTTCTATTACAAGAGTCAGCAGATAGCATAGCTTTCATACATAAAATTACCTGCTCCAATCACTAAGCAAAGCAACCTATCTTTTGATGCAGATATTTATAGATTTCCCAAAGACCTACTGCTCTTCTTCTGATTAATGAAATTTAGTTAGTATCTTATTCTTTTGCAGTTTGTTCTTATTTAACAAATATCTGACAACATCTTCCTTAGGGACGAGCAATGCTTATCTTGGTAATTCAGTCTTCATAGGAAAATCTGGGTCACAGAAGCATCCTCTTGCTTTTTCAAAACCAAATGAAAATATTCAGACTGGAAACCTACAGAGTGATAATATATCATGCTCCTGGGCTGCATGTCACAGCTATATGGATAGACTCAGATTTCTTCTTGCATGCTCTCACCAGCTCTCCAGGTCTTGCATTCCAGGATGCATACGAGATCATCCTCAAGATAAAGGGCATAGGATTTCTAAACCAAAACTAGCCCTTAGCCCTTTTACTAAGGTACATTTCTGGAAAATAGGAAGTGCAAGTTTGAACTCCATCAACTGGTTTCAGATTAAAGGCTTCCTGGTTCCTAACAAATGCTATTACCATTAACTTAGTAGGCAGATGGTGGGCAACAATGACAGCCATATGCCCTGTAAAGCATAATTCTATGATTTTAAATGTTTATTTAGGTTATGATCCTCAGAAGATGAACTTAGGTTCTGAACCTGACTAAGCCAAGGTATCAAAGGTACCTGCATCAAGTGCCCCACTGCCAGAGAAGGGCAGGAGTTCAGAACCATCTCAGTGCCTAGTGTTTATTTTGGACTAGTTTTGTTCAGCTCCTCATTTAATACACAAGCCTTCTGAATGTTACTTAAGAGTCATTTATCCTTTTCAGTTACAGGACTGGGAATCTTGTTGCCATTTGACTATCTGAATCACTTTGCTGTAACCAAATACTAAAATTTTAGGCATTAAAATATCACAGTATCTAAAGTTGACCCTGAAGTAGGCGGCTGGGATATTGCCCTGCTTTTGAAGAATTCTCTTACTGAGATTCCTCACATTACTATACTGTAGTAACAATTCCCTGCTGGAGGGTGAAACAATGAGATGCACAACAAACAGAAAAAAAAAAAAATCATTTTCAGGAGATAAATACCTGAAAATCAGGAGCTGTTAGACTGGACTGAAAATTGGAAAACATAACAGATAGGTTTGGTTATTTATCTCCTCCAGAGTTCACTATGGCAAAGTGTCAATTCTCAAAACAGGAGAATTTTTTAAGAGAAAAGAAGAGAGTAACCCTCAGTTAGTTTCAGATAAACTATACTTTCCCATTTTCATTATTTCATTTAAAGAATAAGAGACAAATCTGTTGTCTATACCATTCATCATATGTGCAAAATTCACATCTTCTGAATTTATAGAACACTCCCTGAAGTCAATGTGAGCTGTATCTGTGGAGGGCTTAAAGGAGAGGATATTTAGAGAGAAATATTAGTTACAGAAGCATTCCTGGCACTGACTTGCTTCTCAAGTTAAGAGACTACAAAAATTACTGGGTAAAAGAGACCAAAATTTTACTTATTGCTACATGATTTTTTCTTCATGAAGAGTCCAACAGAACAGAGGCCAGTAGTACAAGAGGTTATTCATACTCTCTGCAGACACACTAAGCACAATGAGCAGGAGAATTAATCGTTCGTACATGAAGGTAGGCATTTGTGTAAGCACTGGGAAGAGAGATGCATTTGTACTACTAATAAGAATGCGACAGACACAGAGAAAGTTAGTATTTGTCACTATCTTAAGCACCTTATTGATTACAGTGAGTAAGAGAAAACAAGTAAAAAATATTTTTTATAACTAGACTGTCTAGACTGACTATATGAAGTCATCTATAAAAATGGGCCTTTAATCCTGAACTAGAAATTAGAAGGGAGATATTTTAACCTTACTAAGATTACCTGTTTGCCAGGGATTTACCCATACTCAGATTACCACAGATTTAGGCTATGGGAATCAATTACAAAAATTACACTAACTTGCACCATTACCATTAGCAGAATAACACTACAGAAAGTTAAAGTATTTCAAGAGAAAGAATAAGAATATATAATTCTTGTAAAATAATACTCTATTTTGAAAATTATTATTTGCCAGTCAAAAGTCAAGGTTAAGTTGTCAAGAGTAACAAATTAGACAAGCTGTAGTTATAGATATGAGCTGCTATTTCCTCTGTCTTACATTACCTTTAATGTGTTTGGCATTCTCGAAAGAATACAATGGCCCAATTAATTTTTTGTGTCCCAATGACTACATAGAAGCCAAAACAGATTTAAGCACCAGAAGACTGAGTCAAGTCTGAAACAGCAGAATGTAAATCAGAAGTTATAAACCAATTGAGCCTCTTTGCCAATTCTAGAAAACAGCAGAATCTTCAGTGTATTTTTAGATACATTTTTAAAATTTCACCTTTAAGAATTAGAACAAGAACAGACCAACCTAGTCTAAACACTATGGACAAAAACAGAAGAAAAAAAAGAAAAGCAACAATGAAAATCCCCATGAATACCAGCAACAGAAATCACCACATCCCTCACATTTTTTTAGGTTTCCATGTAAAAATTACCAGAACTCTTTCTAAAATAAACACACAGTCTGACAACACTGGATATTCTGGGAGTTGTTCCAGTAGACTGAAGTATTAAACAAAGGTAAAAAATAAACTGACAATCTGATACAGATGCAACTTGAAGTTTTTCTTCTTAATGAACAGATCTTAGTTAATTGAACCTTTTTTTTTGTCCAAGTGATTTATCAGCTCAAGGATTGTGAAAACACTTAAAACATTCTCCCATGAATTTATACACTGGCAAGATTTGCAGTTTACAAATGAAAAAAAAACAATGCTACTTCAATTCATTTCCAGAGATGTTCACAGAATAAATCAAGGAAAGAATAAAGAATAACAGGAAGAGGGAAAAAAAAAAGACAGAGAATAAAGAGAAAAAAAAGAATACTGACCGTACATTTTCTTTTTCCTAACATATATTAGAGAAGGTAGATCTGCTTGCTAGGTGACTTGGAAACAAAGGACAATATAATTCTACAAGATGAATATCCTATTCCTGACTCAAAGAGTTTATTATATTTATCTCTATAAATATCTATAAAAATAAAATTAAATATATGGAATATATGAAAACTAGAGCACAGAATTATATAAAATAGGGCAGTAAAAGATTTAAGAAATTCATATAGGGCATCTAGAGTTATAACTCTGACACATTCTTTTTAGTCAAAACATCACACACAGGCTGTAGTCATCCTCTTATTAAAAAACGCAGAGTGAGAAAACCCTTTTTATAAGTAAAGGAGAGCCAAAATGGCTTTTGGTTTTCGTTCAATTACCTTCAAGAAGTGGATAGTATCTTTCTCCTTAGCAATAATAATATCTTCTGAGATAGTCACCTAATCTCTGATCCTTAGTTCTCTACCAGAGGAATGCATATTAAACAGTTTTCCTCCAACCAAAGACTGTTGCAAGAATATACATCAGCAAGAATCAAACCAGAAAAACACATAAAACGGGCCAGCACTGAACCAAGTTGGGCCTAGATGTTCAAGAGGAACAAGAAACCCATAGGGAACAAGAAATCCAGGAACTCCCTAGCAAATCGTGCTTTAGTTGCCTACTCAGAGGCATGCACATGTGGCAGAGCAAATGGCATATGAAATCATGAGGTAAAATAACAATGTCCTTTTTCTTAAGGACTTTTTTCACCTCCATCATAGTAGAATAACTATAAAAGCATAGGAAACAAAGTGGGTTTGGTCAGTTGTTGTGGCTCAGCCCTGACACCATATACCTAGAGTTCTCTTAGATAGTCAGTATGTTCTATTTCCTGGAAAAGTTGATAACTAGAGTTTCTTTTCAAAAAAGACCTGAGCAATCAATCCTTGTACTTACTGATGACCAGCTTCTGCTATTATGCCAAGGATAATGGTTAATATTTGCATGCCCTCTCAAAATAGAAATTAGGAAATAAAGCTGCCCAAAGAAGGGAGTTTTGAAAAATTTCTAAGTTTGTGACTGAGCTTTTCTTCTCCCAAAACATCCCAGGCTGAACATTAATTTCCCCACTACACCTACTGCCAAAACTCAAAGGGAAAATAATTTAGAAACATCAAAGACATTCATGTACATAGGTTCTAAGACATGGCTGAGGGTGCCAAGGTAACTCATAAACTAGAGGGGAGGAAAAAAGCTCAACACACTTTTGTTAAAGCTTACTAATGAAAAACAGATAGGATCAAGCAGAAAAAAATAAACCAATCAAGAAACATACAACCCCCCACTTCCATAGTATTTATGAAAACTGCTGCTTGCAGTATGAGATTTTTTTTTTTCTTTCTTGACTTTTTATTTATAAAGACTAGCACTACAGCAGTGCTGGACTTTATTGTTCTTATATGAGAGATGGACTGCAGCAGAAATAAGTTCCTGTTTTGGTGTTCTATTTCTTTATTATCAATGTAAATAATGAGCTTATTACAAGCCCTTTGTAAGACATGCATCAGTACCAAAAAGAATAATCCTCCAGCTAAAATTAAAATTAAAGATAATCAACCCAAAGACCTAGTAATGAAATAACAAAAAGCCTGGTAACAGATACCTCTTGCTTACTGGAGCAGAAACCTGAATAAAGAGATGGTCTCTATACTACCGTCTGAAGATCAACACCAGGAATTCTATTTCTCACTGGAGAGACCTTTATAAAAAGTACTTAGCCCCCAGTCTTCTCACTGACTAGCTTAAAAAGTCAAAGTACACTCAGCTTGATGGGAAAAAGCAATGATAGAAACTGTTTATATGGGGTTAGCTACAAACATAGAATTGAAAATTACTGAATTGCTTACAAGTCACACTTAATTGCTTCAGTGGAAATATGCAGCATGTATCTCTATTTCAGGATTTGGTACTCTTTTAATGTCAGATGGCCGATCTAGGTTATTTAAATTTGAGGGTTTTTTGTTATACTGGTGAGTTACATCAGAAGAGGCTACATTAATCTGTAATAGAAGTACCTAGTCACAAGATACTTGCACTGAAAGTACTAAACTAACATAACCCCCCCCCAAAAGTATATTTTAGAAATGCTAAAATCTCTATTTCTATGCAGAAACAAATATTAAACTACTAGTCTTTTATTTGTTGTAGTTAATAACATCAGCAAGCCAGCTGCTGCATTCTTCATTAGTTTTAGCTTACTAAGGCTCTCAATAATGTTTCCATGCAGAATTCGTGTTAATCAAACCTGGATCATGGATAATCATAGCTAATTTCACATGACAGGAAAACATATTTAAAATCAGTGTCAGATGATGTCTCTTCTGACTTCTGGAGATCCAAAATGGTTCCCTTTTTTTCCTTTTTTCTTGTATGTTGTTAGGTAAAGGAAGTTATAGACTATTAAATATTTATTATTTAATGTTATTACAGTAGATGAAGCATAAAAAGGGGATTTTTCATATGTCTCCATTCTTCTTTTTTAGGACTGCAAGGTTCTGCCCTAAGAACAGCAGGCCTAACTTATACTAATAAGAGCAAGGGTCTGCTGAAGTCTATTGCCAGAATCCTGCTGTATCAGGAAGAATAGTTTTCCCAACAGAAATTCCCCAAAGGAGGAAGAATATGAAGTATCAAAAAAAGACCCATTTTCTGTGAAAAACAGCAGTAAACAAAGAACGGGGTTTTCTTTCTCAGAAAAAAAACAAACAGAAAACATGAGTAAAAAATCCCCCCCCCACCAAAAAATAATTTTCTAAGTCAATGCCAAAGGAACAGTATCGTGTCATTTAGGAGATTAATTTAAAACTCATTTTGATAGTGGTTTTATACATATTAACATAGTACAAGAAAAAAGGTACTACAGTGCTGATCCAGGTGAGTTTGAATCATGACACCCAACTCTGAAAACAAAAGCTGTGTCAAGCACAAGTCTGTTCTTATGCCGATGCTGGGAAGACAACTCACAGTAAAACACTCATAAACAGTTGGGATGGAAATGTGTTAAACTAATAGTGCTCTCTGGTTAGTGAATGTGAATCAGTCCCAAATTCTTGGTCTAGCATTTCCCTCTACATTATTTGCAAAAAACCTATAAAAACGCACACTGTACTTATGCAGCTCACAGACACCTTTTACATTACCAAATTTATTTCTCTTCTGTTACTTTCCAGCATTCAGGAATTCTTTTTTAATGAAGGCTGCTTAACATTTAGACCACACATAAATCATAAAAGCTTTCTATCCACATTGCTTTAGGTTCCATGCAATTTTTCTGATAGCCCAACTCCAGAATGATTAGATGAATACTGTGCTACTTCAGTTTTACCCATTCATTAAATAACAGACTTTCATCTTTTTAAAAAAAATCCACTTCTGAATCAGTCATATCTTTGCATGAACCAGAATGCAAATTACACAGCTGAAATGCATCAGAAAAGCACTCGTAGCCAACTGAGAGTATGTTTTTAAAGTTTAGAGTTCTCAGTAGCATGCAGGATGCATGGTCTCAAAACACAGATTTGGAAGGACTCATTTTGACCTTGCTTTATGTGCCATGATTCATTTCTGGGAGAGCTTGCCTTTTAACCCCTGATCACTGACACTGTATATTATGTATCAAAATTAAGTTTGCTTAAAGAACAATTAATTTTGTGTATCAGCTGTGAACTCTGTGACAAGCAAAATGGAAATCCAAGTTTATGAAAAATAGGCTGCAAACAAGCTACTGAAACACTTGATGTAATTGGAGAATTAAAAAAGTTTGCTTACCTAGACTTTTGCAATAGTTTTCCTATTGGTAGCATACTCCATATCAAATTTTTTCTTTATATCTTTAAGTTTAATAATGAAGTTGATGTTATTAAAAAAAAAGTAACTCCACATGTCCACATATTTCATGAATCTATTTTTCTAAAAATGCATGATAGGTGAAGCAGAAATGCCATTATATCTAGTAAGAGCTAACCACATAAGTTAGCTTCAGGTGTGCATCTGTATGGGAAGATCATGATAATTCTAAGCAGCAAATTTTATCAATAATGTTATGGATGACAGGAGAAAAAAGGGAAGGTATTTCCAGGCATTGTTGCTAATGGCATGACAAAGAAGATAAAGTATACACAAAACAACTGAACCTGCCCTGAGAAGAGCTGTAATACATTATTGATGGGTAGTGGACACAACAGCAATTGCCTAACATGTAACTGATATATAGAGGATAATGCTGTATTCTGTATCCAGAAGTAACTGCATAACCTGTAATTTAACAGAACTGGGTTAACTCCTGGGTGAAATAATAATAATAAAGGTAGCTAAATAGTGGAACTAGTTACTTAAGCCTTTGTACAATTCCCTCCGTAGATACTTGTAAGAATAATTTTATTAACATGGCCCTGAAATAGGCTGCATTGATTTGGTGCAGTCTTAGAGCAGGGAAGTAAGAGCAATAAGTCCTTAAGTGTCTTCTGTTTCTACAGTCTAAAAGATTTTTACACTTTTTTTCACTTTAAATATCTGTACAGTGCTCTAACAACTGAAAAAATCTATTACAGGACAATAAAGACAAAGATACCTTTTCTGCCACTGATTGCAAAGAAATGAAGACACCTAAATGTAATACACTTCATACTGAAGTGTTTACATGTGTATGTATGAGGAAGTCAAGCAATAGTAGTGTTGCATACTACAAATTCGCTGTGAGGTTCAGTTTCATCCTGTAAACTGAAAAGGCATTCTAAGCCAGTCTGTAAATAATGGCATTGAATTATACTAGCAACTGTGTTTTAAGAAACAAAAAAAAAATTTTTTTTTTAGTTGCTTCACAGGAGTCATTCTCAATGGCATAGTCAGTGAGACAGACAGATGGAAACTAAACTGACATTTCTGTCAGACATTCCTCTAGCTAGCCACTACAAAATAACCATGAAAAAAAAAAAAAAAACCCAAGGAAAAAACACCAAAGCACAATACCCTTGATGAGGTAAAGTGAAGCAGAAACAGGTCTGCATGAACTTTGACAAAATATGCAAGTCTTTGTTTTATTGCAGCCTTCCTCCCAAATTAAGTACCTTAAAAAAACAAACACCCCCCCCCCCAAAATTTGGGGGTAATTTCCTAGTATTTTCAATTTCTTATTTTCATAGTAGAATATTCAAAGACAAAGAATAGTCCAGAAATGCTTGGACTGTTTCATATAGCCAGGCAATAGAAAATTGAATGAGAATAAGGAAGTGTAAACACTAATACTGATTTTTAAATCCACGGACATTTCACTTCCTTTGTTTGTACCTCAATTTGTGCACCCATGAAACAGGCAATTATACCAAGTTATCCAAGAGATTCACATAATATTAGATTATGTGAACTATGTAGATACTCTACAAATCATGCACAAGTCCAGAACTTTTAATCCACTGACTTTATATATATATCAGGACTGATCCTGCAAAATGTTAACTTAAACTTCTTAAAAGCCTCAGATAATGAGTTGGAAAGCCTCAGAAATACCACTGGAAATCAGCTGAAAGCTAAGTACTACAAACCTAAATTATTCTTGAAAACAAATGCTTCAGATGTTCAAAATTTTACCACTGCTGTAATTTGAAGCTCTTAAAGATGATTTTGAAGCTTTCTATTATATATCAAAATTTGGGAAACTTCTGCCCTTTGAGTCAGTATAATGAAGTGAATCCTATGATATTTCCACAGGCAAATATTATGAACTTTAAACTTTCAAGTCTCTCTTAAGCCTGCATAGATAACAATTCTCTTAAATGGTGAAAATAAAGGTTGTGAGTAAGATTTGAATAATGTTATCAATACAATGATGTTCCTGAAGAGGAAGTCACGACGTCTCACAAAACAAAAAAACTACCCCAAACCAAAGAGCCACAGATATAGTAAAAATTTTAAGTTCTTGTATTTAGAAATGTAAAAAGAACAGATGAAAATAGAGAACATAGCAATATGACCAATGATTTACATGTATGGAGATAAACTGATTTTCATAAATACTGAGTGTTGGCTGGTATTTATTGGTGTAATATGAACATGTTTGTTAGACCAAATGGTTTTTCCTAACTTTCTATTCCTAATTTTCTAATATTTTCAGCAAGGGCAAAGTGCTTATAAAATAACTGATAATAGAGCTAAAGCACACTGTTACTTATTGATAATGAGTAGAAACAAATAGATTTTTGAATACCATGTGCATTTTGTTAATACTATAGGCAACAATTAGGATTTATATACTGCCTCTACGTAGCCAATAGGCTGGCATCCAAAGAGATTACCTAAATTCAAGCTGGCATGGAACAATTGGATTTTTTTTTCAGTTGTATCAAGTTCATTTATTTGAGGGTAAAATTTTTGAAAATATGGCTTCTGATTTTGTAAAGCAATCAAACAAACAGTATCATACACACAAGTGAATGCTTACCATTAAACGCTTGCACTACACAGTAGAGAAGCATATATCTCCTATTACAGATATAAACCCCCCCTTTTTTTATTAGACATATGGACAAAGCCATTTTTGCTACCTCCCTATGTGAGGAGATTCTTCTGAATTAGATGGCTACAATGTGGCAAACAGATGTAAAGAGTTTCTACACAGTTGAAAATCATTCATGCCAATGATGAAATGCACACAGATTTAAATCTTTGTATCAGTAAGGCAAGGGGATTTGGCACAGACTATAAAAAGACCAAGACTGGCTTATACAGGGAAAAAAATGCCTACACTAATACTACACATGCAAATTTTTTGCAGAGAAGAAACATGTCAAAGTAGCCTGCTGAGTAGATGATTTCCTTCCCTGACAGTACTATATAATAACAAACCAAAAGCACATACATAAAGAACTGCTACTCACTGTCAGCTAATATTTGTGGCCATAACAGTAGTCATATTCTAATCAATAGAGTATGTCTAAAAGTAGCAAGAGAAAACTAAGCTTCAGTTTATCAAAATTTGAAAAATATAAATATCATAGGACAAGCATAAAAACTACACAAGGAAGTCAAAAGGACTCATATGGATGAACACTAAGACATTCTTACAGTATAGAAAACAGAGGTAGTTTTGAAAAAAATTTTGTAAAGTGTCACTTACAGGTTATTAATTAGATGTAAAAGCTCAGAAGAAAGAGATTTTCAAAAAGTACTAAAAGTGTCAAAAGATGCAAGCAGGTATTTAGTGGTACTTTCAGAGGCAACTCAGCTGACCAAGCATTCAATGAATTTCAGTGAGATTCAAAAAGCTGCTATGATCAGAGAATTGTGAACATATATATTTGGAAATTGGCTCCAAGATTTTTTCAAACATCTAAATAATCAAATTCAGCTATACTATCTTTTCTCCATACATCTTACTAATATGAGTTATACTATATTTCATTACCTTTCTTGAGACCATGTGACATTAGATGACTGGTATACTTTTGAACATTAGAAAACAGGACATAGTATGTAGTCTCCTTCCCCCCCCCCCCCCCCCCACCCCAGTAAAACAAAGTTGCTAAACTTTGAAAGAACTTTAAATTATGTCTCAATAGTTTCAATGTAAAAGGTACTCAGTTTAAATAATACAATAACTTTTTTCTACTTTCAGTGACCTTGGAACAAAATAGCAAGATCAAAGAAAAGTATTTACACTTCAAGCATCCAGCTTAGGTACCTGCATTAGGAATCTAAACTTCCTGTGATGTCATTAAAGATTTTATAACATGTAAGAGAAAAATGCCCTCTAGAGAAATACATTGATTTAATAGCATTCTAAATCAGGCATCTAAGCTAGAAGTTAATGTGAAACATTTTAAGACTACTTTATAGTTAAGGTAGCTTCTTTTCTCCTGAAAATTGCCTACACGGCTTATGTCAGTCTGCTAACTTCTACACAAATCCACTGCCTGCAAAGCTGTGTTGACACAAGGCAAGGTAATCTGCTTCTATTTCTTCCACCTTGCAACTGAAATTGAACACTGACATCAGCAAATAAGAACATTTGCTCTGCTTTGTAAATGAAACATTTGTTCAACAGCTTAAGTATGAGTAACTGTTAAAGCTCTAGATCATACAACAGTGCAACACTGTTAATACCATGATAGCATACAGATGTCACAATGCTAAAACAGAAAAATGAAAGACAGAAAGAAGTAATGAGAAATCCAGGACTTCAGTAAGATGAACAATATATGACTGTTGAGGTAAAAAATAGAAGCGTCTGTAATAATATATGTATCTGAAAGAAATAAGGTAAAGTTATTAATAAATTAAAGTGCTAATCCAGTACTTCCGGTCCTGCTCCTACAGAATTCCAACTGGCAAAAGCTCTGGAAGCGTGGGTGCTCTGGCACTCAGGACCTTGATTTGAAATCCTGACTTTCTGGGCACACATTGTAAATTGCTAATGAGCTCATTTATAACAACTGAAAAAAAATATCCCAAATGAGTCAAACAAAAAGGACTCTCCCTTTTACCTCTGGCATGCTTCTCACAAAAAAAAAAAAAAAAAAAAAAAAAAAAAGCCATTTAATTCTATTCTAAAGCATAATAGAGAAGCCTGCGAGAGTACAACTTCCTTCTATTTGGGATGTATGATGTTATTTTCCTTTTTTTTTTTAAATAGTCCAAACTGTTCCTTTTTTTTTTTCCCCCTAAACAAGAAACTAATTCTCTAGCTCAAAGAAATATTTAGAGATCAGCCTTTTACAGCTGAGGAAGTAGATGGTAAGATCCAAAGCAAGCAATTCAGATTTTGGAAGCATTTTATGTACTACGTTCTGAACCACTTATGTAGTCTAGCTGTATTTTTTATGCTGTGCTTTTTAAATAAACAAAATGAGAGCAGCAGAATGCATGTATGTTTAACATTTATGAGAATAAAATAATTTAAAAAAAATGACGTAGTAATGTAAATGCTTACCATTTAACACAGAATTCTGAAGTAAGAATTCCAAACAGCTGTAGCTTTATTCACAGGACTGATAAGTTGTTTTGTATTATAATTTAGTATTCACAAGAAAAGTCAAGAGCATTTATTTTCTACTTTGTTTTAAACTTAGTGAATGACAATGTGACATTGTAGTGGTTATGAGGAAAGCTTATTTGACAGATGTTTTTTTCCTTCCATTAAATGAATAATAATAATAAAAATAATCCCTGAAAACACTTCGTTGATTTAAGTGAGAAAAAACAATGAAGAATGAACTACAGCTTATTCACCTACTAATTTCAAACATCTAGCAATTTTAACTGCATAGAATAGCCCACAGATTTCACTTGGAATGCCCTGAAAGTAAACAAGTGGAATGAAGCTCATTATTGTAAGAAATGTTTGGCATTTCTTGACTTAATAAGTCAGGAAACATACAAAATATCATTTTAACATAATACTTATTTCCAGGGCAATCACTAACACTTATTTCCTGTAACATACATAGAGAGCAAAAACCTATGCATTACCAAAACCTCTTTATTAGACTAAAAAAATATTATTGGAACTACACATGTACCACTGGACCCAATTTCATTTTGGCAACCATCTTCTACTGAAAAGTGCTTAAGATAAAGACTTGTGCAGAGACAACAAAATAAATATGTACTTAGTGCATGGAGTTTTTCATTGACATGTTTTGTACTTTGATTATCTGTGTTCAGAATCAAAGAATAAATAAGAATATTGGCACAGAATGCTTTCAGCAGATTAATTTTGCTCTGATCTCCCTTGAAATATGTATGATGAATCAGAATAAGAATTAAAACACATCCATTTTTGGTGAGACTATATTTAGTACCACTTCTCCTTACTAGTTAATTACCTTATTTGTAATAAAATGAATTACAATAAGCCTTGAAATTTTAAGAATTTTGAAAAGAACTGTGTAAACTTGGATTATTTTTTATATATATATATACACACATACATATACATGTCGAGATACACTTTAAGTTTAAATAGAAGATATCCTAAGCAGAAATGTCTAAATACTATTTGAAATCCATAATGACCCTAATTATAATTTCCTCTCTGGCATATTAAAAATCATCAATTAAAAAAAAAATTTTAAAAAATTGTTCTGTCTTGAATCCCCTACAGTACCACTCCCCTAAGAACCATTCTTGGCTGCCAACTCCAAATAAAGTGCAACACAATATGTTGCATTATCACCTATACCATGTTTCTTTTTCTCTTCTCTCTGTCACAACAATCTGATCCATATGTCTCCTGATAAGTAATATTATTTAGGTTTCATTATAGATGCAAAACTAGATGCAAACTACAACATAGACATTTTCCAATAATAGTAAATTATGATTTTATCAGCCCTCATGCAGGTCAATACTTCTGTTTCGACTACTCACTTGTATATTTATTCTTTAATGTGAACTCTCCAGATAACAAGTAGCTCCAAACTCAGATGGCCAGCCTCAATAAACAGAATTGTCATAAAGATTTGCTGTGTTATACATTGATAGAGTCTAACTGGAGACAGAACACGTAGATGCCATCTGTTGATTTTCATAAATGCTCAGGACATTTATGGACAGGAGGCTCAGACAGATGTATACCAGCATGGTCACAAATATTATCGCCATATGAAAACAAGCTCAAAACATATACATGTGCAAAACCACAGAAAGATATTTGCACTGAAGTAGTGGCTTTTTTTACTATCATTTCATTTTACTTTCATTTGAGTGTTTAGTCCACATCAGTTGTTTACTGTGGACACCCTGCTTGCAAAAACACATAAAAATGTGAAGCTCATAAAACCTGACATTTTATATTTTCCCCCACTTGAACTGTTTAAAAAAAGATTGACTTATCTTTCAACATTCCATTCAACTACAGCATATAGTATTAATAAACCAGTCTGAATCATGTGTATGACAGTTATTCTCTAGCAGTACCTGCTACTCTCTGCTTGAAACTATGCTACCCATAAAAAACTCTGTATGTCCAATTCTTTTTTCCATTTTAAGTCTATATTAAAAATAGTGATCATTGAACAAGGCCATTATATGGCATTTACGACTGACGAGGTTAATTGTTTGAGGTCCTTGTTTATTATTGATAGTCAGGAAAAGTATTGTATCTATCTCAGTCAGCAGTACTTAAGGTTTGTTCTATATTTTAATTGCAGAGCATTTGCTCCAAGAAAGAACTTCTGAAACAATGAACACATGTGCTACGTGAGCCTGAGTAAACATAAATAAATGATAAATTTAAGAAACTTAAAATTTTGAGTTGCCCTAATATAGCTGAGGTCCTTGAAAGTTATTTCATCTTCTGAGTCTTATTACAGGTAGAAACTCATTAAAGTCTCCTCCCTGTTTCTTTCTGGAGGAATGGATGCAAAATTCCTTGCTATGATGTCGGAAGAAACCTTTTCTGACGATGTAATGCACTATATATTGTGCTATACAGATAAAAAGGAAAAACATACAACTGATACACTTTTTAGTCACACATTTCGAAACAAGGCCCCCCAGATGTACGCTATATGCAGATGGTACGTTCCTAGTTTTCCTTTGCGTATTCATATTAAAACCTGTCATGAACTGCGAACCCATTCCCATTTATAAGACTGACATTTTCATCACAAAAAGTCAGGTAGGAAATCTTAGGAAGTAAGATTTTTGAGTGTGGCTTAAAAAACCCAAATGATTTCCAAAACCCCAGTTTCCCTATACAAACTAAACAGCAAACAAGACCACAGTGGAAAATTCATATGACAGATTTTTACAATAATGTTAGGAAAGTATATCTTTAAATGAATATATAGATTATTTAACTATATCTGAATAAAGTCACTAAGAGCTATTCAACATCTGAAGGACTAGTTCTGTCAGGGTAAAAAGAAACTAGCTAATAAGGGCATTTGATTTTGCATGTAAAGAAAAAGAAAGAAAGATACTTCTCTGTTCTTGTTGTTTCTTTAATTTTCTTTCTATGGCTTGATTTTGTCACATCCAGTGCTACCCTGTAATGTCCTTGGTGCATTTGACTCCCATACTTTTGGGCAGAATGATAAATAAATATTAACCCTGTAGGAACTGAGGGGATATTTCTGCTTAGAAGATTATACTGGTAACTGCCTATGGTGAAAATTACTCAGATTAATGGTGTAAAAGAAATATATACATAATGCTATCTAGCTCCTCATCCTTGATACGGATGTCATTTAGTTTCTGAATTACAACAAAACAAAACAATCAAACCCAAGAATTAATAATGACAACAATCTACATGAGAAAATCAAGGTTCAAGGTAGCAGCTTGTCCTCATGTCTCCAGAATCTCCTGGATGTCAGGGGAAATCGTTAGCACTGGTAGTTTTCTTCTGGACCAGTTCCAAAATAAATTAAAATACGACTAAAAATTCTCACAGCTTCAACTTAGTAACCATTAACATACTAATGAAACAAAATCTCTAGGCAGTTACTACTTTCTTTATACAGAAGAGGCACAGACATTAAATAGGTCCATCTTACAGAATCAATTAACTTTTCAAAACTGGGAATTGAATTTAGTTATTGCGAACCTCTAGACCTAAGTAAATATTTCTACGTTGCACATAGAAAGTTCTTACACGCTGTACTGATCTGTTACAAAAAGCTGTAGGATGTTACAACACTTACGTGAATTAATCATGCATTTTCAATAGCATGCTCAGTAAAAAATTTGAATATTTGGCTTTTAAAGACATTGATTAATTGTGTATCAGAAATGCAAGTTTTCTCTTGGCCTATGTCAAACTAACACTGCAGGAGGATACTTCTCAGCACAAAGAATATTTCTTGAATTCTACTCAGATCGTATATCCAGTTTTGAGAGATACTGTTTTTCTATTCCACACTATTATACAACACTTCTTTTTGCCTGGCATGTGACAGGCATTCCCATCCTTTACGTTTACTTCACTTCCTCAAAGCTGAGGCTGCAAAAACAGAGCCAGCAGCCTCATACAGCTTTTCATGGAAAAACCCCATTCTAACCTGGCATCTAACTTCATTTTATTATTCACTCAGAGAAGTTTAAAACTCTGAGATGAATTTAAATATTTATGCCAACAAAGAAACTGATGAAAAGTACCATGACAAAAGAAGAAAACAAAAACAATGTAAGCCATTACCGAAGTAGCTCTTCTTGTGAAAGCTCTGACGTTCTTTGCTTGCCAGTCACCAGCGCCAGCTCATCCTTCAACTCCTGGATCTCCTTTTTCAGCTGGACAATCATCTACAAACAGCAAGGCATAAACAAAATATCACCTACAAATTAATACCTAGTTTATGATTTTTGCATTGGAAGGCTGAGTTTAGGGAAATATTACACTTGGGTTTTCTCTTTTTTTAAACGTCTCTTTTTTAAAACAGTCTAAATGCCTTAAATATACCAAGAACGTTTTTCCTTTTCCATTTATAAAAACAAGAAAAGTCTTCCAAACTCAGTAAATTCTATGTGTTAGAAGACAAGGCTGTACAGAAAAATTCCAAAAGATTATTTGCAAAAGAGAAAAAAAAATTGCCATAGGAATAAAAAGAGCTTTCTGATTCATTAGTTTTGCCTGTTAGTAATGAAAACACATTTCAAATAGAACTGATGTCTTTGTTAGAGAAAGGACAAATACACACCAAAAGTGATTTTCTCTTACCTTCCCTTTAGAAACAGGAATTCCAAAACAATATCTTAATATTTTAATCTTAACTTTTCTTCTTTTTCATGTAATATTTCACTCTTATTAGAATTATAGCATACTATAATTGTAGGATGCATCAGTTGCTAACAACAAATGAATAGTATAAATCAACATAATGGAATTAAATTGCATTAATGAATAGTACCGATTGAGAAAATGACTTGGAGAACTGTGTTAGATTTTTAAATTCTAATAGCTCATTATTGGAGCCTGTACTTTCAGAAAAAATATCTGTATAAAACCATATTTTACAAATCATTAGCCTCCCAAGGCCAAATTCTACAAAGCAGGGACAATATGCAAATCCCTAAGTCTAAAACATGAATGAACAAGTTCTTGGATACTTTCTGATTGATCATTTTAATGATGCATCTATAAGGGCTCAAATATATCAGGAGTCCAATGATATTTTTAGATGGATATGAGTACACTGATTCCATGTGCAAAATAAATTTCCAAGAGAAGAATGTTTTCAAGGAAAAATGAATTAATCATTCTTGATTGCATACACTTTTTAGAGATAAGATTGTTGAAATTGATGACATCTTTTCACTGGATGTTAAAATTCCTTTAGACATTTGTATTTCTTTTAATGTTTAAATTTAACCATGACTTCCTAAACTTTGAATGAGTATTTTTACTTTAAAAATCAAAATATTCTAAACATACATGATTATTTCCTTTAACTCTAAACTCACTGGTAACACATTTGGTACTATGAAGTATGAAAGGCTAACTTACAGTATTTTAAGTAAGAATCATTAAGGTGGCGAACTGTTAATTACAGATGCTGCAAGAGTGCTTCAAGAATATTGCAGGACAAACATTTTAACCTGATTTTAGGTTGCCTCACTCTGGTGCCACACTCTAATGTAGTCTCTGCCAATTACTGACTCAATAAAATAAAATTTGGGGCTGAAGTATAAAACGGCAGAAAGCTGAACTGATAGTACCATCCCTGTTCAATGCTCAAATTTGCTAGCATGATTAACGTCAATCTGACAACAACAGAAATACTGTTTTCAGAATAAGGATAAAAGATTGATTTTCAAGTATTATTAAGACAAACAAAAATCTACAGCAGCATATTTTCATTTCTATTTTTAAATGAATGCCAGAGGAGATTAGATTAATTCAGGCCCAGTAGTTTGGTTTTCAGTTTAAACCAAATCCTTTGATCATGAGTGAGAGAGGTTCAAAGCCGAGTCACCTGAAAAGCAGAATGGCTACCAGTTCATCTTCTTAGTAAGATACACAGTCAGGAAGTCTTCATTACAAAGAGTAAAGTTAACGCAACAGTCAGACTTAACTTAGATCTATCAAGAGGTATTATGCACTCCCTTTATAAATTGTGCACTCAATTTACAGATTTGCAGTATTTATACTGCAAATAAATGGCATTTTTTCATTTTATGAAAAAAATTGTAAGTCTAGCAAATCAGGTTGCACCCTGGGAATATACTTCAGGTAGTTAAGATGGGCAACAAATTCCACAATGAGCACAGAGCCATATAAAGTCTAGGTACCTGTGTTCCCCTGCCTTTTCCACAAGAGGGGATGGTTTTCTAACTCTCACGAGTCCACTTTTGCTTTACTTGCTAAATGACCCTGCAGAGTGAGACATACCAAACTCGTGGAGTATAGCTCCACAGGATGTAGTAAATGTTCAGGAGCCTGCATGTGTTCCACCTCAATCAAAGGCTTCTGTGGCCATGGAAGAAATTTTTTTGCATGATTTGCTACTATAAAGCCTACATAGGAAAAAAAAAAAAAAGGACAGACAGACAGAAATGAAGAAGTTGTTCAGTGCCTACTGGGTTTATTTTTTGTCCCTTTGTTTGTTTGTTTGTTTGTTTTGTGATGCTGTTACTGTTAGAAATTGTTTGGAAACAAAGATAAATAATATAGTAATAAAAAAAGAAAAACAGCAGAAAACCTGACAAGAATCTCCTATTCCCTTTGAACTTCAAGGACAAGAGAAAACAAAAGCACAATCATTAACAGTAACTGAAATATGTTAATTAACATCAAATAACAATGAATGAAATAATCAACCATCTATTCCCCCAATTTTTAGACAACAAATGCTTCTTATGTTATATAATCTAGCATTCTGCAGTCTAGCATTCAAGGGGAAAGCATTTCCTAGCCAGTTCAGAAGGTTATATGAGAACAAAATACACAAAACTTGTAATTATAAATTAATCATGAGAAATATAGAAATACAGTAATAATATTGCTCATTAAAAAAAATGATAATGCTATTAGTATATAAAAAAACATACAGGACCATTGAAATTAGAATATTTAATTCAGATTTTATATTCTTTAGAGGTGAAAAACTCAGTTCAAATATATAATTATGTTGTCAAAAATTATGTTTTAAATATTGTCTGTTTATATATAAACAGAATAATATAATAGCTTAATCTTAACTTATTTTTCATCTGATGTCTCTGTCACAGAGACAGAGGGTATGCTGAAATACATCCATAGTTCTTTCTTCATTATATCCATATATGCGGCTTTGGCATGCCCAGTGTAACCTCAGTCAAACATTTCCCATACCAGAAAACAGCATGCAACCCAGCTGATCCAGTAACTATCATTATCTGCAATACTATGTTGAATTAATCAGTTCTTAATAGGTGTACTTAATATTTACAAAGGAAATAAATTTTCCAGGTAATGCAGAAGATTACATCAAATAAACTAACAAAGGCCTCTTAATATAGTAGTTATAATTACAGAGCACATCTTCAAACAAATCTGGTATGTAACAAGCTAGAGGCATACAAAATCTTTCAAAGGAAAGACTAACCAAATACTAAAAAGTCATTTTATTAGTTATTATTATATATAAGTTATTATTATAATAAAGTGTTAAAATTTTTGTTATGCATGTTAAAAGAAGAAATTTGTTTTCTTTATGTGGCAATGCTTTGTGCTTTACCAATGTGGATTATTACCTCTCTCCTTCTCTGCACTTCCTAAATTCCCAATCCATTCTGCAGAGCTCCTTTGCTGCTCTTTGGGATATGAACATCAGCCTGATGCTTTAGTGTGGAAATCCTATTTCTACATCTCATTTACTTGTCTTCCTTTTTTCCTAATGGTAGCTTTACAGAGTTGGTTCTTCCTAGCTAAAACATTCCTTGGACCAGTCTCAAGGAAGGACTGTATCTGTATGTTTCTTAGCTTTTTAATACACGAACTTTCAGTACAGCAGCGTGCCTTCAAGTGACTAGTAATCTTAGTAGATTTTGTAAGCATTTTAGGGACATCCAGTTATCTGTGACTATGATTTAGAAACTAACACCCTAAAAGAAGTAACACAAAGATGATAATGAAAGTGACCATTGCTCCTCAGATGCCTTAAGAGCTAAGAAAGCTTTCAGAGGTTTTATAAAGGTCCATTTAATTATAATTATGTCCAAAAGAAAAAAATAAAAATAGTAGTTACTTTATAGAAAAAATTGGAACTTGCATCTACAAAACAATTTAATGGGATGATTCAGTATAAAATCCTCAACATCTGTTTGACTGCTATTGATTATTAAAACCTAAAACAAGCAATCTCTTTCCCTCTGCCCCCATACAACTCTCACCAATCTGGGGTCAATTTCTTCATTAAGAACTGCTTCATTCTTAATAAGAGCAACTCGCTGTGCAAATCTGCAGGTTGCTATAGATTCCTGGAAGAAAAAAAAAAAAAAGAGAGAGACAAAAAAGAAAAACTTCAGTTAGCTTTGCACCAGGTACGTAGAACAGACTGTTAATGAAGTCATCAAACTAAGTTTCTATTTTTTGTACACTTTATAGAAATAATCTGTCATTTCATATTCCCAAACAACAATATTCAAGGGAAATTAGGTTAGCATATTAATGACTGATTGACAAAACTGTAAAATTATAGTACATATTTTATTGACCCAGTCAATCCCCTGATCAACTCCATTTCAAATGAGTCCCCAGCTGGCCCTAAAGGATAAGAAAGCCACACTACTCAGAAGGTAAAAATTAAGCCAGATGTAGCTCCATTCACTACAGCCCTTTCATAAACACTACAGCCCTTCTGGTAGACAAAGAGAAGAAAACATCACTACATATAATTCCAGTGCAGTGAAGGGAGATAAAAGTATTTGAAAATTTCAAAAAATCCCAAGTCACCCCACCCAGTTCCCTCTCTCCCCCAGTAAACTCTCCAGTTGTCTACTATACTCAATGAAATCTCAACTCCAAAGAAGTCTACAGAAGTTCTGCCAAGGCTTTCAGTGTGATCCATAATCGACTTATAGATCTTACCAGTATGTCCTGTGGAAAATTCCTTGGAAATGCATTTTCATAACTCAAAGATTTATTCATCAGGAAAACAGTAAATTTAGAAACAATATATAGTTCATTACTAGGTGCAAGCTCCTTGACTTGAGATTAATTAGAGAAAAGTACATTTCCTAAAGGATTTGTCTACATCTTACTGCAATTTCCACTGATAAAATTGCCTCCTGGAAACAAAGTTAAAACGTTTTTTTGTAAGGGTAAGAATAAAAGCATACACACTTGAATTGTAAAGTCTAATAAAACTCAGAAGTACAGGATCTTTAGAGAAGTGAAAACATTTTTGTTGAAAATAGATAGAAATAACATACATCTATGTTTCTTTTGTCTATAGAGAGCGTTGCTATCATGGTAGTCAGGCAGTTTCCTCCTAGGCTGTCTCTTAGCACTGAGGTCATCATAGAGTTTCGGTAAGGAATATGGGATCGTTTTTTCTCTGCAAGGGCAATTATTACCTGAAACAATAGTAAAAATGGAAAAGACTTTTAAATTTACATGTCTATTAATGATTGACACACAAAAAGAACAAAACCAATCTGCTCAGGAACCTAAACTTCTGATATAACAAAACTACACTTATGCACCCAGTCAGCTGCAAACCCACTCATTTTATTGAAATAATTTCAACTTAAATTTCTGTGTGTTTATATGTCATTGTAGGAGCTGGACCTGATAGACCAAATAAATTTAATTTTATCATAACATAGCTTTACAGCCTCTCAGCAACATGGAAACTGAACACGATAAACTAAAAACCACAGACTTTCCTGAGACACAGGAACTTACTGAAAATCTTCTTCATATTTGTTCTATCATAATAATAAAGTATGGATAGTATTCAAGTAAAAACTTCCTTAATATTTGCTAAAGCATGCTTTTAAAATCACACATTCTTAAAGCACGTGGTTCTTAGAAGAGTCAATACATTTATTTCTGAGAAATGTCTTGAAAAGTGAAACACAGATAAAAGGGTGCATGATTACAATGTACTGCTGGAAATAAATAATTCAGTTTAGAATATATATGCCTTGGCCAAAAAGGAAATGGTACACCTACTATTCTCAGTTTCCCTTCTCAGCTGTTTACATTATGGGACCTAATTATTATTAAATAAAAAGCTAGATTACCCCATGATCTGTTGTGATATAAAAGATTTGAACTGTTACCTGGCCAAGCACTGTACTGAAAAAGTGTAGCTATATGAGTTGTGCAAGCTATCCTAAATAATTAGGAGTTGTTTTTCCTTTAATAAATGTTACACACCAGCATATATTTTGTTTACCTTGCACTTAAGAAAATTTTTATTTTAGAAAATTTAGTAGCAACTTTTTTGTTGGCACTAGTTTCTCTTAACGGTCTTCAGACAGTTAAAATTTCTTATTTCTATAAATCTTACACTGGCAACCGTGAGAGGGATGAATACATAATATGAAAATTACCATCTTGTAAAGGAATCTGGAAACCCATTCCTGGATCAAGGTTTTCAAATCTCATCTATTACAACTTGCTAGATGGAAATATGCTATAACTCTGTTAGTTTATAATATTGCATAGAAACCTCATAGTAGTCTAGCATACACATTAATAAGCACATTCTCAGTCTCTGCCACACAGAGAGTACAATCTCAATAGACAAAATGGGAAAAAGGCCAGAAGGAAGATATGTTATTTCCATTAAAAATGGGAACTGTGTTACAGAGAAGTTCATTTTTTCTGAAGTTCATGTGGAAAGTCTGTAGCCCAGGTAGAATTTGAACCTCCCCACACCGGCACTGAAAAACTATGTGACCAGCTGCCATGATGCAGAAGCCACTGTACTGTCATGTGACAGTCACATAACACAGAAGATGATGGGTTTGAGCCCGTTTAGTAAAACCTCACCTAAATCACAAAGTCTATCTTTACAATCCAATCAAGGAATCTGGAATAGAAAGAGGAGAAATCTGAAGGAGAAGGAAATTATGTTCCTTCACAAAGTGACAGAGACCACCTGTACAGGATCTGAGCCTGGATCTTCTAACAGCCAACCATTTTTATATGGTCAAAAATAAGGTGTTGTTATGCTTTTGATATAAAAAAATGTTTGGGGTTTGGGTTTTGGGGGTTTGTTTTTGTTTTGTTGTTTGTTTTTTTTTAAATACTGTTTGGTCTAAGCTTAAAAGACCTTAATAATATTACTGAACCAGGACTGTAATATGCTGATTCGAATCAGCATAATTTAAGTTATAAAGTTTCATTTTGAGTGGGTCAAACAAACCACTTTAAGACCTAATTAATTTTTTAAGCGTTGAAGCTGTCAGAAATATTGTCACTTTTTGTAAAATAGCATCCTATATGAAACATAATAGCACAGAGCAGGTACAATCACTCACAAATAACTTCACTGAAACATTTGGAAATATTGTTAAGTATAAAGGAAGGTATGAGGCTCACAAGTGGTTATGATATGATCTGAAGTGTGCCCAAGAGTCCCTGTTCCTGTCCACATCCTTTGAACAAGCAGTAACTTCACATAGGGAATAGATTTGCACCAGTACCTCATGCCAACAGGCAGCCAGGACATGTTCTCAGAGCATCCTCAGGACATGAGGATTTGGCGGTGCATCAGTTGCAGGTACAGAGCTATCAGCTACATATGCATCTTGCGGTTTAGTGTACCACATGCTCTGAAGCCATATGCCTGCTCCAGAGGTCTCCTTTTTTTTCGCCTGTTCATCTGCAATCACAAGACCTCTGACATTGCCTTTGATCCATATTGAGAATCCTTCCAGATTCCTGCCCACACCACCCCACTCTTCAGATTTCTGTCAATTAAGTCTCCCATCCCACCTCCCATTTGTAGTAGAGTTTATCAGCTTAAGCTCTGATCCTTACAGCAAAAAATCCAAACTCTATTGCTGGTGTCTTGCAGCTAATTACAAGCATTCTTACTTTTTGGACAACATATACTTTTCTCCAGTATATACTACAGGTCTTGCTGGAAATAATTCATCCAAAAAATCACAATTTGCTAATTAGAAACAAATGCATGTATTTCACTTTAAATTATTTAAAAGTTCCTGTTTTTTCTGTTACTTTAATGTCTGTATATGTTAATTAGGAAACAACAAAAACAGAAAATTACCTTTTCTATAGGATGTGAGTAAATCTAGCCTTTAATGGCTGGCAGTGATTTCAGATTTTATTATTAGCAAAAAATTTGGTAGGTGTGGGTAGCAATCATTCACTAACCAATAAAATCTTTCTGCATTCCCTAAATGGATCGTGTGTTAAATGACAGTTAACGGGCATATTCACCAAAGCAGTGGGAACATTGTATTCTATAATTTCGGGGAAACACATACAGTTCTAATTTCACTATAGTGTCAAATCAGATCTCTGTATCACTTACTCTGTAACTCAAAATTTGGCCCAGGATACCCTATGTTGTGTATCAGAGGGGAATATCTACACACACACAAAGAAATGCAGTTGTAATTCCAGAACATGCTACTACATCTTACGGACAACAAAAACTAGCATCTAATTGCTGTGGACACTAAAATTGAATTGTGCCTACTGCCATTGTAGATCACCTGCATGACACTATCTCATCTTCATTTGTCTCTAGACATATAGGCCACTTGGAGAAAAAGTGCAGTTGATTTATTTGAAGATTTTTTTAACGCATAGTGGATATTTAACGAGCAGATCAAGTGTGATAACAGAACCGTATTCCCATTGTCATCTTGACACAAATCATTTTACATGACTACTTTATCATGCAAGGTGTTTAGAAATGGCATAACACAACACTAAACCACCCATAGATAACTAAATAGTTGAGCATGTAAATAAGCTGACTTTGAGGAATCCTTGTACTTCAATATTAGTCCCTGCAAGGTCAGGGTTGAATGGCCCAATTCCCACCCAACAAAAAGATATTTTTTACTGTTTTCAGTGGCCTTTTATTCAGTATTAGAAAACATTTCTATTAACGAACGATACACAATCCCAGACAGAACCCAAAGTACTTATCTCCAACTGTATTTATTCTAAAATAGGAGTTAAAAGTTGCATGATAAAACTTTAATATTTTATGCTTCTACACCATTTCAACCTTGAGTATCTCAAAACACACTACACAGATTAAATTCAAGCTCACAGAAGCTCATGCAGTGTTGCATTATAAATACATAAAAATCATACAGTAAATAAGAAGGATCCTAAGTACAATTTGTATGATTCTGAAGAGGTTCATTTTAGAATCACTTAGCCTTATCAGTTCCCATGAGTACAACTGAAATACAGACAGTTTTCTTCAAGGTAAAATTTAAACAAGTGGTGGGTATGAAAAAAATTCAGTGTATTAGTAAATGACTGACTGCCACCTGCTGTGCCTTAAGCTTCTTCTTTCGACAGATTAAATATCTGTGATAATAGATTAAATGAAGTCTAAGAGATTTGTTCTTATTAACAGAAAAACACACAACACAAAAATGAAGAATATTCTTCCCAGTAACTGGAAAAATCAGTTATATTTCCTAATCATAATTTTAAAGAATTTTCACATACAGACCCCCACAAAATTTTCTGTTTTAATGGATTTCCTTAACTGTACATTTTACTAAATAATGTATATACTGCAGTAGAAATTAAAAGGGACAAATCTGAATTTTTAAGTTAAGCATTTTTTCTTCTCCTCTCCCTCTCAATCCCCCTTATTTCTCCCACTGAATGACAGCCTCACAGACCTGCTATTGTTGTATATAAAAATTTTTAAAGAAGCCTTAGGAAAAAATACTGTATTCTCCAGCAGAATTAAAAAAAACATAACAAATTTCTGGCAACAGGAACAGTGTTTGCTGTACTATGAAAACATTATGTATTCAATCTTAGAAAGAGCTTCATTTCTCTTACAGGTCTAAGGTCTGAAATCCACACTTGAAAATATTCAACAATTGCAACTTAACAGCACAGCATCCACAAAAGAGATTTCATTGATTGCCAAGTGTTTCTTACCCTTGCTTGGTGTTCTATGGCATTAGAATACAAAATATCACAGGAGATCAGGAGACGTAAGTGTAACATGCACTAAGCTTTTATAAATAAGCATAAATGTCTTTTAGCAATGCCACAAATACTAAGCCAAAAAGAAATACCTGAAAGGAAGGAATGCTATGGAATACAGACAATGCCTATAAACCTGGTGGAAGGAAAAGAAGAGATACTACAAAAGAAGATATTAGTGAGTGCGAACAACCTCCACCATCACACTTACCACATTCACAAAAATTACAAGGATCCTAAGATGCAACATCTTATTTCTCTAGTCATGAAGGGAAAATTATTATATCAGATCAATGGAGAAAAAATAATAATAAAAAACCAATAATAATAATTATTATTGTTGTTAATAATAACAATCATCATCATTTGTTAACCAAACCTTTCTACTGGAATGCTTCATCTTCAAAGTCTCCAGTCACCACTGCTATCTAAACTCATTCTTTGTTTCTTTTTAAAAAAAATTTAGTAAGATCAGTCAGGATTAATCTACTTTCTCAATATTTGCTTTTTCCAAAGAGGAAAAATAAAAAGCAACATTGAAAGAAGGATAGAGATTTTAGTATACCTTAAATCAACAGGCTAAAGCTTTTTCAGTAGCAACAGCTGAATGATAAAGGTTTGTGGAGATTATTATTATTTTTATTATTAATAATTATTATTATTGCAGTTGCATCTATGCGTCTTATTGGTATAAAACCAATTATGGTAGTTACTCCATAAATACATTAACAAAGGTAACTCCTGTCTCAAAGAGTTTGAAGAGTCACATTGGTAGAGCAATAAAACAATATGTGAGAGAAAAGCCTAATATTTTACCATATTACAATGCCTGAACCAAATAAAAACCCATCACTTAAGTTCAATTATTCTTGAGTGACACATCCTGATCCCAGCTGTGGAAGGGGGAGAAGATCACAAAAAACATTTCTAGCAGAAATACAGCTGCAGTCTTGTAAATATCTTTAGTATTCCAAATAAAACAAGAAAACTATTTTTTAAATACAACCCTGTATGCCTACTATAACCTTACTGTTTAACTGTTAAGCTTTTCCTAAACTAAAATACATTATTTCAAAAGAAGAGCTATCAACTCAAACATTTTAAAAAACTGCAATAAATATCCTAAGACTAACTTAATATTGGAATCAAGATTTCCAAAACATTGTACATTGCTAAACAGGAATGTAGCAAAGGGAGAAATGTTTCTCTCTATTCCATTTTTACCTGTTCCAAATAATGTAATGACAGGTTGATATATTTGGCTTCTGTCAATAAGTGACCTCCAACTCCAGTCTTTGCAACACGCTCTGATCCAGCAAGGTCTACTAGGTGTAACTTGGAGTGTTGGACAGTTGCAGATCCAGGTTCCTTGCTGGAGATGTGAATAGTGAAAATGCAGTGAGATCGGGTTGAGGCTTGATTCATTGGTGTCTAGAATGAAAATAAAGGAAGAGTCCTCAATGTTAATTTAAAAAATAAATTTTACTTTTTATAGCTCAATAATCTAGGAATTAAAACCACCTATCAAATTTTTTAGCTGTCACACCTGTAATAAATATGCAAGAAGAACCCAAAAGCATTTACCTGGCACTCACATTCTGGCCAAATACTTGGATAACTTTGATCTGGCAAATTGTAGTGCAAACAACCAAGCAGCTATCTTTGTTCCAAGGTACTCTAACAGTGAGTACATCAGCAAAGCAGCTGGCCTTACTATGCTGAGGAATACTAAGAAATACTAGAAAAGGCCAACTTGACTAGATGGAAAGTTACTAATTCCTGATCTCCAGGAAGTTATCAGTTTCCCCATCGGTAAGCCCATTTTTAATCTTTTTTGGCTAGATAGCTACCAGTGTAACTAAGACTAGGACTTTCTGTACGGCTTTAGACTTTCACATTTTCATTACTTTTATGAAAAAATTTAACTTGGCAAAATCAGTATCAGAATTTTATGTGGCATGACAGAGTTTTCATAGAAGGTTTGGCTTTAAATATATTTATTTGGAATAGCTACTGCCATACTTCCTTAACAAGACACATGGAAATTCTTGGTCAATTTTTAGAGATGCTCAGCTTTAGTATGGCTTTAGTGGTGTTCCCAAGATATTTGAAATGCAGAACAGAAAATTTTAAACAGCTTTCAGATATTTAATTTTAGATTTCAAATGCCCACATGCCATCACACATGTACCTTCTTTTTCTTAAACATATAAAAAAATCTTTAAGCATATAAAGCCTCTTTCATTTAGTTATATCAAGCTGTTGTTAGAAACTTAAAACTAAAAGAATTCCTTATTATCCTTATTTTATAAAAAGCTAAAGCTTTAGAATATATATGGAGATTATAGGTATATCATACAAATAGTATTTTTATTTATAAACTATAACAAGTATGACTACATTGTTATCAGAGCATAAATACTTGACTTGAAGAAAAATAGGGCAATGAAATAAATTAATAAATAAATATTATTGAGTTAGCAACTAAATCTATACTTATTTATAGCCATTTAAAAAGAAGATAAAAAAATCCTGGTTACATTGTGTACATTAATCTCTTGTCTATACTTTATTCCTCTCTTATTCTAGAGTAATTATTTATCTAGGCATACACTGTCATTCAGACTAGATATACCAACACATTGGGTTTTTTTCCATAGTCTGCTTTGGTATGAAACATTCCAGACATTAAAATAGCCTGTTCATTGCAGGTGTTGAAACTGTTGTCTTGTTAATCCAGAAAGGACAGCTCTTAACAGAAAGACTGCAAGCTGAATATTCCTTTACCAGGAATAATAGGAACAGCTATACCTCTTGGTTGAATTGTCTCCCCTTCAATTTCCCAATATTTTTTTCCAGCCTTAATAGTGCCAGCACAACTGAATTGTTTTTGGGAACTGATCCAGCTCAAAGAAAAAAAAAAAGTTAAAAAAAAAAGTCTGCAAACCATAGATATTCAACCTGGATCAGCTTCCTGATTCAGTCACAGCGCAGCTGTAAAAAGCAGTTCTGCTAGAATAATTGAAAATGGCAGCATACAGCATGCGAACAACTAGGTAGTGTGCAGGAATAGCGTATGCTTGTAGTTATTGGTGAAAATTCTGTAATGAAATTACAGCCTTAGCACTATTTTATTTTGGGCTGCTTCACCTAATAAAGCCAAACTCGGAGGGAGAGGGAGTTTTGATCATTAGTTTATACAGATGAGGAATTTTGGAATAATATAGGCAAGCTACTGGCTCTGCTTAATTGCCTGGTTTCTAAGGATCATTTCACAATCCTGTGAAATGAGCATCAGAGCATCAGAGTGCAGTCACATGCTATGCTATATTCAGAGGTGAAGCTGAACAAATGAAGGGGCAGTGAGTTGTAGCACAGGAATGAAAATAAACAGGCTCAGGGGAAGCTGTCAATCAAGAAAATATTCCCAAACATACTTAAAATGCAGTTATACTAAGAAAAAGTCATATGCTGTTAAAATGTATTTTATTCAGCAATTCTGATTCCATGAATAATCAGAGCCAGCTTCACTTATTTTACTAGGAGAGCTATAATTTTACTACTTGCAGCTCTGTGAAGCAGGACTGCATATTTTATTCTTCCAGCTCAAAATCCAGAACAGAATTAATATTTAAGGACATTCTCCTCAACAGAATTGATATTTGAGGACATTTTGTACTACAGTCATGGCATCGGTCACACTATACTGCAGACAAGTCTAAGCCAGATCGAATATCAATACAGGTCTAGATAGGAAGCACAAATAAAGGTTGCTGTAAAAGAAGCAGAAGAAATCATCATACTTCAGAATAAGCATTCTTAAGCAAACATAAGTTTCACTATGCAGCAAAACCTCATGTATTTCAAAATGTGCTTTTAGTCACACCTGTTTAACCCCAACAGAGACAAAAAAAATTTAAACATAAAAGTAATTTCAGGACTCTGAGTTCCAAAAGCTCAGGGCAATATTTGGCCTATTAGGTCTTCATTGCTGATAGCAATATGCTAGCCACAACTTGTTTTTGCATGTTCCAAACAGATTCTGCTGGACTGGTCATCAGAAATTCCATTTCTTTTCTCTCCACAACTTCTTTTTTCATGTAATTGCTATTTTTATAAAGTCCTTCAGAGTAGAACCAAGCTTTAATCAGTACACCAATACTCCTTTTTACAATATGATTCTATCTCCACTCTGCAGTTCCCATATACAGAAAGCTCTATTAGAACTCTTACAGGAAGCATAAAGTAATAAAAATTTAAACTATTAAATGGGATGTGATCGTGACATGTTAATTGCAGTCATAATCCCCCATGCTTTGCTACTTTTACCACACAAGTAGATGCAAAGCACACAGCAACAGAAATGACAACTTGTCAGCATCTTCCATCCAAAAATAAGCCTTTTTTGTTGTTGTTTGGTTTTTTGCTATCTTACATATGCAACTTCAGAGTATCAACATTCAGCTGTTCAGAAAGTTTGAAAACTGAAAACAAACAAACAAACAAAATTTTCTGGACAGTGTCTCAGAGCCTACTAAAAGGTTCCTTTAGTGGCTTTCAGAGTTCATTCTGGCTTTGTTAGCAGTATTCAAGCCATATGTATATGAAATCATCCTCATGCTAATTTGATGTGATGAAGGAAAAAAAAAAAGAAAGAGGGGAGTGGCCTGGCTCTCAGCAGATGGTTGCTATTGTGAAAGTTATATATAGAACAACTGATGAGCTGCAGTTACTTACAAAGAAATAATTTTTTCCAGGAATTCTGTGACATCATAAACCACATAAGCAGACTTCAGATGCTTTGTGATATCACACGAACACTACAAAGGAATTAATGTCAGGTCATCTGTTGCTGCCCATTTGTGGCATGGTAAAAGAGGAATTCAATAACATTTCTTTCAAGATCATGATTTGGTAAAGCATCAGTGGTTTTTTTGATCTTGGAAAATATGTACAAGAGATATTTCAAGCCATACAACCCCGTCTCCTTTTTCTCCAGGACCAGAATATACCTGTGCTGAAATTAAATAAACTGTATAGAATCTTTGTGACTTAAACCATTACATCTATTCACACAATGTTTGCAAGAAGTTGGTTTCTACTTAAATGAGAATCTGCAGCACAGACATATTGCAAGAAGCATCCAAGTCAGATGTTTCCATCAAGGAATACAAGGTCATGAAAGGTCCAAAAACTTGCTGGAGCCTAAGTTATCCATCTTAATCTAATTGTTACCTATCGTAAAACAACAAAACACTGCAGGGCTTCCTCCCTATACAAGAATTTATGTATTTCCCAAATCCTTTATTTGTTGCAGCTGCTATTATGAATGTTGTTTTCACTAAGAATAATACCCAGAATTAGGATGCTACTGGTCTAAATAAAGTTCTTAATAATTGAGGACCTAAGAAGGAGAAAGTTTCTTAAATAGGAGAAAAACATATGAAAAGCTGTTTGAAAATTACCATTAGACTAACAGAAGCTGCTACTATGTGGAAGAATAATGTGTTGATTACGGCTGCCAAATACACTCAGACAGAGAAAATACAGAAAAGAGTTCAGGACAGCTGGGACAAAAAGATTTCACAGGTGATAAATGCAGTCATTCAGCCCGTATTGCAAACCATCTCCACTTGGCAGTTTATACAGTTCCAGTGGAATCTTTTCTTCTTTGATTCAAAAGATTTAGATATCAGAACATGATTTCCCTGTATAAGTGAAGTAGTGACTAGCCAAGGCAAAAATGAAGAAAGGCTGATTCTGAATGCTCCCATTTTTTTGAGAAGAATGTCACAGTGAAAAGCTCCAAAATTTTGATTTAAGGAGGGTTTCTTCCTTCTCTTAAGTTTTTTTTTTTTTTTGCTTTTGAACTTTTTGACAAAGGGCAAGGGAAAAGAGAAAAGAACTGACAGCATCCAAGGCTGGTATCAAATTGATTTTCTCCAATCTCAAGCTACAATCAGATGTATACCTGTAGGAAGAAGTCCTGATAGCTTCAGTCATTTCACAGCTCAGATGGTAAGAAAAGAGCCATTGTGTCCTACAAGAATGATAATAAAGCAATATAACACAGTTTGTTTCTCTGGTTGGAAATTCAGAATATTCTGGTGTTTTCACATTGTTGATTTATAGCACAGAACATCATAAGTCTCTGCAAGGTGGAAGGAGCAGAGATTCTTTGTTGAAAAACAGTGGCTATATCTGCCTAATTAAAATAAAGGCCACCAGTTCCAACAGAACCATGCTATATGGAAGGGTATGTAAGTTGAAGAATAGGAGGTTTCTGCCTCTATATCTGGTAGATGAGTGAGACCTTAATACATATTTAGTTTCCTTTCTGATTAATATGGTGCAAGTGAAGGGGCTCTTCAGGTGTACTTAGGAAGACTTGACACAGCTGCAATTGCAAATTTGTTGCTATGAAAATATAAGGATCAGAATAGGTGCAATTGGACACTTCCCTGATTTCTAAAAGTAATACTTTACCTTTCCATATTTACTACAAATACAGTTTCACAGTTAGACCATGGTAACTGAGGTTAACTTTTCAAGTAATTAATATTCCCTGGTGAGGATATTATTAAACTTTATGTTATACAGTGCCTTTTATCCACATAAATCTCAAAGCACTTTAAGGACCATTCAAAGTAGCACACATGACCAGTGATTCTTTTACCAGACACAGAAAAGACAGCACCTGTGCTGAAATGATGATGCCATTTGGTGCTAATGATACTATAGAACAGGTTTGTCAGAGTGGAAATAAATTAACAATTGACACCAATGAGGATCCTAGGAAAGCACAAAGTTGTAATTCATTCTGGAATGCAGCTCTAAAATGGATAACATGCCTTCTTGGCAAAAGTGTCATTTAATCTCATATGTTCACACATTCAAATCCTATTTTTCAATTTTCATCTGAGAAAAAACGCAAACACTATCAGTGGCTTTCTAAATATATTGAAGAGAATACTAATGGACAATAAAAATAAATACAAAGGGAATGAGTCCAATTCAGAGGTCACAAGTCAGTCCCCACAACAATCTTTACATGTTTAAAGTTTCATCTTCCTTGAAATAAACATATTTAAACATTGCCAAAAGCTTACTGCTTGCCCCATGTGTACTTCAAACATTTTAAATGATGGAACAAATACTGTGTAGTATGCACTGTCTTGAAAATTTAAACAATGCAGCATTATAGGTATAAAACCATGCACTAACACATTTCCTTCCTCATTAAAATGAAGTAATTTTTCATTAGAGGAAAAACAAATGCTAACTGTACATGCAACTACAGTGTTCAGACATATCAATCTCACATAAAGATTTTACAGTTTTGAAATTGATGCATGCCCTTGGGAGGCTACTGGGTCTACCTTACCCTGCTATTTTAAGAGAAACACTAAAAAAAAAAGTACTAAGAATTCTCTAAATCACAGATGTTCAGGCATATTATTTCAAAGGACAGCGATCACAAGAGATTCCCATCACAAGAATTTAGAAAAGACCACTTCAGCTGAAGACATATTAATAGTATATCTACCAAAATAAAATGGTTTGTGAACACTACCTAAATGGCCAAACACTTATTTCTATAGATGAGCTTTTTTAGATGCTGCTGCTACCACCTGTGTCATATGTGCAAATTATATTTTGGAATCCTTTCTTTGCATGTATTTGAGATACCTAAATCATAAAGTTGGCTTAAAAAATTAAACTTAAAAAATAAATTCAGATTTTTTTTTTTTACAACCTGTTGCTGAGATTCCTATACATTCAAATGTAACAAGAAACTTTTTATGGGAAAACACAAACAAACAAAAATATAGCCCTTACAGTTGGAAGAGCTGCTAACAAAAGAAACAGTTTTTTAGGTTTGTTCTCTGCCTATTTCTCCCTGGAAAAATGTAAGAGACAAAAACTTCCCATTTGGATTTTTACATTATGAAGTGTTTGTGCACAGATGTCTCCTATCTTACCATTTCCACAACGTGTAGTACATGTCATAACTAGAGAAAAGGACTGGTCCTATACTAATCTATAAACCAGTCCTGCACAAATTAGATTAGCTTCCTCTTTTCTTCTTCTCCTGAGCTATGCAATTATGTGTGGGAAAGCAGTATTTTGTTATAAAAGTTCCCTTAGGTTCTGACATTTAATGCATGAATGAATGTCATCTATAGAATACTTTTAATATTATGATCACTTTCTTTTTAGCACAGTCAGTGGTGAGGGCAAAATGCAGCCCTCAAATCACAAGTTAGCTTCCACTAGCAGACGCATTACAGAAATTACATTGTCTTTCTTATTTTCAAAATGGTCCTGTAACTCTTCAAAGAAGGGTTAACTCATGGGTAAAGCATTAGATTGCAACTTTAGAGACCACAGATTTCATATGTGATCCATGACAGTCGTCATAGTTTTTCCACAGCGAAACTCCTCATCATTAAAAAAGATGAATCAAGAATTTGTTTTATTTTATTTTCTATTTAGGTTTATTCATCTTGTGTCTTTTTCTTTAAAGATTACTTAAACAGGGTCCTAATTTTTTTTGAAGTTAGGAAGTGTTATCATAATTCAATTAAGGTTTAAAAATATGGATCTCTCGAGAAGTTATGGTTGATGTCTTAAGTCCCCTTCCCTAGACCTCTACATTAAACCCTCATTTCTGCAAACACTATTTTCTCATTCTGATAAGTCATCATGTAAAATACTACAGTCACCTAAACCCAAAAATGCCTGATGATAATGGGTGATAACTTCTGTAATGCCCAAGAGGAAGCAGCACTCAGTAAGCTCACTGAGCAGTACTGTAACGCACCTGCTGCAATTGCAAAGGAACAGCATATGAGGTAACTACATGAATAAAACTTCTACAATGAAATTCACCTTATTTGAAGTTTTTGGAATCATACTAGCATTCAGACTAAGCAAAGTAACTATTGCTGCAATGGGTGGTAGTTATTCCAAGCAAGTATCCTCTGCATTTTTTTCTTTTAAGTACTCTTCATTAAAGACCAACAAAACAATAACTTTATAGTGTTTATATAACAAAAAACTCTTGCTATGGCAAAAGCAGCAAAAGTGACAGTGGCATAGCATTTGTTAGCCCAAGCCACTCAGATTGGTGAATTCTCTACTGCTGGGGTCCCACACATTCTCATGTCTATTCTTATGTTTTCTAGCAAGTACTAGCATGTCCCAAATAAAACTACCAAGTTGTGGGTTAAAAAATAAGCTAAAGGAGATTTTTTCTTCACACAACTCAGTTAAGTCATGGAACTTTGTGTCACATGAGTTTTCATGATAAAAATTTGCTGAGGTTAAAAAGAGCATCTGGGCAAATTCATGTAAAGAAAAAATACAACAAAAGTTATTAGCTATAAATAGTCTGAAACACAAACTAATGAAGATTAGTTTTGGGTTTTTTTTAAGTATCATTATTTACTTGGTTTATCTTTTACTCTTCTTTCTATATTTGCTATTGGCCATTGTTCAAAACAGGAAACTGGAGCTGACATACCTTTGGTATGACCCATTAAGAATATTCTAGTTTTACTGAGCATTACTTCATCTTGACCTTTAATGACTTACCATCTTCATTAGTCCTGCTATTTGTTCATGACTTTCAGTGTTTGGGATATATTTTCTCTTTAGGCAAGGTTTTCCAAACATGTAATGCGATTGCCCTTTACAATTGCTGATTTATGACCTTGTCAGCCAGCAGCACACCTTTCTTTAAATATTCTGTCTCATTTTCATACACAGCTCCTCTAAACTGATCAGAGATTTCCTGAAGATCTTTCTCCATGCAATGAACTTTCTTTTTCTGCTTTCATTACCAACCATCATGATAGGTTTTCAGGTTTCTGAATGCAATGTCATCTTTTTGTCTCCTCTATTACACTTTTTCAAGTTCCTGTCTTCTAAATTGTATCAATTTTTCCATTTCAACACCATCAAATGGTTCCTTAACTCAATATTTATATTTACTAGCAGCCCTTAAGCACAGCTTGATTATCTCTTGCCTTAACATCCTTCTGCCTCTCAAAATGTCACTGCTGAAATAGTCTCCCTTGAGAAAGAGAAAACAAATTGGTTTTTTGCCTATTTACATTTTGAAATCAAACACTTCTTCCCCTGTGCCCAGGTGTACATGGTCAGCCAGCAGGAGCAGAGAGCTACTTCATTATTTCATATACGTCAAATGTCTTTCTGGTCACTGATTTTTTATGTATCTTTTTTGTCAGACAGAGGAAGAAAACCCACAAATTTCTAATATAGAATTAGCTGTGTTGTAGTAAAGACACATTGACAGTGCTCACATTATACAATACACTTTTTATATTTATATTCCATTTCCAAGTAGGAAGATAAGGAAAAAGAAGCCCTAGAGATTTTGGATATGGAAACACTTAATTTGAATTTTCCAGAATCAGTAAAACCACCCTTGTCTTTGCATACTGGCAAATATTTATTTTGAATGTGCTTCACACTGCCATTTGGGTTTTTTTACACATAACACCACATGTTTATGCAATAAGAAGAAAAAAGAGGGGACTTCTAACTCTTACTGTAATTACTTAAAAGGCAGTTTAGCATTTCCGTGGGAATGTTTGACAATGCTTTGTAAGGCCATGTTTTCTAATCTTTAAATGTGTATGTATGTTGATACATACCACATTCAAAAGTCAGTCTATGGTTTATGAGAAAAATTTTTTTTCATACTTATTTTAATTGCAGTAAGTTATGACATCAAGAACCAACAATCAGATTCGGTAAGCAAAAACAGAAAGCTCTTTGCAAAGTGAAAGCTATCATCAGAGAAAAGCTTATTAATTTCTCTGTGGAAATACTCTCAGAAAGAAGACACTTATTTATCTCCAAGGACTTCCAAAATATATACCTTATGTGGAGAAGTTTATGACCATTTTAACTCTGATGGTGTTAAGATTTGTAGCAGCAATTCTCACCTCAGCAATCATTCTGTTGGTGTCTCCCAAGAAAAGTAGGTTTAAGGCTTCCTCTTCATTTGTTGCTTGCTGAAGAGACAAGTTTTTCAAATGAATATTCTGATCAGGGTCTTCCATTATTGTCACTTTTCTACATGGTAAAAAAAAAAAAAAAAACCAACCCCAAAATGAAAACTAGAATTGTTATAAGGCTATCTTTGTTCCACACTTTCATTTCAATTGCACCTAAAAGGTGACATCTAAAACCCCAAACCAATCATAATAAAAGAACTAAAAACATGAAGAGTAAACGATGCACATTAAAGGAAGTGCTCAATATTTTTTTAACTCTGTCACCTCCTTTTCATTCCTTTATTATAAACCTCCACATAGAAAAGGAATATATAAAATCTATAACTATTAGAGAAAACTTTGGGATTTTTTTATGAGATCTAGTAAAATCTCAAGGGCAAGAGCTTAGATGTATCATCACAAATAATAAGTAGGGAGTTGTTTGCCATTACCACAGCTACTTAAGCACAAATGATAAATAAAGCATACCATAATCCTGATGAACAAATAGGCATGGAATATTTCAGAATCAACGTATCTGTAGCCAACATGTTTCTAATAACTTTGCATTTGTCAAGATTATTTCTCTTTTCATTCTTCTCAAATGATAAGAACTACAAATGTAAATGATCCCTTTCTTGAATTAAAAGCAAGCAAATGGAATGATTTTATTTATTTCCACTCTAGAAATGCTCTTAGTTAGAAATGCTCTTAGTTCTACTTCTTTAAGCCTCAAAGTTCAGAAAAATGAAGTTAGATGGAAGTAGCAAGGATATAGCAAAAGCTCCAGGAGAGTTACTAAATATTACTGAAACTCCTTTTCACTTCTTTAAATAGCCCTTTTACACAAGAATTTTTTCTTTTGATCAGGTTACTGAGAGTTAAACTTTATTGGCTTTACTGAGTAGCCATTAGGGTCTTCTAAGTTAGGACATTCTGTAGTGTCCAACATGGAAGCCAAGTAGTTGCATCACTGGATTTGGAAAACTCTCAGAGTGAAGACTCTGTTAAAATTGAAGTACATTAATTCTGAGGAAGAATGACACATCCTTCACGGTGAATTACATGTCCTGAGACAACTTACAACAAGCAGATCAGAACTTTTTGAGAAGTTTTAAGTTTTTTTTTTTAATTTTTTCCCTGTAAGTATAGATAATACTTTATATATACATATACATATATATATATACATGTATTTGTATGTGTATATATATATTTCTTTTCATATTCTTCAAGGTTAACCACAAGAGGGAGTATGGGGCTTGAGTTTTTATCTCTAGATAGTTCTTGCATGTTAATTACTCCAAGCTGCTTCAAAACCACACAGGTTGGGTTTTGTTCTGCTTTGCTTGTCTTTTTTCCCCAAAACTGACAGAATCAAATCGAGCAGTAAGCAGCATTCCATAGTATTACTCTTAAGTATCAGGGAAGTAGTTCACCCTCTGATGGTCAAAACATTGAAATGGTTATACAGAAATAATTTAAACACATTGCAATACACTCACTATTTTCAAGAAAAGAATACATGTAAAAGTACACACAATGCTTCTTTAGTAGTCATAACAATTGTTTTACCAAGTATGATTACCTCCCACTTTTAGCCTTATTTTGTGTGGTAGGGTAAGACAACACTAGTACAGTCACAAAACTCAGCTTCCCCCATTCAGAGCATAAACCCAAAAGCATAATTATGCTCTGGCACAACAACGTTTTGATAATGTCAAGTTGTATTCTGTCCCCCATTCCATCTGTGTGTGCATCACATGCTAAAGCCCAGAGTGTTTCTGATTACAGTATGGTGCTTTGACTAATTTCAATATCTTGAAATTGCACAGTAAGCATCATCTACCACTTTTTATAATTTAGGAAAACAATGTTGGTTTACTATGCACACTTGGCATAGTATTTAAACTTTTAAGGATCTTTTCAGACTACACTCTGATCAATGGTTATAAATAATTTCCAGACAACGAAGATATTAGTTTGGATGAAAAGCTCTGGAGGATTATTATATCAGAAAGAAGACAGTAGGGACATCACAAACCAGTGACAGCCTCCTATACAGTGGCCTTGTAGCTATTAGGAGGATTTCCAGATGGAAGTCTAAATTTGCACAACTTGAGGCATCTATCAGAAAGACATGTTCCAAAATGATAGCAAAATGATTTATTTTATAGTGCTATAAAGTTACTGTATAATATGATAATAGATTTCGATAGAGCATTCTCTATATTAGTGAAATCTTTAAATTTCATAGCCCTAACTTGGATCTTGGAGTGGAAAAGCTCTGTTAAATTATCCATAATGACTGAAAGAAGGCAGAGACAAGGTTTTGTTTTCTTTATAAACAAAGAATCTTTCCATTTGACTTAATGGATGGAATTTGTAGCTGACTAGGAAACCTGTAGGATGGGATCAGCGTTTTTTATACTGTTTTTAACTCAGGCCCTTTCCTGCATTAACTAAGCTGCCATTAACATAAGAGAGCCTTACACATTGAATGCTTTCATTTATGAAATTCCTGTTACTGGCAAACAATGAAGTTAAAGCTTTCTTTGCTTAATTAATACCATCTCATTAATTTGTGTAACATAAATTAAAAAAACCTTAAAATATTTTGGAAAACAAATGACAATTTTAAAAATCATGTTTCCTATGATTATATCTGTCTCTAGGGCTTAGATTTAAAGAAATCTAAAATAATCTCAAAAACTTTATAGACACTTAAAAATTAATCATGTTGATGTAAACAAATATATGAGGATACATACGTTCCATGACAATACATTAGCAGAATATAGTGATACTACTTCAGCATGAGGAGAAGACTATACAGCCAATAATAAATTTAGGAAAAGGCTAACAGAGAAAAGCAGCAAGCATGCATCTTGGAGTCTGTCCAGAAGAACAGAATAAACTAATGGATAACTATATCTAATCTTTCTGTAAAGTTGCAAGGAGCTTTAGATTTTAAGAAAGAATGACCAAGATCATCATTTTTTATATCATCCAAAAAAAATTATCTTTCAGAATTATAGCTCCCTGAATACCAAATCAGAAGACAAAGTCAACACTAATTCAAGAGGCAAGGTTATAAAGTTATTCAGCCACCAGCACAGCTTTCAATAGCACAGATTTAATTTTCTATTCAGGTATAGACCTAGAGCATAATCTTCTTAGCTTGTGAGACATGACAGAACTATGAGTAAGTATTGGTGCAGACTGTTCTGACATCATATTGTGGTAGGAAATCCTTCCCACTGTCTCCAACAAATTCTACACGCGAGACAAGAAAAACACATTTTGCTTGTTCTACACTTTATGGACATAGAAGTGTATTGATACTGACCGAGAGACTGTTGTACATTTAGGAGTTAGTGATCCACGTAACAGTTAACCTGTGCAGGCACAGCCTGTGCTGTGCTGCACGGACAGTGTGGCATTCAGGCCTGTGTCGTGCTGCACAGACCCCTTGGCTGCAGGATAAATTCAGCCAGGTCATTGTAACAGAAGACCCTGCAGGCAGCTCCCACCTGATCATCACATCACCTGTGTGGCCTTGCCTTTATCAAAAAATGCCACAAGAAGTTCTCATGAGAACACCTTTTAGAAATGGAGCTGTTTTCTTGTAAAGGAAATTATATAACTTAATAGCTCAAATGAGCAAAGGGGAGAGATTCTCTCCATGGACAGGATCTGTGCTGCTCTGCGCAGTGCGCCGCAGGGAAACCCATTCAGGCTCCATCCAGTGCTGCACAAACACAGGTTGCCCAGCATCTGATGGGATGTTTGACTTACTTGTCATCTATATTCCTCTTCTTATTCTGTCTTACTAAAGCAATTACCTTATTAAGCCATTTGTTGTCAGGCCTTTCTTACTGAGATCTAGAAATAGCCCTGCACTGTCTCTCTCTCCCCCCTCACCCCACTGTGCACAGCAAAGAGTCAGAACTGAAACAATGAGATTGGTGGTTCATGTACAAACAAAACATATAAGATCTGTTAGAATTTGCAGGCAACTGCCATAATCTCACTCAGAAAAAAATACTTGTTAAATAATACTTTGGTATTCAAAAGTAAAGTTGCCTTGAACAGCACAGCGATAATCTGAACCGAATTAATTTACTCATCCGATGCCTTTAGAAAAGTGACCTTAGAAAAGTTTCACTGACTTCTTCCTACTGGTTTTCAGGAAACAAATCAACATAAAATCTGGATGGGAATGAACAATACACAATGTATACTGAAGTTATTTTACACATTAAAGTGTAATTTGTTTGAACTGTAATGAACAAAACATAATCTTTGAAGAAATGATTCAGAACAGTTTTCAGCTGTGTCCTCATTTAAAAAACAGAAAAGCTTAAGTTTACAAACCTTTGTATTCTCCTAATCTTTAGTATTCAGTAGTGACACACAGAATACTTCATTTTGAAAGAATGTATTCCATATGAACAGAGTAAGCTAATATTATTTTTAGCCTTAGAAATTTTAAAACACTGGTAATTCTCAGAAAACTGAAAACAGTTCTTGAAGACCTACGGATGGTGGCCGGTTTCTAGATTACATAGTTGGTACAACATTTAAAAAGAGGAAGGGCTTACATTAACACTGTTGAGCCTTGGAGACAGGCAACAGGTTTATTTGCATTAAAAAAATTAAAAAAATCAGACTGAATAAAATATATGTCCTATATGTTGAAAATGATTCCTTTTTTTTTTTTTCCTTCTTTGTTAAGTAGCACAGGAATTATTATACTAGTTGGTTTAGCTTTGCATGTCAGTAGTTTGGTAACTCTTAAAGCCCTTGGAGGGCAGTAGAGAAACAGAAGAGTATAAACTCATCTGAGGTAGTTAACCAATATTCAGTTATAGATTTTTCTTTTTTTTTTAAGTGAAAATATTTTACACTGCCCTTATGGAACATAACAGTTCTGTGTGTTACTAATTTATATTGATTTAGGTATCACTGTTGATGTTTGAAGTTAATTGGTTCTTACCTTAAAGTGTCTTCCTTTTTATGGAATTGAGTTCACTTAATCTATACCTCAAATAAACTTCATCTGTCTGGAGCATAAGCTACTAATGAATTCTCAGAGGATTCAATATGAATTACCTGGTTGTTTTGTTTTGCTTTTTTTTAAAAGTCAGCCAACATCATACTAAATCTTATACTTTTCCCTATCAAAGAGGACTTTAAAGAATCTTCACACAAAAATGGGGAATCACTTATGCTGGCTGGAAGTTTAGATTACATTTTCCCCCGGCCACATCACTCCTGATTAATGGTTGTCTGAGCTTGCTGTGAAGTAGCTCTTCAACTACTGCAGTTTAAAGACTGACATTTTAACGTAAAATTACATTAATTTTAGTTTGCCTTCACATGCAAGAGTGTCACCTGCCATAGTTTGGACAGGTAAAGCAGTAACTTATTGGTTGTCCTGACTTAATCTATGACTAATGTTCTATAACCTCAGTCTTTATTTTTGTTTTATTGTTCAGTGCCAATAAAATTCTTACTTCTTAATAAATAATACAAACTAGTTAGGAAGACTGTGTACTGGTAGGTTATAACTAAAGTGAAATTGGTTTGATTCAGTATATAAATTATATAAAGTTATATAATTTAAGTATAAGGTATATAAATTACAAATGCACTGTACAACACAAAACCTGCTAGAGAAGAAAGCCTCTTGCATAACCACAGAGCAAATGAAGAGCTTCAGAAAAATTTTCCTAATTTGAACAGTCCTGCAATCTTTTATGAAAACAAGGGATAGCAGTAAGAATTCAAATAGTCTTCTACCAGTTATACTTTATAGCAATAGTTTTTTACTTTTTACATGTTTGAAAACATTCATTATTTCCTTGTATAAACATGGAACACTCTACAGTTACAACCAGAATTAGATTGTCAATATTAAATTCAATTTTTGCTTTCTAGCAAGCAAGATTCTTCAAATGTATTTGCATCTGCATATGTTGTTTCAGCTACAGTGTCACAAAACTGCAACACTGTCAGCTTTGCATAAGCAAAACAAGTTACAATTGTAAACTAAGGCATATTGTATAAGAAGCATTAAGGTATATAAAATGATATTTTCTATGGGCTACATGTAATATCATTACAACTGAACATCCTGATAACTGGGTTTTTTTCTGTGAAAAGAAAAGTTCAATGGGATTTCAAAACCAAACTTAGTTGATGTATAAATATCCATACCTATTAGAAACATGATACATATTTATGTATAGATATATAAATATGTATATGTATACATATCTCTACCTATGCATACATAAATAATTATGTAATTCTGTATATGAATCTATTTAAGTATACATATAAATATATAGATATATGAAATACATTCACACATTTGTCAGGAATTTATTTCCAGAAAACTAGTGATTTTCCGTGACAGCCTCTTCCATTGTCACCTGGCAGACTCTAATGAAATGATTAAGCAGTATTAAGATAAAAATTTAATAGTTTACAGAATATACAAAGGATGCCTACACACAAAACCTTGACTTCAGGACCTAAGATTCCAAAACTAATCATGCAATGATTAGATGCAATGGGCAATTTTTAAAATTTTTATTATTTGCTTTGCCTTAAACTTCAAATACAATTTTAATATCTCGTTTTTCAAGTACTATCAACAAGTCTGTTGTGCACTTTTCATAACTTCTATTACCTGAATGCAGTCACTCTGTGTTTATTCCTTCCATTGAACTGGTATTGTAAAGTCATTAACATAGAGTTTGCTATGGAGAAGTACATATCTTTGATTCAAATTACATCCCCTTCTTTTGCAGGAATATGGATAACAATACTGTTTCAAAACAATCTGCATACTTTATGAGGCTAATTATCTTTTGCTTACTCTTCTAAAATGACACATTTCTTCAACTCTTTTCTTCTCTATCTTACATACTTGGGAGTGTATCAGCATAGACTGCTAATATCTACCCAAGCATAGAAAACCTGCATTTGGCTTTGTATGGTGCTTAAAACCTTGACGATCCGCTGTGAAGTTCAACAGGAAACTATGCATAATATGACCCTTTTAAAGTACAAAAACCATAAGTTCTCTTTGATATTCTCATTAAATACATGCTTTCAAACAAACTTGAGGAAGTTAGATTACTCTGTATTCTGCTTACTACCACTAAAATCTAAAAAGGTCTTAAGCACATAAAATTCTCAGAAAAATGAAATATATATTAGGTAATAAACACCTGATATATTTTAAAATATGTGATTACTATTTACTTATATGTAACTACTACTTACTTTGTAATTTACAAAAATTAACCAAGTAACTAAAATGTAGTTAATCATGCAACTACCCTTTCCTGCAATTTGTACTCCCTTTTTAGCTCAGAATGACACTATATACATATTTTAAAATTTTGAATCCCTAAATTACTACCTTAAAAAATAAACAAACAATATTTCATTAATTAAATACTTTTATACAATGCTATATATGAGTGGTGAAGGTATAGTTTTAGTGTACAGCACACATTCTTTTGACAAAAAATGTACTGGAAAAAAATATGACCCTGTATAGTAAAACCATTAAGCACTTATTATGATTAGTTACTCTGCAGAGAAAAATTTATTATCTCACTAAAACCCATCCTGGAATAGTATACATTATATAAGTTACAGGTAATTATGATTATCCCAGTGTGCTTTATCCCTAATTCACAACTAAATTATCTGTCAACTTTTACTTTTTTAAAATAGACTAATACATGACAGGAGTTATTCTTTAGCTTAATTGAATCACCATACGCAAACAAATTTTGAGATTCTAAAATTCATGATTATTAGTAAATATTCAGAACCTAGTTTTAAAAAGTGACATATTTTATAGGGCATATGACTGCCAAATAACCGTTTCAAATAAAGTTGCAATTAAATTAATTAAATTCAATTTAGTTCAATTGAATAAATTCAATTTAATAAAATGAATAAATGGAATGAGTTCAAATAAAATATTGTGAATAATAAATGAAATTAATCATTTAATAAACTTAAATAACTTAATAGCTAACTTTTATAAGCTGACTAAAAGTATAACAGCCTGGTTTTTTACACACAACTGTGAAGAAAATCTGCACCTGTAAAAATGGGCACAAAAATTAAATTCTTATTGAAATTAGTCTCTGATTTAAAATTTTTCTCTGCATAGCACAGGAAGCAGATAAATCAAATTAAATTTCTAAACTTTGCCCTGAAAGACATCAGTAAATACAGACAGTCCTTATAGCACCAATGTGTCATAAAGTGATAAAATTTAGTTCCATTTTACAGATGAAGAAAGTGAAGCAATTAGACCAACTTACAGACCATTCTCATACTTGGAGTTTGCCTGCTGCCTTCCTTATCTCTAGACTAGCTTGTTTTACAAAGATCAGTCTTGAAAGTTTTCTGTAGATATGTGTCCTAGATACCACATATTGTGCAGAAAACTAAAGCTATATTTTAACATAACTTGGAAGATGTATTTTTTTAAATAAATAAAATGGGCTTAATATGTTAATAACATAATTAGCTATTTTGATATAAAATTCTATTGATTTTCTGTTATTGCTCCATTGGCAGTTTTCAGTACGTTTCCTTTCCTGTTCTTGTATCAGCAGAGATTTAATTGCTATTCATGTGTTTCAGTCACCATCATGTTGAGTGAGAAAATTTATGGTTCCCAGCATTATTTAAGAGCATTTGCAAATCCAGTCAACAACTCATTTGTTTATACATATTTACTGTTTGCTGAGTTTTTTAAGAATAACACAGACTATAAACTGTTTTTTCAGAAGAAACTTAGAAACTGGGATTTGGATTTCCTATAAATTATAAGATCTTTAACTTCACCAGACTTATGGGTTCATGACCTACAAACCTTTATTTACTACCCTTCTCCAAGTATTAGTAGGTGCTAGTGTCTTATCAATGAAAACTATTATAACAATCATCTATTCTGAAGTAAGTATACTGTCCTTTGGAGTTCCTTGTAGCCTTTTCTATCTGTTACTTACCTTATTTCATAATTGCTTATTCTAGAAAAATAATTATCCTTCAAGGAAAAGGTCCAAGTAGAAGCAGGGAGTTTTTCTCCCTACTGTTGCAAGGAAATACTGCCTGCTACATATGTCTCTGCCACACACACATAACGTGCATACCATATAGAGACAGGCTGTCATGAGAAAAATAAGTATAGCTTATCTTTTGTTTTCAGTGGCTGCAATAGATCTCTTCTGCATAATATCAATATACATTTTTAGTACTTCCACCTTCAGTTACTCCCATCTAGTTTCCCTAGCCTCTATATATACACAATAGGAGAAAATTTAAGACAGTGCTGATAAAAATCGAGAAAATAAAGTACTTTGAGTTAACTAACACTGAGATTAGTAGCACAGTTTCAAAAAAGTCCCCAAACAATGCAACACAGCATATGAAAATGATTTCTGCTGGTTTTGATGATTCTCTGTAGTTTTATTACTTACGGCAAATCTTCCAGCCCGGAGGCCTCGTGCCTTGGGTCCAGCAGATCATAACCACATTCATTGTAGATTTCTAAGTAGGAAACATGAGTTGTATACACTTTACTGCTATCCTGGATAAGAAAAGAAAAAAAAAAAAAAAAGAAAAAAGGAAGAGCTATAAGGAGAAGTCAGAGCTAGATCAGAGGACAAATTTATCACTACAGCTTTTATGTTGCTTTGTCACTCTGTTGCTTTTTCTTTTCCTGGGTATGGTTTACATTTTCAATTTGTGATTCTTTTATGTTTTCTATTACCATATGTATAAAGGCTCAAGAAGCAAAAGGAAAAAAACAACAAAAAAACCCCAACCAAAACACACACAAAAACCCCCAAACCAAAAATCCCCCAAACCCCACCATGCCCATAAGTTTAGTCTGGGATTTTTTATTGGTTCCTTATATCTAAAAAAGTCTGTATACTCTTAGAACATGGCAGCCTGCTTACAGAACCATGCAACATGCATTTTTCTCTTTTATGACACAAAAAGAATGTTATTATAAAGAGGTAAACCCTCATATTATGGATAGAAAGACTATGCTTAAAAAAAAAACAGGGAACAACAACAATAAAAACAAATCAAAGATTTACTTAATTTCTAAACATCAGTGACATACTGCTTTCCACTCTCTTTATCATAACATTTAAGCACTGTATATGATGTCAGCTGTAATCCTAATTTTTTTTGTATAATACATTGCCAAAATGTAACTTAACACAACTTGGTTTTGCAGACAGAATTTTCTCCTGCTCCAAAGCAAATCCAAACAACATAAACCTCAAAATAATGGGCTATGATTCCCAAAATATAAGAAAATTAGTCACTTCTTTTCAGCAGATGAAGCCACTGTGAAAGCACTGATATCACACTCACAGTAGCAGCTTAATAATCCAATCCACTACAGTTGTTTTGCGAAATACTTTGAGATATGAACTTCTCATTTTCGTTGAATAGTTATTTGCCATGGGGTTTTTTATTTATAATGACAGTTCACTATTTCAAGGGACAGCATGTAAAAAGATACACTGCAGATGGATGGAAAAAATATAGTAAGGAACTGTTCAAACAGGAAGCTGTGGAAATAGGAGAATTTCTGACCAATTAATTAAAAGGAGATGTTCTTAAAAACGAAGGGCTTGATTTGCTTCTCATTTGGGGTAAAATGTTTTGCTTCCTTGGTTTCAAATTGCAGTGTCTCAGTGCAAGCAAGAGCTTCAAAAGTTTTGTATTTTGTGTTCCTGAATTCATTTTCTCCTGTTCTATCCTACTTAGGGTTAAGAGGCAGATAGATGACTCTTCTCTATCAAAGCACAGTTGTAGATAAAAAGAAATGAAACAAGGGGAATGTGTGAAAAGAAAGGCAGGTGGAAAGATAAAACACCAAGAAGAGATGCTTTAAGATGCACCGAGAAAGAAAATGTATGAAACAAACCCCAATATTTGGAAGAAGGCAGATAGAAATATCCCTATAAGTATAACTTAAGCAGAGCTTTTGCTCCAAAACCCAGTACGAAAATGTAAACACAAACATTTTTATTTTTGTAGAAACTATGTGCTGAGAAGATAACAGATAAACTAGTTATTTTTCATCTGATTTTGTTTTTATTACATAATAAGCACTAGAAAGTAATGTTGGTGTGTTGACACTGTATGTTGTTGGCAATTGCAAGATCAACTTGTTCACTTTCCACCACAAAAGTCCTCCATGGGGTCATGTGAGTGCAGCAGAAGGTCTAAGACAACATGATCACGTGGCTGGGGTTTTGGTTTTTTTTTCATTTCCATTCCCACAAGAGCAAGCTTTTGTGCACCTGCAATATGCTGTGTATATTTACCTGCCAAAGCCATACTTTGAAAGTGCCAAGGTAATTACTTAATATTGTTAACCCTTACTCAGACAGGGCATGTTCGTGTGACTGAGACATATACCCTTATGAGTAAGAATTGGTACCCTGTATTAGACGAATGTCAGAGTATAAAAGTACAATGTAAGGGTTGATGTTAACATCAAATAATATTTAAATTTGTTTAACTAAATAGCTTTGTTTAAATGTGAAGATTAATCTTAAATGAGTCATAGGCCTGGTGGAGTAAATGAAGAGAAAAAACATATATTACAGTAGACTCCTCTCTTCCTGTCTTCACTTTTGCTTCCTATAGTCACAAAAGCACCGGGATGATTGACTGTGTTCACTCATATCAGTATTACAGACACTAAAAGAAAATGAAATGTTTTGTAAACATAACGAACAATAATCAGCGTGCTTACTCTGGTGCACCCTTTCACCTATTCACTGATTTCATTGCATACAAATGTCAAATTGAAATAATTCTACAATATTTTGGTTATAACCTTGTGGTGGGTTGACCCTGGCTGGGTGCCAGGTGCCCACCAAAGCCGCTCTATCACTCCCCCTTCTTAGCTGGACAGGGGGGAGAAAATATAACAAAAGGCTCGTGGGTCAAGATAAGGACAGTTTAATAAAGTGAAAGCAAAGGTCACGCGCGAAAGCAAAGAAAAACAAATGATATTATTCTCTACTTCCCATCAGCAGGCGATGTCTGGCCACTTCCTGGGAAGCAGGGCTTCAGTACGCGTGGTGGTTGCTCCGGAAGACAAAAATGCCTTCCCTTCTGCCTCCCTTTACTTAGCTTTTATATCTGAGCTGACGTCATATGGTATGGAATATCTGTTTGGTTAGTTTAGGTCAGCTGTCCTGGTTATGTCCCCTCCCAAGATCTTGCCCTGCCCCAGCCTGCCATTGAGGGAGGGGGCAAAAATGTTGGGGAGACAGCCTTGATGCTGTGCCAGCGCTGCTCAGTAGTAGCCAAAACACTGGTGTGTTATCAACACCTCTCTAGCTACTAATGCAGAGCACAGTTCTATGAGGGCTGCTATGGGGACTATTAACTCCATCTCAGCCAGACCCAATACAACCTCCACCCCTTATTCCATACCATTTGCGTCATGCTCAGGTCCCACATAATTTAATACAGATGTCTTCTAACCATGCCATTGTATTTAATTCTCATTACTGAAATCCCTTCTTACCAACACTTACAACTGTAACTACATACTTAAACCACTTTTATACCCAACATACAGATTTATACATTCTTATTAATTACTATCCCCTGTCCTTTAAGAGATAGATATTCCATGGGCTTCTTCCACTCCTCCAGATGTTCACACACAGGTTATGACTTGGGCCCCATCCATCAAGATGAGTGGTCAGGGCAGGAGAAGCAGTATGTTCGATCGTTGGGCACCAACACCGGCTTGGTTTGGGTCACTGATGCACTTGTCTGGTTCCTTGCGAAGTTCACTCCTTTGCAGTTCAGGTCATTCCTGCTACATTACTTCCTACAACATACAACTCACATCACAGATTATTTTTCCCTCAAGGTTAAATGTCCTTGAGGCACACATTGGGTCTCCCCATCCTTCCGCATTACCCACCAAGTACACCCAGGTCCCTGAGCAAAGACAATCCCACGAATGGGTTTGCCTTTTCCCATGGGAGGAGAAATCCACACTGCCTTCCCCAGCCACTTCCCCATGTGCACTACGGGGACCTTATCTCCTCCCACAGTATGTAGGGGTTTTGTTTGGGCAGGACCAGGACGGTTAGCAGATCCTCTGGTGTTAACTAGCCAAGTGGCTTCTGCTAAATTTGTATCCCAATGCTTCCATGTCCCATTGCCCAGCGCTCTCAACATAGTCTTCAACAGTCCATTATATCTCTCAATTTTTCCAGATGCTTGCGGGTGATAGGGTATATGGTACACCCACTCAATGCCATGTTTCTTTGCCCAGGAGCTTATGAGGTTATTTCGGAAATGAGTCCCATTGTCTGATTCAATTCTTTCTGGGGTACCATGTCGCCATAAAATTTGCCTTTCGAGGCCTAAGATGGTGTTTCGGGCAGTGGCATGGTTTACAGGGTATGTTTCTAGCGAACCAGTAGTTGCTTCCACCATCGTGAGTATGTAGCGCTTGCCTTGGCGTGTTCGTGGCAGTGGTCCAATGTAGTCAATTTGCCAGGCCTCGCCATATCGAAAACCCAGCCAGCGCCCTCTGTTCCAGGGAGACTTTACTCTGGTGGCTCGTTTGATTGCAGCACATGTTTCACATTCATGAGTGACCTGTGTGATGGCTTCCATGGTCAGGTCCACCCCTCGATCACGAGCCCACCTATATGTTGCATCTCTCCCTAGATGTCCCGATGTCTCATGGGCCCATCGAGCTACAAATAGCTCACCCTTACGCTCCCAGTCCAGGTCCACCTGAGCTACTTCTATTTTGGCAGCCTTGTCTACCTGTTCATTATTTCGATGTTCTTCAGTGGCACGGCTTTTGGGCATGTGAGCATCTACATGACATACTTTAAAAAGTCATGTGTTCTACACAGGCAGCAATGTCCTGCCACAATGCTGCTGCCCAGATGGGTTTACCCCTGCATTGCCAATTGGTCTTCTTCCACTGCTGTAGCCACCCCCATAGGGCATTAGCCACCATCCAAGAGTCGGTATAGAGGTAGAGTACCGGCCACTTTTCTCGTTCAGCAATGTCTAGGGCTAGTTGGATGGCTTTCACTTCTGCAAACTGACTTGACTCGCCTTCTCCTTCAGTGGCCTCAACGACTTGTCGTGTGGGACTCCACACAGCAGCTTTCCACTTTCGATGGTTCCCTACCACATGACAGGATCCATCAGTAAACAAAGCATAACGCCTTTCGTCTTCTGATAACTCATTATATGGTGGTGCCTCTTGGGCACGAGGTACCTCCTCAGGCGTTGCTCCAAAATCTCTGCCTTCTGGCCAGTCCATGATCTCTTCCAGAATTCCTGGGCGGTTAGATTTTCCCAGTCAAGCCCGTTGCGTAATCAATGCTATCCACTTACTCCATGTAGCGCTGGTTGCATGATGTGCAGAGGGGATGTTTCCTTTGAACATCCAGTGTAGCACAGGCAATCGTGGTGCCAAGAGGAGATACGCTTCTGTACCAACAACTTCGGAAGCGGCTCGAACCCCCTCGTATGCTGCTAGTATTTCTTTTTCAGTCGGGGTGTAGTGGGCTTCTGATCCTCGGTACCCCCGGCTCCAAAACCCTAATGGTCGACCTCGGGTTTCTCCTGGAGTTTTCTGCCAGAGGCTCCAGTTGAGACCATGCTCCCCAGCTGCAGTGCAGAGTACATTTTGTACATCTGGTCCTGTCCGGACAGGCCCAAGAGCTACTGCACGAGCTACTTCCTGTCTGATATGCTCAAAGGCTTGTTGTTGTTCAGGGCCCCATTCAAAATAGTTCTTTTTCCGCGTTACTCGATAGAGAGGGCTCACAAGCTGACTATAACCTGGAATATGCATTCTCCAGAACCCCACAAGGCCTAGGAAAGCTTGTGTTTCCTTCTTGTTAGCTGGTGGAGACATAGTTGCTATCTTGTTGACCACATCCATAGGGACATGACGGCGTCCATCCTGCCATTTTATTCCCAAGAACTGAATCTCCTGTGCAGGTCCCTTGACCTTGCTTTTCTTTATGGCGAAACCAGCTTTCAGAAGAATCTGAATTATTCTTTTTCCCTTCTCAAACACTTCTTCTGCCTCGTTGCCCCACACGATGATGTCATCTATGTATTGTAAATGTTCAGGGGCATCGCCTTGTTCCAGTGCCGTTTGGATTAGGCCGTGACAAATGGTAGGGCTGTGCTTCCACCCCTGGGGCAGTCGATTCCAGGTGTATTGGACACCTCTCCACGTGAAAGCAAACTGTGGCCTGCACTCTGCTGCCAAAGGAATGGAGAAAAATGCATTGGCAATATCAATTGTAGCATACCACATGGCTGCCTTTGATGCCAGTTCATATTGGAGCTCTAACATGTCTGGTACAGCAGCACTCAGTGGCGGTGTCACTTCATTCAGGCCGCGATAATCTACTGTTAACCTCCACCCTCCATCAGACTTTTGCACTGGCCATATAGGACTATTAAAAGGTGAATGAGTCTTGCTGATGACTCCTTGGCTCTCTAGTTGATGAATCAGCTCATGGATGGGAGCCAGGGAGTCTCGGTTTGTCCGATATTGCCGGCGGTGCACCGTCCTGGTAGCGATTGGCACCTGCTGTTCTTCAACTCGCAGCAATCCCACAATGAAGGGATCTTCCGAGAGGCCAGGCAGGGTAGATAGCTGTTTGATCTTCTCTGCGTTTACAGTGGCTACACCAAAAGCCCATCGGTACCCCTTTGGGTCCTTGAAGTACCCTCTCTTGAGGTAGTCTATGCCAAGGATACAAGGGGCCTCTGGGCCGGTCACAATGGGGTGCTTTTCCCACTTGTCCCCTGTCAAGCTCACTTCAGCCTCCAATACAGTCAATTCTTGGCATCCCCCTGTCACTCCAGAGAGCCAGATGGGTTCTGTGCCCCTGTACCCTGATGGCACCAGCGTACACTGTGCATCAGTGTCTACCAAAGCCTTATACCTCTGTGGGTCTGATGTGCCAGGCCATCGAATCCACACAGTCCAGTATATCCGGTCATCCCTTTCCTCCTCCTGGCCGAAGGCAGGGACCCTCTATTGCTGTTCCTCATCAGAGTATTCACTGTCTGACCCTTGCGGTGCCAGACCAGAAGTCCCCTCACCAGAATCAAGGGAGGTGGTTTCAGTTCTTCTATGCCTGGAGGATCGCTGATTGCTTTCTTGGGCCTCTACAGCAACGACACTGACAGCCTTCTTCTTGGGTGACCCCTTCTTAACAGCTGTCTTCCCTCTCAGTTCACGTACACGGGCTTCCAACTTAAAGGTGGGTTCACCATCCCACTTCCTCATGTCCTCCCCTTGGTCACGTAGGAAGAACCAGAGCATACCACGTGGCATACGCTTTGGGCTCCCTTTCCCTCTGACCGGAGCAGGAGAGGACTGATTTCTTGGAGCATCCCTAACAGCCAAGGCACTGTCCTGTAGGGATGAGGAGACACAGAGATTTTCTTCAAAGTTTTGGAGCCAAGATGACACTTTCTCCACAGTTGGTGTTTCCATATCTGGGCAATACATTGCTGCCAAGCTGTTAGAATACGACGCTGGGGCACCTTGAATCACCTTTCTCCACATGGCCCGTGTGCACAGGACATCCTCTGGATCTTTTGAGACTTCCTCATCATCTAGATCACTGTAGATGACTTCCACCACTGCTAACTCTCTCAGGTACTGGATGCCTTCATCTGCGGTAGTCCACTTTTCTGAGGAATTCACAAGATCTTCCTTGAATGGATATCTTGCCCTCACACTTGAGAGGAGCCAGCTCCAGAGACTGCAAATTGCTGCTTCTTTTCCAATTCCTCTTTCAATTCCCCGGTTTCTAGCGAGGGATCCCAGCTGTTGGGCTTCCTTGCCTTCCAGTGCTGACTGTCGGCCCCATTATCCCAGCATCGGAGCAGCCAGGCAGGGATCCGCTCACCTGGCTGGCGGCTGTAGTCTTTCCGCAAGTCCCGAAGTTCTGAGGATGTCAGGGACCGGGTAGTTTCCGCTTCCTGTTTAAGTTCCCTCACTCCTTCCTCCAATTTCTTTATTGAAGGACCAGGTTCTAAATTAAGGCTTTCCTCTTCTTCTTCTTCCCTCACTAATCGATGGTATGGACCTGTTGATCTCCTTATCCATTGTTTCCTTTTCACTACTGGGGCAATTACTGTGGTGGTTGTTGTTGTTTGGGTCCCTATCTCAAGCATGGTGTCCTCAGATGCAGTCTGGGTCCCTGCCTCAACCATGGTCCTCTGAGAGTGTTGAACTATGGCTCGGTAGGCATAGGCCAAGCCCCAGTACAGTGCGAGAAGCTGCTGGTTTTCATTGGGATAGGCAAGGCACCCTTCTATCAGGTGGCGCGCCAGTTTGCCAGGGTTACTTGCCTGTTCAGGTGTAAAGTCCCAGATTATGGGAGGTGATAACCGTCCTAGGAATCTGCCCAAATCCTTCCATATACCCTGCCACCCAGGGACCGGTCGCTTGAGGGCACATTTCAATATTGCCTCACCCGAAACTTGTCTTCTCTTATACCAGGATGAGACCAGATTCCACAATACCCATAATACACCACCAGTATTAATTATTAGTATTGAACAACTCACATAAGGGTGAACAAGGACCTCAGGAGCCTGCATAATAAAACCATTCACATCAATGCCTGGTAGGGAGAGGGAGATGTGTTCCCTCATCTCCTCCACAAGATAGCTTCCACAACACAGCAAAGCCATCAGTGCCAGGACAAAGCACATAGATATTATTTGTATTAGCATGTTCCCGAGTTCCTTCATTCTCCCCACAAGATAGCTCCCGCAGCACAAAAAAACCATCAGTGCCAAGGCAAAGCACACAGCCATTATTTGCATTACCATGTTCCCAAACTCAGCAAGGTAGAGATAAGCAAGCAGCCAACAAGCTCCGTGACCTGCACAGGAGCTTGCCACTTAATAACTAGCTAAGGCACGCTTAATGCAAAACTGCCGTTGTCTTGCCCCACATTGGGCGCCAAAAAGCACCAGGATGATTGACTGTGTTCACTCATATCAGTATTACAGACACTAAAAGAAAATGAAATGTTTTGTAAACATAACGAACAATAATCAGCGTGCTTACTCTGGTGCACCCTTTCACCTATTCACTGATTTCATTGCATACAAATGTCAAATTGAAATAATTCTACAATATTTTGGTTATAACCTAATACATATACACACATTCCCCCCCATCCTCCTTTAGGAAAAAGTTCTTATACCTGGAATGCCAGCCACTATATCATCAGCTAGTTATTGTTGTTTCTCACAGTTCCCTTATATGTGGCAAAAAATAGGATATGTTACTGAAGGTTTCTTTCTGAACTGTAGGCTGCAGGTCAGTCAGAAGACCTATGATTTGGAATTACTAACTTTAAATTAACTTATCTATTCAATTAGAAATGTTGTTGCTGACATCTTATTTGAGTTTCTGAAGCATTTCAGTTGACAATTATAATTTACTTTTTAGAAAAATTAATGTAAGGATATAATAAGGAATATTTCAGGTGTGGTAAGACTTTTAAAGTTGGGGTTTTTTATAATCTGTAATTATTCTGTTTCTGTCATTAGATGTTGAGACATTACAGTGTACTTGTAGTATTTTAAATGTCACTATTGCCTTCTGTAAAACTGAATTGATGCCATGTTTTCTGTACGTAAAATGAATAAGCTGCCAAATTAAGTTTTGGCTGTCTTTTGGCGGGGCACAGTAGATCCAGAAGAACCATACAGTTAAATTGCAGTCAGCTTTCTCCTTCTCCCAAATTCTGCCAATTCTTTTTCTGCCAGGCATGATGGCTTTTTTTTTTTGCACAAGAAGCAACAACAGGTTTTTTTTTTAATTCAAAGTAAAAGAGTAAAAGACTTCAAATTCAGTTGGGTACAATGATCTGTAAATCAACTTGATTAATTTGTAACTGCAACAACTACACTTATGAATTCTGCAAGGTATTTTTCTTTTTGTAATGACAAAACTATTTTAATACTTTGTATTGTTCCCCCCCTACTTCTGCAGGTCACAGCTAGAGTTGTTGAAATATACTATTCATTTTTACATCATTGGATTCACCTAAAAAGTAAGTTTATAGCTCTTTGCTTTAGGTCAGTTACCACACTGGAGTGATGTGTTTTGCCCTATAAGTTATGCCAAATTCAGTATTCAAACAGCAGTTGCATTGAGCTATCAGTGACAGGAAAATCTTCTCTGCAGTATTTAAAAAATGAACAGAAAAACATTAAGAAATAACTGGGACAGAACTGTAAGACTGAGAAATACTATAAGATGAGGAAAAAGGGAAGAGACAGAGAAATCATACTGGGCAGTATTTACTACTGCCCAAATTTTTGGTGAAGCCAAATCAATATTTATATGGGTGTAGTGAAAATTTCTCAACTAGAAGTTTCAGATGTAAAGCACATGCAAAACTGGTTTTCAGAATACAGCTTACTACCTTTGAAAATGTTTTTCTAGTCACTGTTAAATAGCATTTAGGTACTGATACTGTTTTAAAAACAGACCAAAGGATTATTTATTTTTTCCTTTTTTCATTTTGGAAATAACACAATAGGAATAATTAATAACAGTAAATTATTATTATTATTATTGTTGTTGTTGTTGTTTTGTGACATTTTATTATTTACACCTTTACCTGTTCATATGTTATACATGTGTAATTATGTTAAGAAATGTGCCTAAGGATGTTTCTATCCAACTATATTCAGTGAATCAGGCATTTATTACTAATACCATACACACATAAAAACATTCCATACAAGTGCATATTTGGAGTTAAAAGGAAAACAGCAGAGAAAGAAAAGGAATATGAATATCTATTTCCTTTCAAATATTTAAAGTATTTGCATTACTGACTTTAAAAATTCCTTATAATAATATAATAATATAATAATATAATTAGATGTATTTAGTGTTACCATTCTATAATATTTTCTAGCTAATAAGTAACATTAGGTAAAATAAAGGCATTAGGTAAAATAAATAGCTGAATATTTAAAAATGTTTAATATTTGTTCTACTGTTTTATGGTTGGGTTTGGGGTTTTTTTGAGCATCAGTCAAGCACAAAGAAATTAGGTAACTTATGAAGAGTGTGTAAGTAATGCTCCATCTTTTATACAACACTTCGTTTACAGAGGAATCAGAGCATTTTTCGTACGAGGTGAGTGTAAGGCAGTGCACACAATACAAAACCAGAGTGGAGCTAATATAAGTGTTAAGACAAGGAGAACCAGCTATGCGATCTGGATGTATGTTGCACCAACTAAAAATAGCATGGTTTTTAAAACTACAAAAAACCCTCCAGTGATTTCCATTATTTTCAGTCCACTGCAACAAACCGGGTAACCAAAACTATTACCAATGTACTCTTGCATAAGGTAACATGTCAAGTGAGGTATTTTCTTCAGTATTAATTTTAGGGCTTCCTCTAACACTACTATAAAAACAGCCTTTTGCAATATAGTTAAGTATTTGTAAACCAGATATTAAAAATAAACAGAAAACAATGTCCCTTACCTTCTGCAATTGATCAAAAATATAAGATAGAGTCCTGGGAATGATGCCTCGATCACTGTAACGTTCTGCTCCTCCTGTGATGGTAAAAGTTTTGCCACTGCCTGTCTGACCATATGCAAAGATAGTACCATTATATCCTGCCAAAACACTATAGAATAAAAAAAGGGGAGATAATCAATATATAAGACATGACATTTTCTATCATCAACTTTGTATAGAACCAAAATATAATTAACAGTAATTCTTCATTACATAGCAGCTGTCTTCAGTAATACAAGAATACACTTCAAGATATGTATTCTAGATTCAGTGGAATTTAAACTATCTAGAACTGAAGGCCTTTTTGATGCCTTGACTTACCCTGTTATTCAAAATCATCATTAGTTGATCATATTTATTACTATTTAATTTAGCTTTGTATACTTTTTTCTTTGGCTGATGATTTTTTGCAAGGATGATATTTAGTCTCTTAAAAGACTGTAGATGTCAGGAATTGTGACTGCTGACACATTACAGCTAAAGAATCTAGAAATATTTCACATATGACTTAATTGCAAACAGAGAAGACTATATCGTGGTTAGAAACTCATGTAAGAATACAGTTATACCACAGGTCTTTTTTTATTCTGAGAATACTACTATACTAAACTATCAGACTATTCCTAGCTTAGATAAGGGTATGCAGGAGAGCCTGTGCTTATATCAGTGTAGTAAAATCTTCATTTACTATGAAAACACACAGAACCATATTGATAAAAGCAAACTTTTTTGTTAGAACTCTGTCTGAACAAGTTTCTGTGGAACAGAAATAGTAGCTATGCAATGGCATAGCTTGAAATGACATTCAGACTCAATCAGCTTTTTTCACACCTCTTCTTGCAGAAGTACCTAACAAAAGTCTAGTTCAAATACCTTTCTCTAATTCACCACACTCTCACCATTAACTTCCACCTGATTTCCACCAAACAGTAGATAAGCTTAATGACAGTGGTACAGCTGCACGCTGTGGAGGAAACATGGGTCTCGGCTGCAGCTGACACACAGCTCAGGAGTCATGGCTGACTAAACAGAATTTAAGTTGTGACTCAAAATATTTCAAGATTTTTGGTCCTGATTTTGTTCTAAAGGAGGGGGCTTTTAATGCAATGAACAAAAACCAGTCCCATAAATTATCAGTACTGACTGATAAGTCAGTACAATTTGAAGGAACTATTTTCACATTCAAATATAGCATTTTTTTTCTTATTAATATATGGCAAAATTTCTTACAGTATTTATGAAGACAGAGTCATATTTTTCTCAAGTGAGACCCCTTTGATGGGCTGATGTCTGAAATATAAATACAATATTTCATTTTTCCCTTGATATTAGAAGTAAAATTTCAGGTATCCAATGATTAAAATTTCTATTGATACTCATAGCTGGCTACCATGCACTTCCCTTGTACAGCTCTGTCTCAAGAGATAAAAATACTAAAAACCTATTTCCACATTTCTAATTCCATTTCTTGTTAATTATTGTGAACTGCCCTGAGCTTGAAAAATATTTTAAGTGCTCTAAGATTTTATGCTTCACACTGACTGGCTATAAACAATGAGATAAAAATGATGGAGGACATATTTATTTTGAATTTTCACTTGTCTGTAAAAGCAAACAAAAACTGAATAAACTTATTAAAAAATTATCAGAATCACAAATTAAATAGTGATAAAATCAGTTACCGACTGTAATATTCAGATGGCAAATCAAACCAGAACTCATGAGAGTCTATAGTTGACAGGATATATGATAAAGATATCAGATTAGATTGTCATGCTTTTTTCTTTCCTTTCAGCTGCTGTCAGTTACAAAGTGTTTCCTGGATTCATCAATCTCAAAATTGTTTTACCACAATTCCAGCATCTCCTGACAAAGTATATGAAGGGAGCATTTGAAAACAAATAAAGTAATGAAGAAAGAATTATTTTCTTGACAAAACTTATCAGAAGCAAAACCTACTTTGGATTTCATTTACTATGCTTTTAAAGACCTACTAATTTTGCTAAAGAAAAGAAATGTTAAAATTATTCTTGTGTATTTTGTTTGTTGAAAAAGTGATAAACAAGCTAAGATTTTAAAAAATAAAAAGGGGCAAACAACCTTTGCATAAGAGGAAAAGAACCATGTATAGATAGCTGCTGGTGTGGTGCCACAAGAGATGTAATGGTTCTCCAACTTACTAAAATTTATTTAAAGGCCTGAGTAGTTGCCAAATTGCTTATTTTAATTCATTACAGTAGGATATCAGAGACAAAACCAGAAACATGTAGAAAGGAACTACAGTGAACAACTGTTCCCAAAGACCAAAATGCTCAAAGATAGAGTGTATAAAGATTTTAGATTCCAGATGTTAAAAATCAAAACAATTATTATTGTAAAACACCTCATTCATCTATCTTAGGAATTTCTAGTGCCCACTGTCACAGTATCTGAATGCTGAAGACAATAATGAGTTGTCAGAAGGTAGGGCGTGTCAAAAGAAGCTCAAAGATGGCAGATTCAAAACAAGCAAGGGGAGATGATTCTTCATGAAAAATGTAGTTAAGTTGTGAAACTCCTTGCAATGGGATGTTTTGTATGCTAAAAGTTCACACAGACTTCAGTAGAGACTGGACTATTTAATGAAAAAAAAATTTATCTCAGGGCTACTAAACACAGACAAATCAGAAAGTCCCTAAAGTACAAACGACTAGAGGCTACCAGAATACTTGGGGGAAGTAGCTCTACATGCTTACACATTTTTTTTCATTTCCCCCCACCCCCCAAGCATTGATTGTTAGTCCCTGTGAGACATAACATACTGGGCTAGATGGAACTTTGGTCTGACCCAATACAGTTGCTCTTCTGTTTTTACATCTCTGCTCTTTGGCTCTTCTAGATGTAGCATTTTGGGTTGTTAAGTTTTCTTACGCCTTCTCTTCTTTAAAGTTGTTAAAGGTATATAATTTCAATTACTGTGACATGGCTCCCGCAGAAAGGTGTGCTTTGCAATGTGTCTAAAAAAGTGGTAAAGGTATGACTGCAAACTATTAACCTGAGGTCCCTGTACTTCACAAAAAGCTGTTGATTAGGATCACCACACATGTAAACATCAGATAAAATGTAATATACCATACACTGTCAAAACACCTACAAAAGTCAGCGAGTTTTCTTTGTGTTACTTGATTTATATATTTCTTATATTTATTGCAGTGCATCAGCACAGATCTGAACAATTTCCCAGAAAACACTGAAAGTTCAGAAAATGTGAACATATCTATGTCAATAATGTATTCTCACAGTCCAATGTAATTATAGGTAATATTAATATTGAATTGCTGAGATGCACTGTGAAAGTGGTCATTATAATTCCACAGTTTAATTCCACTTTAAAATCCAGGATGAAAGTCAATCTTCTTTTTTATATATGTGTGTATGTGTGTATAATTTTATATATATAATTGCATCCTGCCCATATTTACAGCACTCATTTCTTTCATTCAGAGTGTATTAAAACCAACAACCAAGCCAATTTAAGAAAAGTCTGCTTGAGTTGCTAAGGAAGCCTGTAAGGAAAGAGGGCTACCAATATCAGCAAAACTGCTGGCAAAGCCTTCTAAGAGTGAAGCGCAACCCCATGAAGAAAGGATGAAGAATAAATTTCCTTTCTAAGAAGAAAACCACCTTTATAAAAGACAATGGACTAGGAGTTGAAGCAGGACTGATGGAGCTCCTTTGGCTTAGAAGCAAGCTGAAGACTATGATCTCACTTCCTGAAAAGAGGAGATGGGAAGATGCACTGAAAAGGAAAAGTCTCTACTGTATCAGCTTGTTCACAAAGAAACTTATGAACTAAACAGAACTAAAGCTTATGTGTACACATATATGTTTATGAAAGAACAAATTTCAAAACTGAAGATGTGTGACCACCAATCTGGGTATAATATTCTGAATATTAGCCAATATCAGTTTTGAAGGTCTGTATGTAATAAAGTCTACGTGGATTAAGTCATATAAAATCCATGCCTGATGTTACTAATTCACACTTCTTTTAAGGAACTTCTCTTGGAATCAGTGGGAATACAGGATGTTTTAGCAATGAGGCTTGTGGAAAAACTATTGTCATAGCAAATACTTGATAAAGATATACTTTGCTCTTTTTCCACTTCTAAGAACTTCAAGTTAAAAATAAATAACAAACTTTATCAATCTGATTTTAGTTCATTGTCCCAATGACACTTGAAATGGTAACAATATATGTAGGTGAACCAACACCTAATCAATCAATAAATGAATTAAACCAATATCTATTTACTAAATACTCAGGAAGTTTTAAGATATGTACTTGCTGTTTTCAACCTAAGATGCACAATGCCTTTAGGAAAATAAAAACATAGAAAGGTTCATAGCCCTTTAGCCACCCATAAAATGTTATTTAAAAAACAACAACAAACGACACTGCAGAATTACCCTTGACAAAGTGAAGGGTCTCTCAGATGCTGAGAGTTAGTATAGTGAGCAGAAAATATACACATTCTCCCTTTCATCACGAAATGTAATCACAACAGGTACCTAAAAAAGTTGGCAACACCAATTATGAGATGACAAGAAGAGAGCATATTTTCTAAACAGTGTCCACCAAAAGGATCCTTGAAGATTCTCATCTCCAAATTAAAGCTGTCCCCAACAGTAGTGGAACAGATTCTCAACTAGGAAAGGCAGTAGAGAATCAGCAGCTCTTTTCTGCCTATTCTGCAAAATCTACTTTGCAAGACATCAGTTCACCCAAGCAAAGTCTGCATCTTTGCTCTTCAGACTCTCTGAATAAAAATCCCAAACCTTTGTTAAACTTAGTATTTGAAAGTACACAGGTTGACATGGTTATTGATGGTAGTCTTGTGAAGATTTTAAAATATGCATACATAAAATTCATACATATAAAGGATATTTTCAATCATGTCCCCTCAGTGTTATCAGAATATCCAGAAATTTGCATTTTTTTTTTCTCCCAGGAAACTGAGTTTTGGCATGGTTAATGAGACGTGTTGTTGAATAAATTGTTGAATAAATTGTCTCTCTACTACTTCAAACAAAACAAAAGACACATAATCCAAGGAGACGCTTTGCTGAAAAGATCTTTCATGAACTTATGCAGTGTTGTATAGCTCCCTGTTCAGAAGTTCATGGACTACTTCCAAACAGATTAGCTAAAATGTTGCTGGAGAACTCTGTCTCTGGTATATTTTAGCGAAGTCACTCCTGCAACTTGTCAGAGCTCCTGGAGGGCCTTCTTTTTTTAATAATGCCAAGCTCAGAACTATAAAGCCTACTACAGAGAAAAATAAGTTTTTAAAATAAGATGACTAAAAATTGTCCAAATTTGTACATTTGTTTCACTGTGTTAGAAAATTTGGAGAGTTCATTTTCCTTACATGCTAAAACATGCAGGCATATATTTGTAACACTTTGTGACAGACTTCTTTTATAAAAACATGTATGTCTATGTGACTATATTTACATATGTTCACTGTACGTAAAGGTGTGGTGGATGATAAATTTTAGTCTTGTTTTTAATCACTGTAAGAAATGCCAATTTAAAGCAAAATATTGGTGAGGAAACATCATGATTACCTGCTAAGTATTCTGAATTCATCAACAATTATTTATGTAATAAGCAGCTCTGTTTAGTAAAGTTGGTATCATTAAACAAGGTTTCCCTTGATGGAAGTCAGAATAAAACAGAGGAGGAAAAAAAAAAACCAAAACACAAAAAGAAGGAAATATTCAGAAACCAACAAGAAAACGGTAACAACAGCTAATATCAATTTTAATGAAATAATAACATTAATTGCAGGCAAACAACTCCTAATCTGTGAATAAGTATTGTTTTATTACTGTCCTAAATCATCTTTATCCTTTTATTCCGCAGTATAATTTCTAATCTAATTATATGCCCACTTCAAGATGATTTTAATACAGAAAAAGGTTAGATCTGTTCTTACATTTTACTCAAAGAACTGAATGCTTCTTTTCTTGTTAAGCACTGAAAAATTATTGCTGGTTTTTAGAAACACAACAGCTTGTGCTTGATCTTACAAAGATAATCAGCAACATTTTTTAAACACAAAGAAAGTATTGAATATGTCCTCTATATTGCATAGAATTGAAAGCACACCTTTTCCAAGTGAGAGGTAGTTTGGGCACACAACTGACTAAGGAGATTAATTAGATCACACTGCTATATAAACCTAACCATATATTATGACAGCAACATAATTTAGCATGATGTGATGCGATAAACAAATAAATTTCAAGTTTTACCTCCAAGCTATGATACAGACTACCAAGAAATCTCCCACAATGACAACCTGTGAGACAGAAATTGCAATACCTTCAGTATTTTTCTAAACAAAATATTAAATAACCAGCAGGGATTTAGAAAACACACTGAGAAAGAGTTCTCCACCTGCACAGTATCATTAAGTAAGACCATGATCCAAATCTTATTCAAGTCAACAACCACCTTTCCAATAATCTCACTGAGTTTTAGGTGGCATCCAAAGCGTGAGACAATCTGATGCAGATTTTTTGCTGGTGTAAATGTGTAAACACACTATGGTATTTAAACATATCTGCATGTATCAAAAGTACTTCTAGTACTTTATGAACTCCCAACATATATTCTACAAATTATTTTTTCCAATTAACTTGGTATACTCTTAATTTTAATACTTTTGGAAAAGAGATAATAAAACCAGCAAGCTGAAGTAAATGTTCCTTAATTATTCCACTTTCACTACAACCTTAAAAATGTTTAATAACTCAAGTACTGTTACACAAAAGCTTATGTAATGATGCTTGCTCAAGAAAATGAGTTTTGGCTTTATGAAAATGAATTATAACATGCTTTCTATTCTGCCCTTTGGACTTTTTCAAATTGATGAAAAAAAAAAAATCAATCATTGATTAAAATAGCAAGGGTTCAATATTTTAAAAGTTCCCTTACCAGTCATAAGACAGTCATAAAAAAAATCCTCAGAGTCCAGAGAAAAAAAATTGTTAATAAGAAATGGTCATTACATGTAAGGACTTTGCCAGTAACACTGAGGAAGAACAAACAAATGCTGTAACCCTGTAGCTGCAACTATGATGGTCTGAAAGTATAAGAAAAAACAGATATTGAGAGAGAGGTAGCATCTTTTCTTTGACTCGCTGATACAATTGGGGGAAAACAAGACTAGGCTCAGGGCTTTAGTGGATTATTGGTTTCTTGGTTACATTAGAAAGACCCCACCTCTTCCCTTACAATCTTGCTAAGCAAAAGCTGCCAGTACAACTTTGTATCAATTATCAGGCACAGAACAATTCTGTCTAGTATAGACTCATACATGAATGTAGTTAAAGGAGAGTGATGCTGGGTTTTTTTCCCCTCAAATTTTCTTACTCAGTTATCAGTTAACTTCCACTTTCTAACTTACTCATGATTAGTGGCAATTTAAAAACATACACGGTGAGAAATTAACTTTTCGTTTAAAAATTCATTTTAGATCCCTATTTAAATAAGCATCTGTTACAGAGTTATGTACTGGCTTTTTCAGTCACTCAACTGACTTGCCTCATGCACAAAAGATGTCTAATTCCTAAATATAGGGTGTGATACAGAAGTATAACACATGCAAACAATTCCACTTAAATTGACAGATATGTTTACAACTGCTTAACATTCCTCAAGTGAGAAATTCCTCAAGTGAGAGCTAGACAATTTATGGGTAGTTACTACAGTTTAAAATATCATTCAGTACTTTGTCCTTGAATATCTGAGACAATATAAATGGTGGTATAAAGCCCAGTGACAGTAGACAGAGGTTGAAAGCTGACTGAGGTTGTTTTATTGTGGTTGGTTTTTCTGACTACATTTTGTTTTTAATTTCTAGTGAAGATCATTTGTTCTATTTAAAGTTGATGAACACAGAACTTTTCATTTGTTTCTGTGCTCATCCTTAATGAGACTTCAGGGAGGCTTTTGCCTAAGTATAATGAAGAACTCTGCTTCCTCTGCTGCTACACCAGTTTTGCTGAATCAAACAGAACAGTTACCATCAAAATTTGCAAAAAAAAGAAAACAGTATAAGGATGCTATAAAGAAACTGGAGTGAGCCTGACAGAACCAAGTTAATTCAGGCTGGAGCACTTCACACACAAGGGGAAGCCAAGGGAGCTGTTTTCCAACAACATGAAGAAGAGAAAGCTATATGTGTACCTAACTACCACCTTCCATTATGCAATGGATTGTTACAGAGATGAACTCAAAACTCTTCTCAGAAGCTTACAGCGGTGGGACAAGAGGGAGTCGTGACAAGTTGCAAGAAGGGAAATTCCAAGTGGGTATAAGGAAAATTTTCTTCAGAGTGAGAATAGTCAAGCCCTAGAACAGGTGCCCAGATGGGTTCTGGGATCCCCATCTTTGGGCATTTTCAATGCTCTGCTGGACAAGGGCCTGAGCAACCTGATCTAACCTTGAAGCTAGACCTGCTTTGCTCAGGAGGTTGGACCAGATGACCTACAGAGATCCCTTCTGACCTAATTATTCTAAATTGTTGGCAGTAGGCATAATTTGCAAAGAATCATCAGCAGCAGAAGGAAAAAGTACAGTCCTTATCAGTCCCTGAAAACATGCTACAAACTGCTACAAACTCTGCTTTACTTCAGACTAGTCTCAGTGCATCAGTTTTGTAACCACCAATATGACAACTTTCCTCAGGGAACTCAGAGTGCTCTGATTCCTTTTGTGTTACTCCAAACTTCATTATGAAAAAGACAAAGAAATAGTAACAACCTTATTCTCACATTTTTGACATTGTCAGGTACTGCAGATGTGACGATCTGACAAATTATAGTCAATGTCTCAAACATTTGCTAAAGAACTTTGGTGGAGAAAACGGCCTCTGTAAAACTGCTGGAGTTTTGTGAACAGGACAATGTGGCTGGAGGAGAGGGCCTCCCGGAGGGTGGGACTGCGCTTCTCCAAAGCCGCAATTCCTTATCTTAAGTGACCAGGAGAAGGAGCACAGCATATGCGCCCGGAGGAGGAGGCCCCATGGAGGATGGGACTGTGCTTCTATCTTAAGTGGTCATGCCAGCAGGAAAAGAGAGGCAACTCCGCAATGAACACCCCCGCCGCAAAGCTCACCAACCGATTCCAGAGAACCCTGGGAATGGGAACTGTGCATGTTGAGACTGTCGACTAACACACTATAAAAGAAGGGAGAATGAGTTCTCAGTGCACGCCCTCCGGAATTGGATCTCTACGCTGGCTAGACCAATGCTGGACCCAGGACTGGTGAAACCCTTTTCTTCTCTCTTTCTTTCTTTCTTTCTCTCTCTCTCTCTCCCCCTCTTTTCCTTCTCTCTTTTCCACAGTCCCTACACCTCATCCTTTTAAATATAAACCGTTGACCAAGTCTGAGACTAGGAGTGGATCTAGCCGCCCCTGGGCTCCTCTTTGAGACAGAGTCCAGAAAGCAAGGAGGTCTGCTCTGAACCTTGTGACTCAATGGGAGGGCTCTCCTTCTGATAAATTTCATGTTCCTTTTTCCATTTTTTTTTCTACACCCCCCTTCTCTTTTCAAACAGCGGCTTAATGACATGTTGCAAGGTTCATATTGATAAGTTCACTTGTACTTGGGCAAGGTTAGCTAGGTTGAATAAATGTTGATTGTTGTTTGAACTCCCCTGGTGTCGTTTCACCTTAATTCTGACAAAGGAAATCCACGAACTTGAGTCGCTCCAACTTCGGGACATGACAACAGACAATGTGGAAATCTTGCCTCAGCAATTGGTAAGTGAAGCCTATCCAGAACACCAAAGCCATCACAGCAACGATGAGTATGAAGTCTAAGCAAAAAGATTTGCTTGCTCTGACACTTAATTCCTATTGCAAGACATACTTCTCAGTCTTCAAAAGGATTAAAAAGATCACTTAAGTAATCTGTAATTTGTATTATTGTTTTGTTTTAAAATGAAAAATTCTAAAGTGAAAAGTTTTTACTAAGTTTATAATATGAATAAATAAAACATGTAGAAATGTTTAAATTAAAAAAAAAGGCCTTATTAATTAAGGACTAAATTCTGTGAGTGTTTATATGTAGATAAGAGAAAAACCTGGGAACACGAAACAAATTTCAGCTTTAAAAATTAATTAATTTGATTTTGTTAGTTTATTTCAGCTTCATATTATTATTTTAACTTGAGTTCTGACATCTTCATTTTAAATGACTGGTAACATAAAGGCATGTGGTTGGAAAAAATATTCAATAACTATTAAAATGCTAGACTAATGAAAAAAGCAAAAACCACCAATATCTTTGATCTTGGGATACTGTCAGCCCTCTCCTTATCTCAGTTCTTGCTGACCTGAAATATTTTACCAATGTCCCTCACTTTCCTTCTTTCTATCTCAGAAAACCTCAATCCATAGTTATTTTATTAAAAAAAAAATAAAAAAATCAATACAGTCCTGGCAAAATCAGCCCCCAGACATGATATTTAAGATAAAAAGAAGGAAGAACTTCATTTGCAAGATCTGGAAAACAAGTTTTCATAGAGGATTAGTCTTTACAGAGACTCAGTATTTAGGTATCATGTATCACTTGGTGCTCAGATTAAAGTTTCTTTTAATTAAAATAAACAAAGTATCTTAGTATGACATTTTTTCTTTATGCCTTTGACAGATTTATGGAGCAAATCTAATCTGGTAATGCCTCATCTTTCAAAAACACTACCAATTTCCAAACGTGCATGTAACTGTTTTTGAGAGCTTAGTGCAAGCAAGTTTTCTTAGAAATTTCAAAAGGTCTTTCCTAAAAAGAAATAAGGTATAATACAATTTCTTATTTTAACTAAAATCTCTAAATATATTTAGAATTCCACCATAAGAACTGCAGAAGATGTAACACAAAGATACTCTGCATCAAAGCTATCAAACTGTAGCCTATAACAAGCAGCCTTCTTGAACAATTCTAAACTGTGCAATAACTCAAAATAAACATGAGCAACTAATAGTCCTTTGAGAAGAAACATTAATGAAGCTTTTCACTTTTTATTGCTTCATAACTGTACTCACTTTCAGGAAGAACTGCTAGCATTACTGCTCCAATTTCTCAATTTAGGGGAAATTCTAAGCTACATTTGTTTCAAGCTGACATCCCCAAAAAAGTGTCCTTTTACTATATACAGATTCTACGGGTCTTTTGTACCTAAATCACCCACATTAGCAGTAATACAGCTGTGATGCAAGGTTGCCTGCAGGTGAGCCAATCCACTACTTCCCACACTGTGCCACAAATACATCCAGGTCAGAATGGATAATTGTTCATACAAATATTTTGACGACATTTTCTGTCAGAATTAGCAGCAGAAAAAAACAGAAAAGAGTAAAGAGAAGTACTTTGTATATTACAGATGCTAATTCTTAGGATAAACACAGCATACAAGAAGAAACTAGAATCTATGGCAATGGGAATATTATCCTGGAGGCTATCAGATCTTTCACAAAAACATAGGTGATTGCCATTAGGTTTATAAACAGCTAAGATTTTTCTTATTTGCATGATATATCTGAAGAGAAAATATTTTCAATGTTATTCTTTAATAAATCAACACAAAACATTGGCTGTATTAGAACTGAAAACAAAACTAAGCCAAAGCATTAAGATTTTCTACTTAATTTCTGATTGCATTCATCATCATAACACTAATATTTGAAGCATTATAAGAGTAACCTTGTTCTGTTGTTAGACTAAAGCAATGCTTAATTGTTAGCAAACTGTAAAAGAAGGACGTTATTTATTTTCTCTATTTTTGATAGAGTTAGTGCTGCTTCTTAAAGATCAAGTTGGCTCTGCATAAAAAAAAAATCAAGAATATATATTTAAAATGAAAAAAGGAAAGCACAACCAAATAATAAAAAGAAACCAAGTAAGAGATGACTCAAGCATTAAAAAAAATTATAAAAAAAAAAATCACAAATCACATACTTAAAATGGTTTGCAGAGGCTGGCACTTTTGACTGAAGAAGCAAATTAAACGATTGTCTGGTGCCTCTGAAACCACAGGCAAGATGACAATGTAACTGGACTTAAAGAGAGAAAAGTAGTGGCCCAACATCAAAGAAAGCACACTTAAAAAGAAAAAAGAAAAAAAAAGAAAAAAGTAAAAAAGAAAGTTGCATTAAATTTCCATCCATCCAAGAACTAACTAGAAAGATTTTAGAATCCTTAACATTGCATTGTTGTATTTAGCTTAAACAATGCCCAAGTTTTTTTTTCTGAGCATTCAAGTCTAACTGAATTTTCTCATGACTGTAAGTATGCATGGCAAAGAGCCTCAAAATCTTACTGAACTATTTCATTGATACTTTCCTGCTACTTTCTTTTCCCTGGCAATACACAGACAGAAACTGTTCCCTTAGTAAAGTGACACCAACAATAGAAATGAATGCAAGAGAATGTTGACTTAGAAAGAAACATGAAGAACATTTTGCTATGAAAGACTGTGGTCTTTCAGAGTAACATGGCAGTTCTTACTGTCCCACAATGGAAAGGAAAATTGAGTCATTAACTATAGAGTAAAATAAATTTCAGGCACAGTTCAGGACTCCATTAGCCAAGGAACATCATGACTATGAAGACATTTTGAAATACATATTTTTGCCTAAGAAAAGGTAAAAATCAAGGAAGAGGATGAGAAACAGGAACGTACTTCAGGTATTGCCTACTCTACTATAAAAACACAAGCAAAATTATCCTTCAGTATTATCAGTAACAATACAAACACCAATTAGAATACAAGCTTAACATGTATAACACTCAGAGTCAAAATTGTCTTCATTCAGTTAAGAAAGATTTTATAAATCGAATTTAGCATTAAAGATAAAGACTCAGCTATTTGGAGATAATTGTATGCCTAAAGACCATTGATTTTAATAGCATTTAACTACTTTCATGTACTTAAAAATATCTAAAAATCATAACTGAAGTCTATATAATGGAGCAAATCAATGTATAAAAATCTTGTATCAGCCAACACTGAAATAAAGGAAAACAACACTACTTCCTGTTTATTAGAGCACTGTATAAGTGTATTATTCAACTGGAAAACCTTTCCATATTCTAGCAAAACACTCCAGAGGAAAAAAAATCAGTCAGTCTGTTGCTAGTTAGCTTTGATACTCTTGAGTTTTTGTTGAGGATAATTTAATCCATAGCATGTTAACAACGAGACTTTTAACTATTCTCTTTCCAAGCACAGTCAAATAAGATAAAGAATTTTTTTCTGCAGTCACCATTAAACCCAGAAATATTTAAAGTTAAGTAAATGAGTTAACCTGAAGCTGTACATTATAAAGTCAGATAAGCAAAGAAATCCCTTTTGGGTGAAAGAATAATATAACAAAATTTTTTTAAGCATATTTAACTTATTCTAGTGAAGTTTCAAATTCACTGGCTCCTCATTTTCACTGTCAATTACCCTCTTGCTTTATGTGGGACTTTTAAGAAGAAAATAGAGAGAAAGAAAAAAAAATAATCAAGAAAATGAAATTATAAAGAGCTAGGTATATTTTTACTTCCAAGCAACAGTCTGAGGAAGACTAAGTGTTCACCTGATGATGTCTGTTTTCTTACAGTGCAAAACATGTGACAGTGCAATAGGCTGAAGAATGACTTGCAGAATCATAGCTTAAACCAACGGATGGGTCAGACAATGAATGAAAAAGAAGTTGGTACCTAAAGTAATACTTCCCAAATCACTACAAGTTTGGATTCTGAGCAGTAAGTTTGATCAACAAACAAACATTAAGCAGAAAATCTGCTTCCTCTAGTGTGGGATTTTCTCCTCCACTAGAATCAGTACTAACTTCAACAATGTGGGCATAAGCTGAGCAAAGAGAATGGCATATTGAAAAATCCATCCGGTTCAGAGTGGCATTCAATCCGCACAATAAATGAAGAGGGCTTCTACATCAGTCTTAAATGCTTGCCTTTGCAAACTCTAAAATATGAGCATTGTTTGTCTATTATATGGAGGAGAAAAACAAAAACAGTGCCAAAATCACTGGCTTACACATTAAGAAAAAAATAACAAGGGCAATATTTGAGAATATCGTCACAGGTATTAATTCATGAGTGTCCCTAACTTAATGAAAACTTAACAGGGGAATAAGATTTTTGTTAGGTTTAACCCTTCATGGAACTATATAGGGAATACTTTTCTAAGGCAACGAAATGAGCTTAAATTATAGACAGAAAACTAATTTGCAATGAAGTGAGCTTATATTATAGACAAAAAACTAATTAGACATGGATTTCTATGCCTATGCAACAAAAAAGGCAACAGTAGCAGTGCTATTTTAGGAGTTAAAAATGGAACCTTACCATACATAAAATTCTCAGGGGATTGTTGCATATCTCCTAGATTCAGACATGTCAGTATTTAGAAAATTAAAACATCAATCCACTTTTACAACAGTGAGACAAATATTTACCAGCTCTCCTCCAAGTAATACAGTGAAAGCTATTTTTGACCCTGTGTTACCCCGACTACCCGCAAGATCAACAACGTACCATTCTGCTACTGGTTTGGCAATGCTGTCAAAAACCACATCTTGTTTTGCCTCTTGATCAAAAATTTTCTGAAATCTGAAAATATTAAGCAAATAATAATTGCTTAGAATCTTAAAACACTACTTGATTCATACATTTTTGTTTGTGTTTTTAATAGTCAATGTTTACATCATTAGGCTTACATAACTTAGTACAATGTTTTCCCTGTAGTCTTAACCACAGCATGCTGTTGTGCTATTGTACATAAATAGGCTGTACACAGTGCTGCTTTGACAAGATCTGTACAATAAAATCCTCTGATAAAATGATGTGGCTTAGAAAAAAATAAACGTATTTTAAATCTATCAAGAGAATCAGTGTTTGTAACTGGCACCACACTGAAACCTGGATAAATAGATTACACTATAACCAAATACAGCATCTCACCAGTACAGCCAGGCTCACATTTTTTAATAACTATTTCTTTCATTCTGCTGCACAGTTACTGTAAGTAACAAGGAGATATTTAATTCAATCTAAGTTTTGTCACTTCCTATACAAAATATCTGCAGTTGTCTTGCAGAATCATAGAATACTTGAGGTTGCAAGGGGCCATCTGCTCCAGTGCCCCTGCTCAGAGAGTCAGCTAGAGCAGGGGTCTGTCCAGTCAGGTTTTGAGTATGTCAATGCATGGAGGCTCTGCAACCTCTCTGAGCAACCTGTTCCAGTATTTGATCACGCCCACATTAAAGAAGTTTTTTTGATATTTCTTGTATGTCAATTTGATTGCCCATTAACTCTTGTCCTGTCTGTCACTGGGCACCACTGAGAAGTATCAGGCTCCATCTTCTTTATTCCCCCACTCCCCATCAGGTGTTTATACACATTGATAAGATTCCCTTGAGCCTTCTCTTCTCCAGGATAAACAGTCCCAGGTCTCTCAGCCTCTCCTCACGTCAGACGCTCCAGCCCCTTAATCATCTTTGTGTCCCTTTGCTGGAGCCCAGAACTGGACACAGAACTCCAGATGTGATCTCACTGGTGGTGACTAGAGGGACAGGATCAACTCCCCTACCTGCTGACAATGCTCTTCCTAATGCAGTCCAGAGGCTGTTGGTCACCTTTGCTGCAGATGGTGTATTGCTGATTCATGTTCCACTTTTTGTCTACCAGGGCAGGGGGTTTGGAACTAGATCATCTTTAAGGTCCCTTCCAACCCAAACCATTCTATGATTCTATGACTCCAGGTCCTTTTCTGCAAACCTGCTTTCAGTCAGCCCTGAGCCTGTCCTGGTTATTCCTCACCAGGAGCAGGACTTGGCATTTCACTTTGTTGAACTTCATGAGATTCCTATTGGCCCATTTCTCCAGCCTCTTCAGGTCCTTCTGAATGGCAGCACAACTATCTGGTGCTTTGTACCCCTGATGACAACCCTCTGAGCCCAACAGCTCAGCTCATTTTCAATACCCCTCACTGTGCGCTTATGTAGGCTTTCCTGATCCCATTCCTCAGACAGCCTTCCTGGGTCATGTGACACTGCTCCCACCTCTTGTACACTTCCTTTTTATGTTCGAATTTAGTCAGGAGCTGCTTCCTCATCCGTGCAGACCTCCTGCTGCCTTTGTGTCATTTCCTGTTCATCTGCATGGACCATTCTTGATCTTGGAGGGCTGTGTCTCACGAAATTCTTTCAAGCAGGTCCCTGAACAGGCCAAAGTCTGCTCTCCTGAAGTCCAGGGTTCTGATCCTACTTTTTGCCTTGCTCCCTTCTCTCGGTGTCCTGAATTTCACTATCTTATGGCCACTGCAGCCAAGGCTACCCCCAGGTTTAATATCCCTGATCAGTTCTTCCATGTTTGCAAATATGAGGTGCAGCAGAACTTCTCCCCTCATCGGCTTTTTAATCATATGTTAGGAAGTTGTCACCCATACATTCCAGAAACCTCCTGGACTGCTTGTGCCCTGCTGTGTTGTCCCTCCTATCTGGAACTGTATACTCACATAGAACTTCACAGGGTATATAGAAAGGCACTATGGACACCAGGTATAGAAAGGCACCACAACTACAAGGGATTATGCAGTGTGTACAATATCAAAAACAAATGTGATACACAAAATACAGATGCATATATTCTATCCTGCTAATGCTTAACCAGTCAAATAATTCAAACGATTGTGTTTGATTCTTATATAAGAGAGTAAGAACAAAGGAGAATAATGTTTGAGGTGACCAAGGTAGATAGACTGCATGAAAGGGCGAGTTTTATGGAGGAAAAAGAAAAGCTTACTCCATAGCGTTATTTTTGCATTGTCTTAAGGATAATAAGACATAGTGCTTCTCAAAATCCATCTCTACAGACTTTTCAATTAATTATAAAGTCAGAAAAAAATATCAGCATTCATTATAGCTGGCTTGGGCATCTGCAACCTAAGCTAATTTTGCATATTAATCTAGTTGGACAGGGCAGCTCCTCTCTTCCCAAGCAGAACAGATTTCCTTAGCTGATGTAAAATGACATCAGTCTGAGCTGCAGATGTTTATCTGGAGCTCTCTTTTTTAACAGCATAGTGCAACAAATTTACTTGATTCGTATTATAAAAATAAAGACTATTAAACTTGGAAGAAGACCACCTCAACTTCATCATTAGAGGTGGTTATAAATCTAGTTTTCTTCATCATCAAAATTTTAAAGTGTTGCCTCCAAGTTTTCTGTTGAAAAGATAAAAATATTTGATTGATATTGCTGGTACTTATTTTTAGTTTCTAAAAAATATTTACATTCTACAAACATGGTTTTGTTTATTTCAACAATCTCTGGTTTTCTTTACTGTGTTTTGGTTATGTCTGAAACACAGTTTCTAAACAGAGTGTTTTACATCAAGACATCTTTAGCCAGCCTATGCCAACTCATTAGATCACAAGAGAACACACAGTCCTGCATTCAATTTTCATATGAAAACTCAAAACAAGCTGTAAAAATGGAAGAACTGATAAATGAAGATGCAATCTTTGAGATGAGACTTAGAAATGTATAATGACTTGCAATGGTTAGACAAAAACCCACGACTTTATCCAATGCTATCAAACTCGTTCAGGTGAGGAGCACAGTATGCTGGAGTATTCCTCTTGTTAAGGGAGTTGTATAAAAATAAACCTATCTATACCAAAACTTAATTTTAAGAATAGGCTTTTCCTGGTTCTATAGATCTGTATCACTACACGTAGTGATAGGAATCACTAAAGGCAGAAGATATAAAGATAAGGCTTTTACTTACTTGAACTTGTAGCTCTCTCGTTTATTATTGACAAACCCATCTGCTAAATCACGCGGCACGATAATCTCCAGACTGGACAGAGATTTCTCATTGTCATCAACTGAATAAATCTAATAAGCATGGATATGAATTAACAAATTAATTTTATCAATAGAACAGCATAGCTCTTAGGTATAACACCCATGTAAGCTTAGCACCTGTAACTGACTGGAGAAAACCTTCATACAAATTTCACTTATTACGTGAGCAGATCCTCCTTCAGCTACTATATGACAAAACAAGCACATACTAACATTATCCTGTTTATTACCATGTAAACACAACAGTAAGATTTGAAACAGAAACATAGCCTCTTTGACATATTTTGCTTACTAAACCACTTTAATATCTGAGATGTTATAAAAAACAAAGCACAGGCCCCAGTGCAACCCCCTCCAAAAAAATGGAAGAGTGTATTAGGAAAGACTACAACTGAAGTAGAGCAGGTTTAAAACAGGAAGACGATTAAGAGACCTAAATGCACAATTTCTGAAGAACACTTTCATTATCTTTATTATAAACACTGGGAGCTACAGGTTCTCCTCCAATGTTCAGAACAGTGTTGAACTGCATAAACGTAAAACAAATGCTTTTCCTGTGGAGCCTTTCTGTAACGACCAGGCAGAAAAGAAGTTCCTCACTCCCTCCCCCAATAGTTACAGTCTAAGCTCTTGTACTTCGTGATTTTATTAACTTCCAAAGGCTTGTGGAGAACAGTACAGGGCTGGCTTTCCACTCCGCACCCGACCACGTACAAACTCCCCCAGCTCTCACCAGCCAGCCGGACCGGCAGGGCCTCTGGCGGGAGGGGCACGCTCACTGCCCGCTCCCTCCCGCCTTCAGGCGGGCTCACAGCACGCAGGCCCACGGGACGCCCTTTGGCTCGCCGCAGCCGCCCCACTGCACCCCCCGGCAGCACCGCAACTGGCTCCTCGTCCTACCCCCGCCTGCTGCTGCCTGCCCAGCGGCTTCACCCGCGCGTACACCCGGATGGTTTCCTTCACCATCGCTGTCCGCCGAGCGCGGGGCAGCTGGCGGCGCCACTCGCCTAGCAACGGTAACCGCGGTACGCTACCCAGCGTGCACCGCGGCGGGCGGGAAGCGGCGCGCGGCCCCTGTGAGGCGGGTCCGGCTCCCGCCGAGTCACCTCACGCCCTCGGGTGTCTTTGGCGGGGCTTGGAGGAGAAGAAGGGAGCAACCGGTTCCATCTGCGAGGGGCGGCTGCCACCCCCGCCTGCTTAGCCGTTAATGGTAATTCCCTGACAGCTGTTTTCCCTGAGGCCGAAGTGTCATGGCAGTGAGAAAAGGGAGCTTGTAAACACTGCCCAGCTGAGAGGTGCGGTATTTATATTGTGTGTGGATCGCTCCACTGGCACACCAGAAATTCCCCACCAGAAATTCCCCACCAGATTTCTGGGGTTGTGTGTTACCTGTGTGTCCATGTAGCTCTCCTCCAGCTGAAACCACCTGTGTAAGGCCACTCGGTTCAAGAGAAATGTCTTTGTTAACCAGTTGAAACATCGGAACAGGAAATTGGGGGAAAATACCTAGATTACATGCAATGAAGACATCAATTTTTTTTTAATTCTAATATAAAAAATGTTCTGAAAAAAACTGCTAGTGGGAAATAGAGGGTGTTGGGAAATAGAGGGTGTTGTCATCTTATGAGAGCTAAACTTACACAGAAGTTACAGTACGACCCTGTTACTCTGTGAAGTGGTTACCGAGCAGTCATCCACACAACAGGATAGTATTTTGGCCTTAGTTTTGGTGAGACATAGGGGTAAAGATCAGATTACAGTGATTACAAGTCCACTAATTTAAATTAAGTGGAAAATCAGGGACTTGATTACGGGGGAGGATAGAAATTTCTCCAACTTGGATATGGTAAAAGTATGTTGAACTTGTATTCCAAATAAGAAAAACAGTAGGGGAAAGGTTTTCTGTCCCAACTGAATGAATAACTGTCTCAGAAAGCACATGAGGCATAAGTAGTGAGTCTTCAGGGAATGAAATGGAAAAGGACTAATCACCAATTAAAGTTGAGTGCAAAAGTCAAAAGGGTAAAAATGAAACCAATGGAAAATATTACTTTGTGATTAAATAGAGAGTGAAGGGAAAACAGGACATTGGCATGGGATAATGGAATAAATATTATCTTCTCAGCATTGCTCCAGAACTACAGAAAAATTTTGTCCCTTGTCAGTAGGGATAGGGATGCTGAAGGTGATGTTAGAGGCAGAAGTGACTAACAGGAAGGAAGTGTGTGAGGGAAATAACTGAAGCCAGGAGGGAAGCAGAACCCACAGAGTTCAATCAATCTAGACTGGGAGATGGGGATTTGGGAGAGAAGAGTAGACAATTTAAGTCCCAGAATTCTGAAAGAATTGGGATGTTTAATTCAAGGTCCAGGAACTGTGGGGTTTTGTTGGTTGGTTTGTTGGTTTGCTTGGTTTTGTATTGAAACAGATGCAGGAGAGTACAGTATTCTTGGAAAACCGCAAACATAACAGTCAACTGTGTTATTTAGCAGCTTAGCTGGATTGTGAATTAACTGGGCAGTGGACATTGAAACACTGCAGTTAGCTGTGTGGAAGGCCATTTTGTGTCTGCTGGTGTTCAGTAGCTGGAATACGGAGTTGACTGAATGAGACTCTATTGCTTTTGGGACAAAGTCTGATCTGCAAAGTGTTTAGATGTCCTTCTTCAACATGAAGCTGTAAACTCTGAACCAATGGCACAGTGAAGAGACACCCAACTGGATTTGCATAGGACTAGTCTGCATATGATATGGCCTGGACAGAGAAGCCAATGAGCCATCTCAGACTCAAGCTGCTTCCAGCATAAAAGCATAGTATAAATTTCTGAAAGGGAAGAAGGAATCCTGGGCCACCTGCAGAATGGTCACTTACGCAGCAAGAGAAGAACAAAGATAACAGAAAGGACTCACAATTATCTTCTGAAATACCCTTTTTATTACACAGCTGTCCTTGCAGAAATGCTAGTGTTTCTGTGTTGTACTCCACAATATATTGCCGTCAAGAATGGCATGTTAGCCCAGTGGCACCCAGCTCAGAATTAGCACTCTAGGCTTACTAGTCCTTCTGCAAAACAAAAGCTGCATCATTAATCTGAGCAGCAAAATTATTCAGATTTTCCTCTTGAGTGGAGTATGTGGTATGTTGACCGCAGAAGAATGGAGATCAGTGGAAGAGTTATAAGATGGGTGAGAACCTAGTTAAAGGTGATCTATTACAGTTAAGAAAAAGGTATTCTTGGACTGTAAGGAAATTATTAGTAGACTTTTGTGAGGAGATGGATCTTATGTAATATTTTAATTAATAACTTTGTGCCAAAAATGGGAGTGTATATCAATTAGACTCTGATGATGTGGCTGAGAGTCATATGTGCTGAAGAAGATCAAGATGTCTGGGAGAAGATGAATGACAGTGAGGATTAGAGGAATAGACATGGATAACCATTAATTGTGGTGTAAGTTGCAAAATCAGGCAGGCATGTAGGACTAATGACAACACGTTTTGCTACAATCTGGATTCCATTCAGCTAGAAGTGTCAGAAGATTTTCCTTTTTGTGGAAGTCCAGATGACAGCTGCCAATGAAAAAAGGCAGCTATGGTTCTTCAGTGAATTGGGAATGTGTCCTACAAAGGAAAGAAAGCATTCACACTATTGTACAGGGTCCTGGTGAGACCTCCAGCATGCTTACTGTGCGTGTTTGTGGTCAGTTATTTTTATTTCTTCAAGTTTTTGAATACAAGGGCTACTAGAATGGTTAGGCTGATGGAGATTTTGCTGTAAGAGAACAGACCACTAGGACTTGATTTATTTAGCAAAGGCTAAATATGAGAGGCTATATGTGTGTGTGTAAATACACTACAGGGAATTGATGTGGAAGTAGAAGAATCTTCTAAGATAGACATAAAAAATGGAAATAATTCAATGTGAATAAACACACACTGGAAAGCAGAAAAAAATTAAATGCATTAGGTGCTTGATTAGTCCCTTTGGGTACTGGAGAAAACAGAATAAACTGCTGAAAGAGTACTACATGATCACTTATGTTAGCAGAGGTTTGACCCAGAACGTGAAATCAAGAACCTCTATTCCAAAAAGTCTTTAAGATCATTGAAACATCTTTCTAGAACTGTACTAGGAATGAGAAGTCAAAGACAGCACGAGCACTTTCTCTTCCTCCAAGCCACTTGATGGAACTCAATTTCACCTTATTTTGTTATCTTAGCCATGCTAATATCTCCCTGCCTGCATGTAATGTGTATCTATCTTCTGTATAAGGTCACTGTCAATGGATAATCTGGAGTTTGTTAAAAATAAATGCTCTCAGTTGTAATTTTTAGGCTGTAGGGAACCTTCAGTCAACTTCATAATTTGTAATGCTACAAGGCATACACTGCTCATAATTAGATGGGTCAACAATTGCACATTTCCCAGAAAATATAAAATAAAAATCTCCAAGTCAAAGAACTTCCACAGCTTGATTTTTTATCCTATTGTGCATCTTTAGGTCTTCATTTCACCCGTAAGAAATCAACCTCTCTCATTTTACTGACTCTTGTTTTCCTAGTCTCTAAGGTCTTTGTCTACTTCAGCTTATACAGTACAGAAGATAGTAACAAACTGAATATGGTTCTTCTAAATGTCATCACTGTGGTTTTAATTTTCATGTAGAGTTCCTGAGTATTTAAATCCAAAGTTCAAAATAATGTAACGGTGGCAGCAAAGAAAGTTTTTTGCTGCTTCAAAGAGAACAGTAGCACTATGGCTCACCAGAAGGCTGAGATGCTTGGAAGTTAAGACTTGGTAGAGAATTTTATGTCATCCTCTTAAGGCAAACCCATATGCTCAAGTATGGTCAAGAAAGAAAAGAAAAGACAAAACTTTTCCTCACTTGGTTCAGTCATTCTAGCAACTTAAGAACAAAGTCAGGTGTTGTCTGCGCTTATTTCAGTAGGTTGAATCCAGCTTCTCTTGTGCTTAGGAGCAAGAAGTGTTGATAAGTATTATATGAGGTTCAAAGCAGTTTCCAAAAGAGTTCATTTTGTCCTTGAGAGAGATTCTAGTTCAATAAGAAATTATCAATTTGCTTTAGGAATTAATGGACAAAGTTTTATGTTGTGTGTTATACAAGAGGTCACATTCCGTAGCTTTAAAGACTTCCAATTTCAAAATAGATAACCTCTACCTTTTGTATTCTTGAGTTATAACTAGCTTATATGTGAGTATTTTTGTATAGGATTTGAAAAGTGTCAAGCAAGGGAAAATTTATGCCATTGTAGAAGATAAATTTGTAGCAGGCTCCCATTTTTGCAACTGTTGAGAGATATGCATTTAAGAATGAAGACATATGGAGACCTGATCTCCTAATGTCTTGTAATAATACTTACTATCTCCTAGTATCTTATTTGCTGAAGTAATGTGGGTATTAATATGACTACTACATTTTCATAGGCGTTAGTCCCAGGGAAATTTTCTCTAAACTAGCGTTCTTTTTCCAGAAAAGTTATATAAATGGTCAAAGTAGTACGTACAGGTATATAAGAGGACAGAAACTATTCAGTACATTTAAAAGCTAATTAAAGGATTAATTAAACTAATTATTTTGTTTGAAACTGTAAAAGTAACACAAGTAACAAAATAATTACAAAAAAACCCAAAATAACACAAAACTTTCATTAGCCAAAAGAAATTAAGACATCTCTCTCAATCTCTTCACTATTCCATGATATAACTTAATTTTCATATGAACAGGGATTTGATTAGAGTCCCCTCTGTGATGAGTCTACACACCATTTCCAGTGCTTGCTGGAAGCAAGAATCTTCACACGTAAAAAAAAAAAAAAAAAGAAAAAGAAAAAAAAAAAAAGAAAGGGAACAGCAGGTTTCCAACCTCTAGGAGAAAATAAGGTAGAGAAATGCAAGAGGAATATGATGAGCAAAAGCCATTTTTTTTTAATCCACAATTACAGTGTTGCTGATTAACAGAAATATTCTCTTGAGGCCTAGCTAAAGAAGTAAATTGGCTTTTAAAATTTTCCTAAGATTTGGAAAAAAGGCCTGTTATAAGAGGTAAAGAGCTGATTACAAAGATGCAGGAATTGTAGGACGTCTTTCTGTTATTACCAAACAAAAAGAACTGTTTTCGGAATTTGTATTTCATAGAGCTTGAAGAAAGTCTTAGAAAATGGAGCCTGGAGGTGACAGCTACCCATTCCAGATAATGTACTGGTCTAGAGATTGCATCTTGTACTGGAGGCCTGGAAAGTTTTGGTTTGCTTTGAATTTACTGTGATTAAGATCTTCTTTCTGTCTTCCCTGGGAATCACCTTGTACTTGAAGAATTTACAGTATTTGTATTTATGCTAAACCTCAGAGATAAATGTCAAACTTAGGTATTTGAGAAAGTGCACCAGAGAACACAAGCAACTTATGGGCTTGAAACAATTATGTGGCTGTATGAGTTACAGGATCTGGCAATTATATTTTTTAAGAAGGTCAGCCATTGCATTCTGAATTAGTAGTTACAACATCACAACTAATCGTCTGCCTTTAGTGTTGTAGTTTTCTTCTGATTAGAAAAATAATACAGGTCATATTATATACTGGAGCTGGCAGTTCAAGGACTTGTGCTCCAGTCACCTAGCAACTTAATATGCTTCCAAATAAACAGCCTTGTAAGTTTTAGAATAGCCCAAACATTCAAGACCTTTCTTTTTTTTTCCAAAGTTTTACTTTTCATAGACTTTACTTATTCTTGGCAACTATAATGCAATTTGGCTGAGATAATGATTAGAAGTTAGAACATTAAAATCTTTCCACAGATCAACAGGATAAAGGGCCAAAACTCATGCCAAAGTCTGAGTTTGTCTCATCATCCAACTCCTGGAAACATTAGTGCCAAATGTGTGTCTTCTACATGACCAGAAACTCTTCTTACATGACCAGAACTTGAGATCTGAAACTTGGCCAAAATTTATGTATAGTATCTGTTGAGTGTGTTATATGATCTCTGCCAGAAAGAGTACAACCTTCATTTGTAAAACGTGTGGTAATATAGAAACTTATGTTTCTATATTTGAATGGAATGTGAAAAAATTGTGCCAGTATTTTTTGATATTTCAGGTATCATTCCAAAGCCCTATAACCTTTGTTTTTTCTGCTTATGTGTTCAGTATTAAAATGGTTAATGCTGTCATGTAAACTGCCTTGTTCAGCCCTGTGAGAAGAGCAAGGATGTTTCTGTCTTTTAGGCTGCTCTTACAATCTGTTTCTTAGGAATCTACTACATCTTCATATGTGTTAGGGTCACATTTGGAAGGTACCTTAAAATTTCACTGCTGTTCTGACATTCTTACCAAACTCATTTATCTGTTTCCTAAAAATGTATGTCTTGGTAGACTCATACAGAAGATCATTAAATACCCTCTTGAGGGCTTCTGTATATGCATACATGTGTACATATATGTATTTATTTGTTTGTCTGTTTTAGAGTAAACCAGAATTCACTGGAGAAATTCAGGGATCCTTAGGACTCCAACTGCAACAGGCAACAAATCTTTTTTCGAAGTAATTTTTTTTCTTTCTTTTTTTTTTTTTCATCTTCTAAATGGTAAACTGCATCCTTTGTTGCAAACTACAACGTAAGAATTGTTAGCAGGAGACATGAACATACTTCTAATGCAATGCTGATGTTATCTGCACAATTTTCTCTACCTCCCTCCCACATTTATCTTTAGCATTATAGTGTTTCATATTCATTATTTTGTCATGAAACCTTCCAAAGTCCATTATTGATTTGTCTCTGACCAAGGGACAAATAAAATGCTAGGTGGCCATGAGTAGAAAAGGCTGTGGGGTTTTGGGTGTTTTGATCTGAAAACTGGTGAGAAATTTAGATTCTTGTGTTCAGTTCTGCCTAACAAATAATTCCTTTTATAGTCATTGTATAACTAGTTTATGTATACTCTTGTTTGAAGAGGATTACAATCCCATCAGCTTCAACAGAACATTATGAAACATAATTATTAGTCATCACTGATTTATAATAAATCTTAGAAATTGAAGTCATGGATTAGAAGTTTTGTTGGGCACTGTGTAAGTTTAGAGTAAAAAAAAAAAAAAGGAGAAATATCCCTGTACCAAATGCTCTTGTGATCCAAGTTTAGGACAGGAGACAATGCAGGAAAAGAGGAAAATAAAAGGAAATAGTGTGGATAATATTAGCACAATAATCAGGGGCTAGGATTCTCCTATCAAGCTGTTGTACAGACACTAGCATAAAGAGGATTTAAAGAAAGACAGTTATGTAATTTTACAGATTTTTGAGAAGAACTAGTTTTGGGAATGAAAACTACCATAGCAGAAAGGAGGGAAAGAATTTTTTTGTAAGTGTAACATGAAGCTGATACTATCTATTGATCATAGACAGAAACCTATCTGCAACTTGGTCATGAATAAGATATTAGAGAATGGACAAGGACCTTAAAGACAAAGTAATGTAATAAAGAAGGGAGAGTTACTGGAGGAGGCACAATTACCTGCAGCATAATTGGAGTGATAACTGAAAGGATGATATTAGCAATGGCATTCTGAGAGTCTGTGGGGGGCTTGGAGGCTGCGGGGTGGGGGAGAAGATTTCACTCATTGGGGCTAGGTAGGAGGAAAATGCAATGTGATGGAAGGTGATTACAGCCATAGAATAAAATTAAGTTTTGTAGTTCAAAAGGGTAAAGATAAGGGCCTGGATCTCAGTTTCACAATTATCATTAAGTGAAAACAGAGGGCATGATGCAGGGAGGTGTATTGAAGGAAGCTCTAGAATATAAGTATAAAGCAGAACTCCAGCCACTAAAAAAAAGCTGCATGTGTTAAGTAATGTAAAAATGAAAAGGAGAGAGGAAAATGAAGTATTATTTTGGAGGCAAAGGGAAATAAAGGTAGCAGGCCATCTGAGGGCTTTTTGTTCTGCCTGTTTATTTGGATGGAAAAGACTGAAGTGTGGTGTTGGTGTGGGGAAAGTGAAGAGACGGAGGAGAGTGAGTAATTAAGAAAAATACAGAAGGTTAATAGTTGATTTAATTAGAAAACAGATTAGGATGGGGTAACTAGTAGTTGAGTAGGTCAGCAGATGAGAAACTTTTGTGTCTACAATGAGATGAAGGGAGTTGTACAAGAAGAGAAGGCAGTCTATAAGGAAGTAAAAGTTTGCATCATAATCTAAGTAGCATAGTGTAGCTAAAACTAAGGGAAATTATACTTCCCGGGTATACTAATCTCAAGAAGCTGCCATAATGAGCATACGTAAGTACTTACACAGGCTCACTGGTGCTTCAATGTGGGTATAATACACTCCAGCCAGGTGTGCCAGACATTAACACATTTAGCTGCAGAGCTGGTACATGCCTTTTTCTTAGAAGAGAAAATTAAGACATGGAGAAATTGAACAACGTGTCCAATTGTGCAAGCACAGCCTGCAGGGAAGCCAGAAAAAATGGTGTCTTCAGTAACAAATCACTAAATAACTTAAAAGACCAAGACCAACCTTCCCACTAAACTTTCCATATATTTGCATACTGTTGTAAACAAGGGACAAACAGGACAACACACAAATCAGTGCAGCTGTGTTCATGTGCTGTCATTTGCAAAGTAGCTGGTTTTCCCACAGTTTGGTTTTGAATACTGTTTTCCACCCATATAATTTTGTGAATAGGTGAGATATATGCATGCTGTTACTGAAGCGTACAGGGTCCCAATAGCTAAGGAAAGTAGTATTTCCAAACTAAGAAAAATAAAACAAAAGACTTGTAGAAGACTAACATCAAAGCAATGTAAGATTAAGAAGTGCTCTTGAACTATTTGAAATCAAATAGAATAGCCCTTACTTAAGCACATTGCAACAGTATTTAGAGTCTTTTTTTTCTATTTTTCTTTTTACAAGACTACATATTTTAAAGTCATGAAGGAAAAAAAGAGTTTGGTTGGTTTTTTTTCTTCAGTGTCCAGTTTTTTGTTTAAAATAAGCCAACTACTATTGCTCATTCAAGTCTCAAATGCCAGATGCATTTAAGGCTGGGTGATTTTGTCACATGCTGATGTTGTGCATCCACAGTTGAGAAATCTTATAAATGGGTAAGGGTTGGTATCCAGGGACAGCAGACATCAGTTGTTTGCCAATGTGAAGAGGCAGACTTCCTGTCTGAGTCACTATATTAAAATACAAAATGTTCATTCACCCAGTGTTGATCTTATATCTCTATCTTGGCCATGGATTATGTATTTAGTTGTTGTTTAGACTTTCCTAGCATCTTTCACTTAAGAATCACCAAGCATGTAATGAGTTAGTGAGTTTCCATTCTCTTGCATTTGGAATTAAATCCTCTTCAAATTAAGGCTGAATCTGGGGCTCTAAGATTACAAGCACAAGTGACAATATGTGTTTTAAACTGTTTTTCATGTATGACTGAAGAACACAGAGGTAAATTGGCAAAAGCTGAAAATAGAATAAACCCTCTTTTCTAAGTTAATAACTGTATTGCACTTTATCTCCATTATTTCTTCACTGAATCAAAGTCTTATTGTAAGCAGTGTCAAGAATTTTGATCTTTCACATGTTTATAACCAAGTCATAAATTTGACAACACTCTATATACTGTGGATCCTTGTTTCAGAAAGTGAGGTTCCTAAAGACCTTGGAGGTAATTTGACAGACAAATATATACCAGCAGCATTTGTTCATGTTAAGTTATTAATAATCTAATAGTGTATCTTTTACTGGAAATACTGTTCACAAAATCAGGAGCTCTGTAGTTTTTGCTTAAGTTTGCATTGTTCTGTGACCCCCAGGAGAGGGCAGTGGTTTGTACACACTCCAGTCAGATTTTTCCAAAGCTAATAAACATCAAGTACTGGATATGATATTTGAAAACACAGGTCAATACGTATATCAGATTGCCTCCATGAATAAGGATTTTCAGCAGTACATAAATTCATTTTTGAGATTTTCTTCAGAACGTAATTTTTCTTGCAAATGACTAGCACATAGATAATAATTTTTAATGCAACAGATAAGATTTTTAACAGTTACTGTCATTGAAGAAGCTATAATTTTGTGAACTAAGAAAAAAACCACTTTTCCAATTGTATAAATCTAGTAAGATGTGTAAAGACTCCCTGTAAAAGTTTTTGTATCTACAGAGGTCAAGTGTGATCCACTGAGAAACATGAACAAGAAACAGCTACTTGAAAAACAAAACCAAATCCCTGTCTACTGCCCACTTTCAGGTAAATAATACCTTTTTCACTAATGAACAGATATCCAGATATATGGAATAGGATCGATCATTGTCAAATGGGATAGTCCAATAGTCTCACTTGAGAGAATGATTTGTGATCTAAAGAGAAAGAAACTGTCCTTCTAGGTGAGTTACATGGCTAGTTTAACAAACTAAATTGTTACTAGGAATATAACATTTACCTTTCAATGGAGCTCGTATTATTTGCAGTGTCCATTGAATGTTTTATCAGAAAAGTTGCATAAGTAAAACATAGAGTTTGGTGCAAATCATGAGCCACAAAAGGAATTAAACATCTTACCTTGGAAGGGGGTAGTGTTATTTTCGCTCAGTTTAAATAGTTTAAGAACAGACATAAATTTAATCCAGAAGGGCAGTTTAGGTACACTGTTTTTAAACTGCTTTTATTATTAGTTATTGAACATTTTAAATTCTTATTTTACAGTTGTGATGTTTTTGCATGCCCTCATAGGCCTTACCTAGGCACTAATGTATGCTAAAGCACCTCTAGAAGCTTAATCCCACATTGTTGAAATGAATGTGATTTGGATGCAGTCCAAAAGATGGCTGCAAGAGGAAAAATGGTAGGAAGGATTGTATAACATCACAGAAAACAGCTAGACTGTCTGATAAGCAATTCTTCAGATTACTTATTGGAGTTTCAGAATAATGCCAAGTAAAACGGAATCATGTTGGCGTGAGGCACCTTAGAAATGATTGTTTTGTATCACAATTGTTAACCAATTTGTACAGTTATTGAAATATTTTTCTTAACATTTTAAAATCTCCAGGTGCCAAGTGTGTATCATGATTTTCTTCTACCGCACATAAAATTACTTAATGAATATTGGCTTGCAGGTTTATTATCCTTCCAGCTAATTCCCAATCCAACTCAATTTGCCTTTTCCTGGGCTTCTTGCCACATTCCATTTTTCCCCATGCTGTTGATGTTATGTAGGACTGAAATGTGGAATTATCTACAGTTCATAAAAGAATCAAGTACCTTGGGCTGTTGTGTTCTTCTATTATTAATGGACAGTAAATGCAAACATGAGCTAACAAAAGGCAAAGGATAAACACATTTAAGACAGACCACTTCCCAGAGAAATAATTTAAAATCTTGTCAAACAATTCTTGAAACATGGAAGAATGATGATTTCCCCTAGATTCATTGTATATATTCTGGCACTGTAAGTTTTCCTTTATATACTATTTTTTTTTTAAACTTGAATAGTAATTTCCATTGGAAGATCTCAAAGAGATTTACAAATATTAACAAAATCAGACTTGTAACACCAGTGTGAAGAAAAGAAGCTGGTCAAGCTATTTGTTGCCAAAAACATATCCTTGCCCTAGCTGGCTGCTTTGTGCTCTTCTGCCAGCACAACGTTTCACAAAATACTTCATTCACCAATGCCTAATTATTCTCCTGCATTTGGATTGCTTTTACATTCCCTAGTTGCTGAGGATGCTCATGACTAGTACTTCAGATAAATTAATTATCCTCAGAGGACTTGATCCTACGTGAAGGAAGCCACTGACTTGTAATCTCCTCTGCTGCTTCCAAATATTATAGCACTTCAGTGGTCCTGCGCTTCTGGAATGACTACAGAGGGCTACTGTGGCTGGGTGTAATATAGAGCAGTTTTCATCAGGTTTCAGAGATGGGGAGGAAGCAAAAGTGTCTTCATCCAGTTTTTTCAAGTAAGCCAGGCATCCATGCCAGTACTTTGTTGGTAATTCATTAGTTGTGATTCACTCTTCAGCAGTCCCTGCACAATGAATCCAGTCTCTTCCTGCAGGTTCACTGGCCCTGCCCTACCTTTCAGCTTTTAATGTATTTTTCAAATCACTTAAGCTGGTATTATTTTTATCTTATCATATGTTTAAGGCTTTGGAAAATTCCTTTTGCTTCCAACCATATAATAATATTATTATAATTTTATAATATTATAATTCTTAAAATATAATTAACATTATATTGCATTATTATATGTCAACTGTAGACCATTGATTATTCAGATGCTTTGAGCATTTCTCTTATGAGCAATTTGTGTTTTCATAAAAAAATGAGCAAAATACAGAGCAAATACACCCCAAAAGAAGTTCTTTAGAGAATATATCAGTTTGTCATTTGATTACTACTAAGCCCTGCTCATGCCTAAGTGAAGTATAACCAGTTCCACAGATGGCCATGATCAATTTCTTTGTGACTGGAGGCTTTATAATACACACGTGCTGAAGACTCCCACATGAACTTGATCTGTGGAGTACCCTACCAATTACATATATAAGGGAACACAGACAGTCCCTTTTTGTTTCATAACTCTGTCCCAGAACCTTCCTCCTGAATTGTTTTTCTGCTTGCTCAGCCAGGGTCCTTTTTACCCACCACCTGAGCTGTTGCTAGCCCTACCTTTTTCTTTCTCCCAACTCCAACTTATACTTTGGAGTCCCTGACATTAGCCAGTGAAGCCTCTAACCTTAATCCTCTTATCCCTGAATGTGATACCCTTACAGCTCCCTATATATATGTTCTCTACTCAAGCCTGGCTCTGATCACTGGTGGTACTGCTTTTGTCACAGTCTCTGTCATCCTTCCATTTCAGCATCTTAATTCTTCAATAAAATATTAATCAAACAAGATATAGCTATCTATACAGTTTGCCAATTCTAGTCTATTAATGTTTGATGACGAAACATTTGCTTTTTTGTTGTTAATAATATCTGGTAGCATCAGGTACCTTGCTTGCTGTTAAAAACAGTCCTGGGCCAGACAGTGCTCCTTCAACTATGAAAGCAAAGTCCTTATCCATAAAATTCTCCATGTTGACATAAAAATACTTTTGTGAATGGAAATAAGTGATTCTTTTCAAAAGTAAGACTAAATTCAATGTTCTCTGTCATCTTTTTTGAGAAGAATAGTACGGGGTATCTGTGCTGCAGTGTTTCAGCTTGTCTATCTGCATGTGAATTTGTACGAGTAGATCCAGAAATTTTCCATGTTCAGTGGTCCTGCACCAGCATTTCATTCACACTGTATAGAAGTCCTGCAGGAAGAACTTCATAACAGCTACTGTGGAATGTGCAGAGAAGCGTAGAGAGCTTGACTAAGCTGTTCACAACCTGGCAGCCCTTTCCTCAAAGCAAGAATAAGGACTTACGTCTGAATTTTGGAAACTGTATTAAGGCAGATGACTGGGATTCACTGTTACTGCCTTGTCCACTTGTATATTTGAGGACTGTTTAAATAAGTATAGTCTCTGGAAACCAACATCTTACAATTTGTTTATCCATTCAACTGTATTGGCCTTTCTGACACTTGCCTTAAGTATGCATCTTTCCTGTCCTAAGAAACAATACATTTGGCATCCCAAATCAGAAAAGTGTACAAAGACTTACATAATTATGTTCATACCAGTGATTTTCTCTCTTCTTTAAGCTAATTCCATGTAATTTACGTTAGCTTAACATGACATGACATGCACACAGAAAAGTATTTGCCATTTCCTTGTATTACTCAAAAGAATTCTCCTGCTATCAAGGTATTCAGGAAGACAGGCACAATCATCAGAAATAATTGCTTGGTTGTTGTCTTTGGCCCACGTGAAACAAATTGTCTGAAACCCTGCCAAATCAGGTGCTCCAAGTACAGAGAAGGATAAAGCAAGGACCATCTTCATGTAAGATTGTTCTTCAACATCTTATCCACACTTGTGTATCAGAGACACAAGCACTGAATAAATTTGTTGTTCTTCAGATTTTCCAGTCTGAGGACCTCACAGATCTCTACAAAGATGAATGAGATTAACCTCACAGGGTCCATGTCAAGCACTCAGTTCTGTAACTCCCATTTTGCAGATGAAGAAACAAGCCCAGAGAAATTAAAAATTCTGTCAAAGAGACTAAAACATATGTATGTGTTTTACACACACTGCCACTTTCATGTCTTGACTAAGTTGGTCCAAATATAATTAAATCGTTAGACCTTCCTAGATCTGCCAAATTAATTTGGAAGAAAAAAGAAAAAAAGCACAGGAACAAAACTTTTAGTTTTTAGATAATTCCTGTACCTAATCAGGACAAGAATCTTCTAGTAACAATTTTTATGACATAAATTTTATGAAATGACACAAAAAGTTATAAAATTATTTATTTAAGCTTGTCACCTTTCTGTCTATACTTGAAATAATCAAAGGAAATGACAAATCAAAGATATATCACCTTTGCTTGTGAAACTGGTTAACAAAGTTTTATCTGAACTGGTTCACCACTGCTAATTTTCATCAATGGACTTTCTTCTTCTATAAATGGGTATATCTGAACAAAATGGACTAATTTAGAGCACATTTGACGATACATTCTATCTTGGTCTTAGAATATTCTGAGCATCCCAACTTTGATATTTCAAACTGCTTTGGGATCCTAAGGAACACATTCTGGGGTTCAGGGGATCAGTGGGTTTAGACACATGAGAATTGTTATTCTGGTTTATTTTTTAGAATTTCCAGTTCATCGGGTTTTAGTGAAGTTTTGGATGGGTTTTTATTGAGTGAAACACAATAGCCATCCCATTACATAATATAACTCTGCACTTACCCTAGTGAGTTACCTCTTTTCCTTCTTGTGCTCCAGGGACAATTTTTAGCCCCACCTTGTTTTCTTCTCTACAGTTTAAATTTTTTTAAGCTTCCTCTGCTCATTTCTGGTCTCTGTACCTGCTGCAGTTTAAAGATGATGAGACAAAAGAGTCCAAACTCAGATCAATCCACTCAGCCATGGGCCCATTCCTTTGACACACTCCCACTCAGTGTCTTCAGCAAAGTCAGTATTTGTAGCTGCCTGCAAGATACTTCTTCACAGATGTCACATCTCTTAAAGAGGCTGCAAAACTCATTTACCAATCTTTGTATTTATGGGACTTGAGTCCCAATTCTGTGTATTGTTTGTGAAAATAATATGGAAGTAGCACTGGTCTCTTCTTCTAAGGACAGTTGTAGCTGTTCAGTGTCTCATTGTTTTGTTTGTGCTACTTCAGACACAACAACCTGGTGCTGTGGGATATTGAATATCTTGAACCATAGTTAAATCAACAGTGACTAAGACCCTGGAGAATCAGTATGCTCTTAGTATAAGTTTGTAAAGTTGTTGTTCTTGCCTGTCTTCACCGGAAGTCTGATTATACTGCTGTCATATGTCACTGCTCCCAAAGTCCTGTCCAAAACTGGATTCTTCAAATGAGTATTCTATCTTCAAACTTTAATTCATTTATAAGACCAGGTTTTATTCTGTCTGGAAAGAAAAAAAATAAAATCTGGAGTTCAGTGGCCTTCTGTTTAATCCTGTGAGTTGACTCATTTCTATAGACTATTGGGCAGGTGATAGAAACATGTGTTCACAATAAATGTGTGTGTCACATGAGAAGTATTTCTTCATTTTTGGTATTTAATAAGTACAAAGAAGACAGAATACCTAAATGTTATGGTTTCATTTTGTTCAGTTTGCTTGTTTCATTTCTTATGTTATAAAAGATTATGAAATGCTTCTGGATATTATCAGCCAAGAGCCTGTGCCCTTATCCTATAGACAGGCTGTCTTAATTCCTTCTTCTGCAGGTGAGGTAATCAAGGAAACATGAGGTCCCTTTTGGCTGGTCTGGTAATAAAACTTGATGCTCAAGCATAGCAGTCTCTATAGTTCATATATCTTCCAAGAATAATTGTGCCAAGTCTTTGTGCCTATGACCATAATACTGTACCATGCTTCAGAAGCAGAACTCAAGAACTTTCTTATGTTTTCCTGCCTGAGAAGACATTTGTATATATCATGTTCAAACTGCATTACATCTTGAAATGGCAACTTCACAAGAGGAGAGCAGTATGGTGACATGACAGCAGTAGAGTAAAACTCCTGTGTTCCGGAGACTTAGGGATTGTGCTGATATCTCATAAATTCAGTAGGTTTACATGTGCAAAAGTTTTGGAACTGGTACTTTTTTTTTCTTTATTTAGCAAATAATACAGAAAGAACAACAGTAAAGAGCATAAGCATTGGTAAACCAAAGCACCTGAAGTGTGGAAGTGCCAAAATTACAGCACCAGCTCTGACTGTGTTCACATTTTATAGATACTTGCTTCATCCCATGCATCAGGCTCATATCAACTGTGTCAAGCGCTGCAAGGAGAAAGAGAGTTGTTTTGAGCTAAATGTCTTGAACTGAAATGCAGGCAGCTTGGGTTCCATCCCATGTTCTGCCACAGCTGTTTTACATGGGTAGTGGATAAACATATCCATATCATAATGTGTTTGGTATCTGTCATTTTCCAGCATTTGATTTTCCAACCTTGGTATTCTTTCAATGTTATTAAAAATGTAATGTAGTTAGCTGTAGATCATTACTCTTTTCAGGTTTACTGGTTCAACTCTGTGGGCCACTGATATACTTGCATCCACACCCACAGAAGAGATTTTCTGAAAAGTTGTTTTAAACCATTGTAGGAAGTGACTTAGGATAATTGCTAGTCTAATAAGCTGTCTTGGCTTCCTGGAGTCTTTTAAAAATAAATCCTTTGCAAGAAGAGAGAATGTCTAGGAAAGAAAAGAAAAAAATTATACCAGTCAAGACACTTAAATTTCATACAGTCCACATAATTTAACTCTCCTTCCAACCCAGGCTCCCCTGATGTTTGTAACACATGATGATTGCTGTTAATATGGTATATCATAGGTGGCATTTCTGTCTGCATAGTTGTCTATTGTGTGTGTACGTTTTTTTCTCCCAAGTCATATCTCTGGCTTCTTTGAAGCATCTTCACTTTAACAGTTATCAGTCCAGTATGTGTGTGAAAGAGGCCAAGAAAGTGTTGTCCCACAAAGCTCTCAAAGGACCCTGGTTAACCTGAATTTGCTATATAGTTTTTGGTGGAAAACAAAGTGAATCTAAGTTAGCTCTGGGAATAGCTAGTTGGGCTGTGATATATTACAAAAATGTTTTTTAATTCTGATATTATATATCTGCAGAACAATTTTAGTTTACAACTGTCCAAATAGTCTGGCCTACTCAATTCTCTTTGGTCTAGTTGACTGCTGCAAAGGAGTCAGAGCCTAGCCACAACTCCCTGTGTGGGACAGAGCTCACTCTTTCCTGCCTCCTCTTCTGCCAGCGGTGGAGGCAGGGTGTTCTCAGCCCATGCTGCCTTCTGTGTACCCTCATGTATGAGTACTCTCCATCAAGGCTAAGGCTGTTGCTAAATTTAGTTAGAGGAGTTTAGTCAGTCCCTCAGTCTCTCGAGTTCAGTCACAGTGTACTGCAGAGATGCTGACTTTGTAGGTCTTACTCTAACACTGCACTACTTTTAATTGGAAGCACTCCTTCATTTGTGTGAGCCTCATTCTCCTGAGTCTCACTTTTTGTTGACTTTGATCCTGGAGGAAACTGAGTGTAAAATGCTGTCACTTCATTGCCTAGCTGTAAATACAGGTTTATCCAGTGCCATGCATTGACTATGATACGCAGACACTTAAGAGCCTCTGCATGATCGTGTGTGGCTAAAGAGACATCTCAGGTACACTGTGGTAGAGCACCAGAAAGTGCTTCCTTCCCCCTTTCCTGATATGTAGGATACAGTCCCTTGCATGGGACAAAGGTAGCTGCGGCAGTGTCTTAGAATGATCCTTCTTGCTGGCAGATGTGTACCTGCAACACATCGCCAGCTTCCCTTCCCATCACTTAAACTGTTTACTAGCACCTGGTAAGCTATGTTACTGCTTCAGGCCTTGGAAATGAAGACATCTACAAGATCTGTAAGTGATTTCACTCTGGTCAGCACAGTGGAGAACTAAATCTGGAGGCCAAAAGTACACAGAGAATAGAATTCTGTCATGCAAAATGAAAGGAAAATCACCGGGTGGATTTAGAAACTATGGCCAAGGCTGTGTGCATCTGAGGACAAAGATAGAGCTCTCTGCATGCTTTGGTGTGTGCTCCTCTTTTGAACATATGCCATAATTTTGCATTTCCTGACTTCACTGGATTGGAAAAAAACCTGGCAGGTTCCCAAAACTGAAATATATGCAGATATAACATTCATAGCGATATCAATGCAAAGGAAAAAACCCAGCATCTGAAACAACCTCATGCTTCAGGGTGTAAACTGATCAACTGTAGGGTTCAAGAAGGAATTTCTCATTCCTCTTTACCCCCCAATTCTTATGTAATATTCCAGCCCACAACTGGCTGTAGTGTGTTTTCCATTCTTCATGCTCTGAATCATCAGGTATCTAACCACTGCTTGAAGCAGTGTACTAGACTAGAGAGCTGAATGGTCTGTTCCACTATGGCAGCAAGAATAGTATTTTAATATGGTTTCATTTCCTTTGGTTTATTATTTTGTTATGTAGCACTGAGGAAGTGACAACTGGACTGCTATAGTTACTCATGTAAACATGTATTGAGACTGGTTTGGATCGGAGGAGCACATGCTGTCTTGTTTTGTCAGTCATGCACTAGTGATGCAGAGGGTCTCACTGTTCTCTGTTTTTTAGGGCTGAGTAATGCCTATGCTTGTGTTGGTCCAGTGTACAAAGTTGATTTTCACCCTCCAAAAGTGCCTGCCTCTAATATCTTTTGGGAGAAGTACTGTTTTAAATAAATTGTGTTTAAAATAGATCAAATTGTGCTCCCACAAGCATACTCCCAGTCCAATGGAGAGGATTCTCCTGTATAGGAAACAGGAGCACAGATTGCCCGCAGATGGCATCTTTGTGCTTTTTGTATCATAGTCTTGTGTTCTAAAAAGGGCTCCTGTTGCATCTTGTGGAAGTGAGTCTTAAGTGATTCAGTGCAGAGGTTATGAATATACAATGACACAACTGGCTATTCTTCCTTTCATTTCCATAAAGAAATGCAACAGGTTCATAGAGATATTGTCTTAATCTGCAGTAACTGGAATGTTGTAGCACTTCTGACGGGTTGGATGTTTCTACCTTAAAAACTACACGTTAAGAGGCATATCCCTCTGAACAGAAATGAAATGTGCTACTGGACACAGGTTAATAGCAGCTTTCACTGTCATTGTCCATATCATGTATGAGTAAACAAGAGCATTTCAGTCTCTTGGCATTTCAATCTTGCTGCAAAGTCTTTTGAAAAAAAGAAATCCCATTTGTGCTTGGGTCACACTGAAGACAGGCTGTAGTTATTCATGCTTTACTTCTGTGTGATAGTGAGGATTTCCATGTTCCTCCTTTTCCACTCTCTAGGGAGAAGATATAATATAATCCTATAAATTAAACAGAGAAAGCAGCAGTCATGGATAGCCATCTTATCTTCAGCAAACACCAGGAGCCTTTACTGTGCTTCAGAGAGTTTATCAACCACAGGAGCTGAGTCAATGAAAACTGGTGGGAGGTGAAACTACCCATAAGGAACAATTCTGGTGTCCTACAGAGAAGCCCTGAATCTGCCCTTCAGAGTTCCCTGCGAATATCTGTGGGACAGGCTGTCAACAGGTAACAACGTAACTCCAGGTTTGATCTTTAATACGAGTAGTATGCAGCATGGCAGGGTGGGGACTCATGTCCTGAATTATCGTTGTTGATCTTAAGTAGACAAGTGGCAAATCTGATAGCCAGAGGGGACAACAATGCCACTTGTTCAATACCTGGATTGCATTGTCAAAACTGGGTTCTTTTTATTGTTTTTCACTATATATGAAAAAATTTTACTTCCTTTGCTTGATGGAATACTGCTTTGGGGCTGGGAATATTTTCTTGCTCCTGCATCTGCCAGATTCTTAGACCCATCTTTTAAGTATAAAGGTGGAAATCTTTTCAAAGAGACACCATTTTCTTCTGGAATTTATCTCAAGGCTTTTGGTCATAGTGATGATATGGCAATGTATGTGGCTAGCTGCCATTAGAAAATTGTCAGAGCAAACTTGATTTTAAGCCTTTTGGAGTTGATCAGATGATTTTTATTGATTTCAAAGAGCTCTGGCTCATGCCCAAAGGTGATGATGGTAGAGTAGAAAAGAGAAAGCATATGTATATGAAAAAACTAATCCACACAGCCCCAGATGGTAAGTTTTCTCTGCCAGTAAGTGACACAGAAACAAGCTTGGCTTTACATTTTGAAATAGCACTCACATCTCCAAAAGTGGTACCAACACACATACTTCTTATAACTGTTTACAAATGGAAATGATGGGGTATAAAAAAGAATAACAGTTGCTTATAATAGCAGCACATTTGTAGACTCCTCCAGAAAATGTTGAATAAATTTTGAACTTCTTAAAAAGGTCTGTCTGCAATCAGGCAAGGCTCACTCAAGGACTTTCAACATATACCACTTCACCTTCAGACCTCAGTTTCCTCATCTCTCAGATGGGACTACTGATACTTACAGGCTTATAGCCAAGCTCAGCTCTTAAATGCAAAACAAAGAGGTCCTATCAGTCCAAATTTATCATCACTTGCCACAGCAGGATTATACCATGATAGCATTTCACTCTTCAAGTACTGCTTAACATTAATGTTAATACTTCTGCTTCAGTTTTTGCTGTAGCATCTCTTTTCTGTGTAACTCTGTAAGTGGCTTTCACAGCAGGTGAAACATGTCATACTGTACAGTTCCAAAGAAATAATAGAAATAGAGATGCAAATAGGCACAGCATAATAGACATCAAAGATCAAATAATTTTCTGAGCTGGTATTCATCTGAGATGAGACACTTCTAGAAGGTATTTTGAAGTTAGGAGAGAAGCAGGCCCACATGCCTGGGAAAACATTCCAGCTGGAAGGGGTTAGTGCAAAACTAAAAGAGGATGTGGACAAGATGCTTGGAAGGGCTGTTTCACTCCTGCTTTAGTTAAAACCAGTCAAAGCCTGGACCCAGGAGAGGGCTGTGGGCTAGGAGTGTATGTGTGAGACCTCTTTGCCAGGCTTGATTCGAAAACTATTTAGGCACAGCTGAGAGACTGGAAAATACCGCTTTCCAAATGGGGACTTTCATGACAGATAGTTACATCCTGGGTGTGGATATAATATACCATGGGCAGAAAAGTACAGGGATTGTCTTTTGCCGGGGACTTATACAACCACATCTGTAGTTCCCCACCATTTCCTCCCTGACCCCCCCTTGGAGGGGTTTTCTATCCAAAAGTGTAAAAATTACAAATCCCGAAAAACTGCAATATGGGCTGTACCTAGAGAAACTTTTAGATCATTCATTCCATAAATATCTCTTAGAGGCTGTCTGACGTCAGAGGATTTGGAGAGAGAGGCTGGTCTGAAAGTGAAAACAGCAGCAGTTCCAGTCTCACTACAACAGCACAGCCAGCGAGAGGAGCAGCACAGGCATTTCACTGTGTGGATTACAGGACTGCAGAACAGGGAGGAACTGCGCAGAGACACAGGCACTACACTGTAAGTGCAGCTGCTGCAGCAAATCTTCTCATGTTTTTGCTTGTTTTCAAGAACAAATCCCTGCAAGTACCACTTGTCTTTCTTTTCTTTTCTTTTTTTTTTCTCCTCTGAAATATCCTGAAGCCAGCTTGGCAGAACACAGGATTCAGGTTTAGCTTGATTGCTTCTCCCAAAGGTATGCAGAAGGGCTGATGGTACAGGCTTTTGTGCTCTTCTGTATGTGGATGGGGGTGACAAGGGATGAAGGAGGTCAAAGGAGAGGAGAGGGAGGGAAGGATATATCTTTGGAAGACTACAAAATTAACTGAAATTCAGCTCCTTCATATTCTGGTAGCAGGACAGCAAAATCCCAAATAAGCCATAGGCAAAGCCCAACTTCCTTAGGTAACTCCACAATGCAGGATTTCTTTTTTAACTCTTTAATCCCTTGTCATATTGTGCAGCAAGCAGTTCCTCTTTCCTTATGAGGATGACAGGCAATTTCCAGGCTCCCTGACAATGAAGTCCTGTCCCACTCTGTTTGCCAGACTACTGACAATAACAGATCCTAACATAAGTATGGGGTGTCACTCGCTAAATCTGACAAATTTAGCACCTTGAGCCTCTACTCGCTTGATACTAAGGGCTCTCCAAAGAACCCACTGCTGCTGCAGAGGGAAGAGGCATCTCTCAGATCCAAATCTAGCTGTAACAGGGTCATACATGAAGGATGCAGCTACTAAAAGAAGAATCTCCCTGTGAAAAACCTGCACAGGCACTGCTAGAGACACATGGTGCAAGTGCCAAGGAAGGATAGTGATTCTTAATAATTTTTTTTTTTTTTTAAACTTCAGCAGTCCAGAGATTCCCGAGCCTACTCCATAAAAAGCTGGTATTTTCAGTGAGGCACTCAGCTGTTTTTATTTACAATTAGAATTCAGTGCTGCATTCATGTAATTAACCTTACCTCCCCCACCTCACACCTGGATGTCCCCTCTTCATTCCCTGACTAGAGGTGGGAGCAGTTCTGGGGACAGCTGTGGGGGCAGCTGTCCTCTTCATTGGCATCTTCTCTAATGAGACCGCTGACAGAAACAGCCCATTTCCCCAGGCAGGTGGAAGAGTTTGATGCCTCCTGTGTGAAGCTGACATATTTAGCCAGCACTTGTAACTTTAGAAGGCTCTTTGCCAGTGAGAGGGTGGTTGCTCAAGGAGAGATGACGCCCTTGAACATAAACACAAAGCTGGGCTGAGAAGCAGGAGCTATGTGAATTGCACAATATAATACACTGTGCTGTTAGTAATTGGCTTCAACCAACAAGCAGTCACAAGAAACACTGTTGCGAGTCAGTGCTCCCTGGGCTGAGTTGTTTTGGTAATGGAATAAGTTTGCAAATACTTTCCTTCTTGAGGGTGGGTTGCTGGGGCAGGGAAAAGGGAGAAAAGGAGGAAAGGTGAGGATTGTGAGGAGGGAGTTTTGCAGGGATCTCCCCTGGAAAATGAAAGTGAGCAAGTCTAGGTAGCTATGCTGAAAGCAACTGCTGGTTGATGTAACCAGTGTGCTGGCTAATGTAATGGAAGTAGCTTTACTGGGCAGGTGTTCAAGGTCTAATCCCCACTAAGGGATGCCATGCCATGCCATGTAAAGCAAACTAAGCTGAGCTGGAGAAAAAGCAACCCTACTGACTGCACATGTAAGGGAGCCTCTGTTCTCAGAGCCAGATCCTGCAGGGACGTACTTTGGAAGTGAAGTCTCCAGACTTGGAAGGAATCGGTTTGGGATCTGGGCTGCTTTACCATGACATATCAGAATCCTTTTCCTCTCCCCCATTTATTTCTTATTAGATTTTGTTTCCAGTAGCCTAGCAGCTCCTTTTCCAAGAAGCTGCTTTATTTTCTTAGCAACAGCCTAATCACATTGGTTGGCAATGTGAAAGAAAAAAAATCCTTAAGAAATGTAGTAAGTTTTTAGAAGCGTATATGCCCCAATAAAAGCTTGAGAGCTGTCACAGCCAAGGCAAGTGTCTGGGAGACACAGACACTTTTACCTGGTTCAGCAGCTAGTCTGTCTGAAGTGCATTGGGCAGTACAGAACTAATGTATACAAAACTGCTGAAAGCTGAGAGGGTGAGAAGAGGAACTAAGGAGGTGATAATTCCCAATTTGGGGTGTTTTAAGCTGACTGCTTCCTTTCTGTCTCATGATTCCTCTCTCTGTCCTCCAGCTCAGCATCCCACTAGTGAGTGACACTACCTGCAGGGGTTTGCAAGTCTGGAAGTTCCTTGTGGGCTGTTAGTCGTGGTTCAGGGGGAAAGTTGCACACTGAGTGGAAGGGTGGGAGGAGGAATGGGGAACGAGATACTGATCTGGCAGGAGTTCAATTTAGTGTCTCATGAGAATGCATGGGTCATCACTCAGCATCCTTGAATTTGGATGAGGTTATACCAGCCAGGAAATTGCTAGTTCTTCTACTGGAGGACACTGACCCTGAAAGCAAGAGAAAAAACCACAATATAGACAGGGCAGACATCTTTTCAGTTTTGCTTTGTGAAACAGAAAGGAATTCCCTGTTGGAGCTTATGACAGTCACAGTGCAACCCTGAGGTTTTAAAAGTCTATATTATGTGTTACGAAGTGCAGTCTCATGGTTTCACAGAGCTGAGTAAGCAGATTCTCTGGATATCCTAGTGGCCTTACCCCACTGTACCACTTTTCTGCTGCTATCGCTGCTGGTTTTTTTAGTTGTGCTCCTTATGTGTAATGGTGATCATTCTGTTCATCTTGAAATCAGCTGTAAAAATTTTTCTTACCAAGTCCAGACGTGGCATGCACTGACTGTATTTTATTGGCAGGGAGGCACAGCAAGAGTTGAACAGCATCCTGAAGGCATCTCCCAGATAGTTTGGTTTTGTTCCATCTGCGTTAGTTGACATAAAATTCCCCCAAGGTCCAATGGAATCCCAGAAACCCATCTAGTCCCTCCAGGCCAGCTATCTGACCTAGCGATTGAGCAATCAGGGGACACCATTTCCTGACACTTAGGGGAAGGATGTGTGGGAGGTTTGGCTCTCAGTGCTTTAGTTGCTGTGAATTTTCAAACCTGGGTTAGTCCTATGGAGATCTGACCCTCTTTTCCTTCCCTGCCCCTACAGCCCCCAGGCAAGCACAGCATGTTCCTAAATTAAAAGAAAGCTGACTGCTCTGATTTTCATTGGATGAAAGAGTTTATGTGTATTTTCCCATGCTTTTTATTGTGTTGATGATTGACAGTGGTGTCTCTTGTGGCTTTTCTGTTTTACCAGTTGTGTTCCCTAACATCACACTCATTTGAACTGAGGCATTTGCAGAAAACTGCTAGTAGTGAGACTCAATATATATACTAACATGCAGTAGATCTGATTAATTTCTCATCTTTCTGCAATTCCACTTAACAGTGGAGTTACTTCTGTTTGGCACTACTCTAAGTCATTATCAGGCTGAGGACTTGTTACCTTCCAAGCTCTGTGTAGGTATTAAATTTCATAATGCTATGTAAATTAGTTAAGTGGGATTTATTGGGTTGGATTCTCAGCCAGTGCAAATAGGTAGGGGGGCTCCAGAGTAGCTATGACAAATGTATTCCAGCTGAGGATTTGGCCCAGTATCTTCAGACTGGTATTGAGTGACCTGAGGCATGGACAGTGCAAGTCTGCTCTCATCAGTACTAGTGAAAGTTTTTCCTAGCTCTGTATTGTTCAAGAAACTTATTCCAGGCTTCAATTACAAGTTCAAGAAGCATCAGAATTTGGTCCAGAGAAACTGAGGCCCAAGCTGTGCAAAGCAACCTGTAATTTTGGCTCTTTATTTTTAGTGTCTTGTTAAGGCACAAAGACACTCAAAAATTGAGAGAGCCAAAATTATAAGCTGCTTCTGAAATGCTGGCCCACTGACTTCGGCAAATCTACACAGTGGATTGGATTCTTCTCACATACTTTTTACAGCAGTGTAATTCTCTGAAGGTCAGTTGAGCTACTGCTGTTTTACAGCAGTAGAGGTCACAGAGGAATGTGTCCCATGTTGCCGGAAGCTCCCATGAGCTTTGGTATGTCAGTCCTGTACTCATGTTCTGTTTTTCTTGACATGTCCATAATGTATCTGGCTTTGATTTGCTGAGAACCACGTAGCCACATGCCCATGAACACATCACATGCTGAGCAGTGCTATTGGTAGTGCAGCCTCAAGCTTTCTTAGTGCTGTGTGTTAAATCTGTACCTGATGATGGTCAAACAGGCTTTTCCCTCCCTTAGGCTTTGTGTCCAGTTTGTATGTTGCCCAAATACATGTTCTATGTTAGATTTATATTTTCAATTTTCCACAAGGTATTTCAACACTTGAGATTTTGGCTTCTCTGGTGTTCTGAATGGTGTCAGATAATGTCTTCTAGTAGTAGTTTTCTAGACTTGGGACAACATGGAGTAACAAATCTGATGAGGAGAAGCTCATGGGTTTTGGATTTAGTAGAAAAGTTATTCTGAGAGTATGGTAGGCTTACACCGGTGGTAAGGTTTCTCTGGAGTTAGGAATTAGAGAGACTTAAGGTGGAAAGAAGGAAGTAGATAAGGAAGGGAGGAGATCAGAAGGCTTGCTGGAATTTAAGGAGTGGGAGCTGGAGATCAGAAGGATGTGTTTAGACTATGTGAAAATGGAAATAGTGGTAACCTTAAGGAACTGAGAAAAACTTTGGCAGCAAGGGAGGAGTAGGCTCCCTTCCTGAATAACAAGTGCTTGCTCACTTCCCAGTTTTGCTGGCTTCAGAGTAATAATCACTGAAGTTGATATTTCTGCTCATGTGCTTTGAAGTTCACATTTGTTTTTGTTGAAGAGTATTTTTCTCTTCAGTGTGTTCCAAGATGACTTAAATTCAGGCAATGCATGTGCCAACCCAGCTCTTCTTTGTATTGGGGATGAAGCTGATTTGTGAGACCCAACAACTCTATTCTGTCTCCTTGGTATATTACTTTTTTTAAGGAGGCATAAACAAGGACTCATTTTTACTGTTACAGCTTTTATTATTCAAGGCAGTGAACAAGCCTGATTTGGGGGTCTGTCTTTGTGTTTTGTTTGCGGTTTGGAGGGGCAATGTTTTTAGTTGCTTAAACAATTGAATTAATGAGCCATGAAGTCTTAAGAGATGGAAATTTAAACAGTGCCCTGTTTATCCTTGAAGAAAGTGGTCAGGTCCAATTTAACTTTTTAAGATCTGATCTGAAGATGTGTTCCCAGGACATTTTCATAAATTAAATACACAAACACACACACATACACACACACACACACAAGGTAGAAGGAACATTTCTGCCAAGGAGCACAATCCAGGTTGGATTTCATTGTGAAGAAGTCATGCAAGGATATATTTCAAGGGTTTAATATCACTTGGCAAGATTCCCTTCTCCCAAGACAAAGCTGTGGGAAGAGATGAAAAATCTTGGAGGATGGGTCCACCGGTAGCTATTAAACATGATAATCTGGCTGTACTCCCATCTCAAAATCCTAAACAACTAAAGGATTGAGCAGGGTAGGATCAGACTATATATGGTATTTTTATATGCTTTCCCTAACCATCTGCAGCTGACCATTACTTGGAGATAGGGTATTGGTTTAGATGGACTTCTGATCTGACTATGTAGTCATTTTTATATTCCTGTGGTGTTCGAGAGAGAAAACACTATGAAGATCCTCTGATGTTTCAGCTATGCTACGAGGGAGAAACAGTCATATCTGTAAGATGTGGGCTGAGGAACCTGACCAGGTACATCACAAACCTCCAGAAACTTATTCACATTTTAGAGTCCTTTAAGTGTCAAGAATGCACATGGAGGAACTATACCTTCATTTTTAGCACTGTGTCTTCCTGTCAGTGAAAAAAGTGACCAGCATCTCTCCTTGTTCCCCAGTTCAAAAGTGGATTACAAACAGTGACAATTTTTTTGCAGAAAAGATTTAATTTGCTAACCCCCCTCCAGTTATTTTTAGAAATGTTTTGCATTTTCTTTTGTGTTTAAATATGTCTCTAAATCCAAACATTTTAAATAGGCTTACTCATCAATAGTATGATTGTTGCTGATATTTTCATAAATACCAAATATTTTGGGTACTTCCATTTTTCAGGAAAGCTCAGTGCTTTAAAAAAAAAAAAAAAAAAGGCTATTTTTAAGTATTTCAGGCTGGTCTTGAAAAATCATTAATCTCTTTGCACGCTTTTGGTCCTGCACTGTCATCTGTTTTCTTTCAAATCTCCAGAGGGCTGTGACAGAAATACGTGGCAATTCCATGTTGCTCTGCATCAGCCTGTCAATTCTACTCCTTTCCTTGTCAGGTCGAAGGGAGCAACCTTTTCAAGAAGGAATGAAACAACTGTGGAGCTGTATAAGCATCCTTGCCTCTGCTGATCTGTGCATAGAAGTTTCCTGGACTCTTGTAGAGGTGTAACATGATTTCCCTCTAACATGAAGTTATTTTTTTCCCCAGGAATGTTACAACAGTGCAGTCCCTCTGAAAATATGTAGTCAATAAATCATCACCCTGCAATACAGTAAGTTCTGTACTTTCCACTGGTTTAAGATCAAACCCTGAATGCTGTGGGTATTGTATGCTCATTAGCCAGATTGTTTCTGATGGAGCAATCTCAATGGACTGTTCCTATTTAACCAGTAGGAGTTAAATGATGAGAATATTTTCTTGTCTGCAATTATACACTATACAAATATATGAGGATAAGTAAGTCACTTATATATATAGTTAGATAAAGTTAGCAATTTATTCTTTACATTCAGCACTTTCCTTTGGAAAATTTCGAGGCACTTTACAAATATTAATGAATTTAGTGTTTTGGGAAACTGAGGCACAGCTTTCTCAGATGCCTGCAACCTGATGGGAGTCTGTATTATCATATAAATACTCTCACTGCAGGTAGGTTAGAGACCCATTTTTTTTTAGCTATCTTTATGTCCTCTGAAGTGTTAGTTTAACAAAACCATAGCAATTAAACTAAAATAGTATACCAACATCTTTATCATTTATGTCGCATTTAGCCTCCTGCCTGGTAGACAAGCCATATATTCACCAAAATCATACTTCTCCCAGAATGCAAGTATATCACCTTACTGCAGAGTGGGTACTCCTCCCTTTTTTCTACACCCCCCCCCGCCCCAATCTGTGTTCTGGCTTCCCAGAGCCTCTAGTTATAATCCCCATTTATTCTTCCTACTCTCCACCCTTCATTTGGGTTTTTGCCTACACGTAGAGTATGAAACTTAGGTACTGCTGATAATGATTGTAAGAGATCTGCACTAACTGGGTGGAATGGGTTTATTTGTTAGATTAAACAGTGTACATCTGTAGAGAAGGTTTGCCAGGATACCATTCTTCCTTACAAACTTTTTCAGGAATGGGGCCATCCACTAGTGCAGACAGTCTTGGTCTTCTCAGTGAGTCACTGACCATTAAGCTGGGATGCCTGGACTGTGAGTACCCTGCTTAAATCCATTTGGCAGAATCCTGACCCCCTCCAGGCAGGCGACCCCATCAGCATCTGCACAACAGATGAAAGAAAGCAAGATCTTGACCAAACACGAGGGGACTTCAGTCCTTTGCTACTTTTGCAGCCATGTATACAGCGGGAACCAATTAAACTATGTTTCTAACAGCTGAATGCACAGAGACAGTTGGTTTTGTTCTTGCCTGTGATCTGATCTGTCAGCATCCTCCTGCACTGTTATGCAGGGATAGAGTAATAACCATGCTAGGGCCCTGCCAATATGAACTGTCTTCCAACTGTGCCCTACTGAGATATGAACATGCCCTCATTGCTTGTTTCATACTTTTACTGCCCTGTGGGTCAGGCATCCCAATGAGTGAATCTCTCTGGCTCTGTTGTAGAGTCCCTGAAATGTGTTGCCAATGACAGAATTACAAAGCTTGACCTTAGCCTTTTCTCGTCAGCAGGATTCAGGCAGTCTGTGTGAATGTTACAAAGTCTTTGGCACTCACCATTACTAAGTGATAGGGAGAAAAACAGATACATTTTCTGACTAGCTGAAATTTTCCTTGGGGGACCCATGAATTGTTTCCCAGCTGTGTCTGGGCTTATCTAGAATAGCTTCATGTACCTGCTGGGGGACATGTGTTAAGCTATAAATGTCCTACTGTGCCCTTCATGACACATTTTATGTTTAAACAGAGGCAAAATTTAGCAAGCAACTCTTCACTGCCTCATCCTCTGCTTACTTACAGTGGCGATGTTTAGTATGTTCACATCTATCGGGACATCTCCAGAGGCCCATACTCTTTCTGCTTTGCACATCTGTTAGTCTAGCTAAACTACTATGAAATGGGAGCCGTATCTAAGAAAATACTTACTGTAAATAGAAGCTAGAGTTGACCTAACATAATATATTAATATTTTCATGTAGCATCACTGTACTTTAATAAAAAGCAGTTTAAGAATGCCACTTCATCAGTATTGAGAGTCAATTTTTCAATTACCAGCCTTGATTTTTGAAAGATACAATTCAGATTACATACATATCAATATTTTGGTTTTTCTCACTTTGACATACAAAAATATCTGTAACTGTATGTATTTTTACCCACAGAGCATGAATGTTTAAATAAGAGTGGACTAAATTATGACCTCTAGAATCAGATATCAGAGGTCAGGGAGATGATATTATACATCTGTGAAATTAAATACCTAATTTGTTGTTGTCAGGTGCTTTAAACTAAGTTTGAAAATGGTTGCCTCACTTCAGACTGGAAAACCTACCTGATTCTGCTTCCCACTGATCCCATGAAAAGTCTTACATTATAGTGTGACAGGATTGGAATAAATGTGCTGTGGAGTCTGCTGGACTATGTGTCTACTACGCAGTTGTCTGTGATTGTAGGAAACAGGATGTGATGACCTTGTAGTCCTATACTCCCATGAATGCACGTGACACAGAATCCAATTGACCACTCTACAGGCTCTGGTGACATGTGGGAGTGCAGCAAATTAAAATGGAAGCAGATGGCAAAAAAGTCCCTTCTGTGTTTTGCCTTTTCTTTTCTTTCAGGGATGTTGCCTTAAGTCTTTAATCCAAATAGCCTGCTGAGGAAATATGTCTCTGAGCTGTGATGAAACAACACTAGGAACGCTGTGTTCAATTCTGGGTACTCAATACTAAGTGGTTACACAGTGATGGTTACAGATAGGCAACCTTCATTTTTCCTTTGATCACTCATTAGTCATGGTTTCTTGGGGTTCTTTAGTTCTTTCAGGAATAAACCTAATTCACAAAGAAGCTAGAGGGAGCTGGGCAGTTTGGTGCCGGACTGGGGGGCAATGCCTCCAATGAAATGGGAAATACTCCTTGACTTCTATTAGAAATTCTCCCATTGTTAATCTTGGGCTTCATTCTGCTGGCTGGCCACTGTCATTAACTGCCATTAACTGTTTGTGTGACTTGGGGTATGTGCTTTCCAGTGTGCTATCTATCTCTCTATCTACTTACTTACCTACCTACCTACTGTTTGTTTGTTTGTTTGCTTGCAATGGAACAGCCCAAGCTGCATGGATATATAAGCTTTATTTTCTAGGTTTCCTGTTTAGACTGTGTGACCTAAGTCCATGAGCTCTCTAGGTTCATATATTTGTTGCGTTTGGACTTTTGAAGCTAAAGTTCTCACTAGCATTTTGGAGGCTTGTTTCTAGGACCAGATTTTGACATTTGATGTGGATCATACACACTGCATCTTGTGATGCTAATAGGGTGAGCAATAATGGGCCCTGTAGCCACAGTGAAGCTCCCTAAGAAATTCACTCATGGGTGTCACAAAAACAGTTTTCCCACTTCTTTGATACTTAGAAGCAGTCTAGAAACTCTCCATGTAGAATAAGATGCCATGCTGGATTTGTTTAGTAACTCTGGACTTCGGTTATGTTCTGAGTGTCCCATGAGGCTTTAGGGTCACAGCAAAAGTTGTATCACTCCTAGGCAAATGCACCCAGACTTGAATTTGTTCAGTGGTCATTGCGCATGGTTCTTAAAACACCAAGCTCCCTTTTACATATTCACTGAGCAGAGACATAGTAATCACTGCAGTATATTAGCGTCTGTATGTCTGACACACCCAGTGATTTGTTTGCAGACTTTCTCACACCCTCAGAGTTGCCACTTCTTAGTTTGGGTCATTTTTACCATGGCTGTGTCAGCTGTCATTTTCCCTCCAGATATTTTAAGGTGTAACTGATTGCAGCAGGGAGAGAGGACAACACAAGTCTGTCTTTTGCAGCTCACCTGAGTTGCATCATTAGAGAGCATTAAAACATTCAGACAATTGGACTAGGTGATCATTGTAGGTCCCTTCCAACTGAACTATTCTATTCTATTCCATTCTATTCCATTCCATTCCATTCTATTCCATTCCATTCCATTCCATTCCTGTTTATGGGTGGTTTTTTGTTTGGTTTGGTTTGCTTTTTTTTTTACTATGTACCTTCTATCCATATGATTACAGTTCTTTCTTTTTGCCCTCCTTTCTTTTCCCGACAGAGGAATATGGTAGTCCTTAGAATTTAATATGGGCCTAACTAGACCTCATCACATTGAACCACTGGGCCAACACAGGCCTTTCATTTTCTTATTATCATTGGGTATCAGTAGGAGGATTTTGTTATACTTCTATTTCAGTGGGCCTGTCTGATGTATCAAAAAGTCTGTGTGGTTATGTTTATTAGTATTTTATGATTTTTTTGCCTTGCTTGAACTGTGTCAGCTATTGGAGGTTCTCTGCTGTAAAATGCGTCAGAGCTAAGTGGCCCCTTGTCCTGCCTGCTTTGCTAACTGTGCTGAGCCAAGTAGTATCTATTAGCTATGCAAGCATGGAAGGTAAGAAAGGGTTTTGTTAACTCAGGGAAACAAATGAATTGTAGACAGGAGCTACGCTGCTGGTTTGGCCAATAATTACAGGCTGCAGACTTCACAGGTTCCAAAAGCTAAGCAACCTCCACCTTGCTTAATACTTGGATAAGATACCAAAGTCTGTATGAAGCAGTGCTCATCATTTAGAGGCACGTATAAATTTTGATTCAAGTTCAAGACTGAAATCTGAAGAATTTGATATTATAGGATATCAGAGTTTCTTGCCTGTGTTCCACAGTGCTTTTAAGCCCTAAACTAGTCATCTCTGAGGAAATGATTCAAGAGTTTAGACTATTAGGAAACATAACTTACAGAATAAAGTAATGATTTTGATCAGTACTTTACCTGGTTCAGTAAAATGTATAGTTCTCAGATACTTATCATTAGGTGCACAAAGAATGGGACACAGTCTAATATAGCTGTCTTCTTTGATTTCTGGTTTCTTTTTGTCTTCTGGCTGCTTGTTTCTGACTCCACACAGACCCTTAATAAACTGTCCTCTTCCAAAAAATGTTAATATAGATGGTCCCTTGGACTCCACCCCTCTGTGACTGAGAGTTTTGTTACACTGGGCCAATTACAGGACCACATTTACAAAAATATTTGTTAGCTGTGGATGCTTCAGGTTTTGTGTTCAAAATTTATATAATTTACAATGTGACCCCAAACACCTCAGCTCTAGCAGACTTTGGCTTTGACCTCTAGGGCTTGTTTTTTCAGAATGGTTGAGCATCCACATCACCAGTTGACTTCAAAAGGAGTCACGGGTGCAAAGGCATTCAGTCAGTTGCCCAAGGTCACAGTGATGGTCAGGATCAGAGCTCCACAGAACAGTTCCTGGCTCCAAGTAAATAAACAGACATGGCAAACAGGTAGAAGCCCTGAGCTGGCAGGGATCCTGTGTAGCTGCACCTCCAGAAATAGGTCTTGTCTTTCTTAATAAGATTTAAACAGCTACACTTTCATAATAATAACAGCTGTTGCCACCTGTGCAGTGACAGTAACTACCAGCTGAGTAGGAACTATTGTCCACTACTGAAGTAATCTCTTCCATTGTAGTGATTGTTTTTAAAATATCATGGCTTGGGAATTGCTTGGAATGTCCCTTCTATGTTAGCTTGGCACAGACCTCCCTGGTTGCAGAGTGCAAGGCAGTGCTTCTGTGTTTTCTTTCCTGAGGACTTACCATGATTGACTTTGCACCAAAGAGGTGGGTGAACAATGCAGCAAGCCCCGCTTTTTCATATCCACTGCAGCAAGTTTAAGGTTGCCTGGAAAACACAACAGCTATAGAAAGCAGCATGCTGGAGTAGCACCACAGCCTCATCCTTCCTTTCGGTGTTAGCTGAATTGGCTAGGGAGTTCTGGCTGCACCTTTTCACAAGACCAGTAATTTCCCTGAGCTCTCATTAGCACACTCCAGTGATCAGGGTACACCATGCTGTGCAAAACCTCCATATACTTCAGCAATAATGTAATCTAGGTTTTTGTCTGAGGTCTAAGAATGATTTGACTAATGGTGATTTAGAGCTGAAATAGAAGCAAGACTGGAGAAGTGGGCTAAACATTTTTCTCATTTAGCTGAATTGTCTAAACACTGGGGACTAAGATGAGCTTATGCAGAGCCTTCTGACATTGACTCTGAGTCAGGCATTGTTATCCCTCTTTTAGAGAGTACAGAGTCAGAAACATGAATTGGCTTGCCCATGCCCACACAGAAATGCACAGCTAGTGTCAGCATTACAACTTGGTTACTCAGAAGCACACAGATGTGCAACTTCTTCCCACCCCTACTTGCTGTAAAGACTTCTTGCAAGGGATCAGATGCATACTCTTTGTTCTCTTGCTGTCTTTCATGAGTATGGTTGTTCTATTTTGGTGTAATTTTCTTTTTAATATAAGAGTCTTCATGAGTAAAGTAATGCTTTTCAATGTGTACAGTTTCATGATCACTGCAAAAATACAGTTCCTTGAGTCTGAAAAAGTTTGTACTTGTAGAGCTTTCTGTTGTTGGCTGTCCTGGGTAAACCAGTACACACTGGTGGAAAGTGAGACAGGATATAGAAGATTTCCAGAAGTGGCTGAAGGAAATTTTCCTGGCGATAGCAAAGCACAACACTGAAAATGAGAGAGCAATCTATTTAAATGAGACCAGTAAGTTCTAAAAGGTTTAGAAAACTTCAGGTTGATGCTGAGGTTGACTTAGGTTTCCTGTCTGTTGACAATTTATGAATGCCTTTGCCTCTCCCTAGAAGTTGGGCATAACTGTTTGTGTCAACTTCCCTATGGCCCGAAGCAGAATCTGCAGGCCCTTTCCTTTAAAGCCTTTGGAATTTACATAACCCTGCAATTGCAGCAATGCAAAACGTGGCTCTGGTTACAATAACAAGGGTTTAGGGAACGCAGGGAGAGATTGTAGCGGCAAAGGCATAAAAGCAAAGCAAAACAAAACCGTACATGCTGTTTTAATTTTCAGCAGCCATGTGAGAACTGTCCTGCAGTTCTCGGCTATAAATAAACCTCTGCCGTCATAGGAAGATAAAAACCAAAACAGTTCACATTCTTCTTTTCTTAAGGTTATAAAAAATAAACGAAAGGTAAGTATTTCAAAAGCAGAGCATGTCTTTGCTGAGGAATGTCAAATTATTACTCAAGGGGGTTGATATTTGCATCAAGTGAAGAAATTTGACATTAAACCTCTCTTTCCCTGCTCCATCTCCACCAGCTCTTTTGAAAAAAACACTTAGAACTGCATGTGGATAATGTGCCAGGCAATGCTTCTTAAAGCCCCATGGGTTCACTGCCCTAGTGTCAGCTGAGGCAGGAACTTTCTTAGAGATGAATGAGGACTACACAGAAGCATGCCTGTTGCATCTTGTCAGATGTTACAACCTAGTTCTGTTACATGTTGTGTTAGGAAGATGGGGACGAGGATCACCTTATTGCATAGTGAGATGCTGTGGCACTGACAGATGCAGATGTGAATGCAGAATCAAACAGCCAGTGCTTCATACCAAAAACAGTGCTATAGAAATAAACAGGCCCACTTGATAAGTAAGCAATAACTCTAAAGTGTGGTTATTACATGTGGCTAAACACAGATTTGGTCACCTGTTCAAATGCAGTTTCAGTTGATCAGAATGAAAAATTGTTACAATTGTAAGTGTCATAGGGTAAGCTACCTTACATTTAGACTCAGGGATGAGAAGATGTAATGCCATGTGAATTACATGACTAAGGATAGCTCTTTAGGGAATATAAGGACAGACTGAATCATGAAGTGATAACATAGGGAATGAATGGAGATAACCTTTAGCAGAGAGCACTAGGGTAACCATGACCATGTGAGAGTTTCTCTACATTAAAGAGATGGAAATGTTTAGTTGAAACTTCTTTCTAGGAAGGTAAAGGTCCAAGTCTTAAAATGTGGCCTAATGTGTCAGCGTGGTGAAGTCCCAGGTGGCAAGGCTGGAGACTGGGAAAGAAATATAAACACCAGCAAACTGGGAAGGAACTGCTGTTTGCAGGGAAACTGATTGATGTAAGTTGACCCTGAGCTGTGGTGTTGCTTTGAATGAGCATGAGGCCTCCCAGAATGGGATATCTTTGAATTTGTGAGTGTTCCCTGGAAAGCACAGGGAGGACAATACTGCAGCAGAGGAGGAGCCTGATGTTGCTGTGAAATGGCTCTCCAGTGTATGATAGCACCTGCTTGACACTACCTCATTGTAGGGATGGCCGATGAGCCAGTTGAGAACTTGTGGGTCAAGATTAGTGGCCAATACAACAAGAGCAATGCTTTGATGGATGTCTGTTATAGATTGCCTGATCAGAAGAACAAGTAAAGGAGACCTTCTTCAGGCAACTGGAAGAGGCTCGTGACCACCTCAATATCTGCTGGAAGGGCAACACAGCAGGGCACAAGAAATCCAGGAGGTTTCTGGAGTGATGACAACTTCCTAACAAAGATAATAGATGACCTGAAGAGAGGAGTTGCTCTACTGGACCTGGTATTTACAAACCAGGAAGAATGGGTTAGGGATGTGAAAGTCAGGGGTAGTGTTGGCTGCAGTGATCATGGGATGGTAGAGTTCAGGATCCTGAGAGGAGGAAGCAAGGCAGAAACCAGGATCACAACCTTGGACTTCAGGAGAGCAGACTGTGGCCTGTTCAGGGACCTGCTTGAAAGAATCTCACAATACAAAGCCCTGGGGAGAAGAGAGGTCCAGGAGAGCCAATTGATTTTCAAGGATTACCTCCTCCAAGCTCAGGAACAGTTCATCTGGATGAGTGGGAAATGAAACAAAGGTGTCAGGAGGCCTGTGTAGATACACAAGGAGCTCCTGACTAAACTCAAACATAAAAACGGAAGTTTACAAGAGGTGGAAGTAGGGTCAGGTGACCTGGGAGGAATATAGAGACACTATCTGAGTGTGTGGGGATGGGGTAAGGAAAACCAAGGCCTACCTGGAGTTGAATCTGCTAAGGGACATGAAGGGCAACAAAAAGGGTGTCTAAAGGGAGAGAAGCTGCAAAAGAAAGATAAGGGGAAAAGTAGACCCACTGCTGAATGGTCTAGGGGACCTGGTGACAAAGGACACAGAAAAGGATGAAAGACTCAAGTCTTCTTCACTGTGGTCTTTACTGGAAGTACTCACCTTCAGAAATTCCAGGCCTCTGAGACCAGCGGCAAACTATGGAGCAAGGAAGACTTACCCTTGATGGATGAGGATTGGGTTAGGGAATATTTAAATAAACTGGACAAATAAACAAGTAAGTCCCTGAAACCTGATGGGATATGCCCATGAATGCTGAGGGAGCTGTCTAATGTCATTGTGAAGCCATTAGCTTTGAAAGGTCATGGCCACTGGGGGAGGTTCCTGAGGACTGGAACAAAGCAACTGTCACTTTTATCTTCAAGAGGGACAAAAAAGAGGATCTGGAGCACTACAGGGTGGACAGCTTCATCTCAGTCGCTGGGAGGGTGATGGAGCAAACAATCCTAGAAACCATTTCCAAACATATGAAGGACAAGAAGGTGACTAGGAGTAGTCAGCATGGATCTATAAGGCGAAATTATGGCTGACCATCCTAATAGCCTTCTATGACAAGATGTTTGTCTTTGTAGATATGGGGAGAGCAGCAGATGCTGTTTGTCCTGACTTTAGTAAGGCTTTGGACACTTTCACCTAACATCCTCATTGACAAACTGATGAAGTATGGGCTAGATAAGTGTACAGTGACATGGCTTAGTAGCTGGCTGAGCTGCTGGGCTCAAAAGGTTGTGGTCAGCAGCAAACAGATCAGCTGCAGGCCATGCAAATGGTGTATCCCAGGGTCAGTACTGGGATCCAAAACTGTTTAACATCTTCATTAATAGCCTTGATGAAGGGACCGAGTGCACCTTCAGCAAGTTTGCAGACAACATAAAACTGGGAAGAAAGATTGATAGTCATACTGCTGTTTGGAGGCACCTTAATAGGAAGCTCATAAAATCAAAAAAAGGGAAATACCAAGTCCTGTTCCTAGGGAGAAATAACCTCATGAACCAGTACAGGCTGGGGCCAACCAGCTGGAAAGCAGCTTTGTGAAAAAGGACTTTGAGTCCTTGAACACAAGTTGAACATGAGTCTGAAATGTACCCTCGTGGCAAAGATGTCCAACAGCCTCTGGACTGTATTAGGAAAAGCATTGCCAGCAAGTCAAGAGAAGTGATCCTTCCTCTCTGCTCAGCACTGTTAGGACACATCTGGAGTGCTCTGTCCAGTTCTGGGGTTCCCCAGTGCAGAAGAGAGATGGACATATTGGAGAGAGTGCAACAAAGGGCCACAAAGGTGATTAAAGGGCTGGTATATCTGACATATGAGGAGAGACTGAGAGACCTGGGACTGTTTATTCTGGAGAAGACGAGGCTTGAGGGGATCTTATCAATATGTATAAATACCTGATGGTGGGGGGAGTAAAGAAGATGGAGCCAGATACTTTTCAGTGGTGCCTGATGGCAGGACGAGAGTTTATGGGCACAAACTGAAATAAAAGAAATTCCGTTTAAACATAACAAAAAACTTTTTTAATGTAGGCGTGATCAAATACTGGAACAGGTTGCTCAGAGAGGTTGTAGAGGCTCCATACGTATAGGTACTCAAAACCTGGCTGGATGCAGCCCCAGGCAACCTTCTCTAGTTGACCCTCCTTTGAGCAGTGGGTTTGGAGCAGGTGATTGCCAGAGGTCTTTTCCAACACCAACTGTTCTGTGCTCTGTGATACCTTAATCTGTTTTTTTCTCATGACCGAGTCAAAACAGCTCAAGAACTGTGATCACAGCTGGCACTTACTATTTTGGGTCAAGTACTATTTGGGATGTGCTGTTCCTCATCCTCTTAAAATAAGTTATGCCAGGACAAAAATCAGGAATTGTGGTGAAAAGTTTGGGGGGGGAGCAGTAGAATTGCTTCCTGTGCTATATATATATAAATTGCGGTTGGGTAGAGGACTTCACTCTCTAACGTTTCTAATGTGGTATCTTTCACTAGTATCAAATTCTTACAGAGAGGAAAAAAAAAAAGAGGCCTGAATTTGCTCAGTGTTGATAAACCTGTGTTAAAGTTGATATTGTTACTTCAGTGGAAAATGGGGTTAATGAAAGGAAAACAAGGCCGTGTGTTTCTGTTATCCCCAAAAGAGTACAGTTTCTATGAATAATCTTAAGGTACCCATGGAGGAATTGACAATTTTAATGATGTTTCTCTTAAAACAGCTTAGTTAAATGCCATGGGAAGCAAACAAGGAAAAGGTTGTTTTAATGGTATTTCCTAAAATGACAGTACAGCAACATTTGTGGAATGTCCTGGAGCACAATCATTTGGCTTTAATAAACAATAATGAAAAAAAACCCCAAAACAAGAAAATTAGCTCAGTGATAAAAGTAAATAATTCATAACAGATTTCCTCCTAAATCCTGGAAGTCATCTGTCTAGAGCAGCTGATAGGAAGAAGCCAAAGCCAATAGTTCTGTATCAGCTGAAAACAATCTTTGTATACGTTAATCACACTCTGTGCAGACAAATTTGTTTCTCTATCAGTGATCACTCACTATCCTTATACTCAAATTTAATGTGTAGAGTAACCAATCAACAATTTGTCTACAATGCAGATGCAATCAGTGTTGAAGATATGATGGTACATGTGAGATACTCATACTGGGTTTGATTCTAGAGTGTATTAAGAGCTCCGTTGAGTGCTTCAACAAAGAAGCCTTTAAGTGTTTTCTTGCCTTTACATGCCCAAATAGTACCTACTACCTGCGTCTTCTCTTGCTTAGTGTCAAGCATGTGCTTCAAATTATTCTGGTTTAAGACAAAGTAATTTCATCAGAACACTGCAAGACCAGCCCTGTACTGGTTAACAGAGACCATACAGGAACCTCAGTACATATTTCTTCTGTAATTTCTTTTGAAAGTGAAAAAACATTGGAGATGCCTTTTATATTGACAGAAAGCTAAAAGGAACTATTTATTTGCAATTGTTTCGCCAGAAGACCATCTCTACAGTCAAAACAGCTGCACTAACTCTTCTGAACGTGGGCTCTTCCTACATGGTGAGGTCTTGAACTGAACACGGAGACCTACACAGAGAGAGAGAAGAGCAAATCAGAAACTACACAAATCATCCAGGTTAGTTCTAATTTGCATGCGGGGAACAGGAGAGGAATGGAATACCAGGGGACAGGATTTTAGCTAAAACTTTTGTTCTCTTAAATTTGTGTGATGTTATCTACATTCACCGGGCAAGAGGCATCTGACACCTGTTGCAAGGTGTTTTTCAACTTTAGAGCAAGGGTACAGCAAACGGGGCCTCACTATCCCCAATTACAGACAAACCAGCTGTGTTTAGAAGCAACATATATGCTAATGGCATAAAAATTGTAACATCCTACCCCATCTGTTCTCTTTACCCCATCACCATTCCAACAGAACAAAACTTGTATCCATGCTGTGCTACAAGTATTAGTCACACTGTTACTCAGTCTAAGGGCCAGCATATTAACTTGGTTTTGATTACAATTATAGTCTAAACTGGAGGCATTTCTTGTAAGTTAGTAAATAAGATTATTGGAAATTATAGTTTAGTAACATTCTTGGTTTTATGCTCTATTTTTCCTTTCTTTCTTTATTCTGTCCTTCATTCTTCCAGAGCAGCCACCAATTAGAAGAAAACTTGGTGTCAGCATCTTCCTCCTTGGTGCAATTTAGAATCCTTCAGGGTTTTAGTCTATTAAGAAGAGCTTGTGCATTCAATTTGTGCATGAAGCCTAATTACACCAAATGTCTCATCATTTTCAGTGTCCTTTCTATTTCTTTTGTAGTGCTTGCAGCAATCACTTACAGAGACAAAATAATGTGAAACCTTTTCTTCCCATGATATTTCCACTTTACGGGATCTGAAGTGCTGTGAAGTCATGTGAGCCAGTTCCCTACTGCTATGCACTCTGCAGTGATATTTACATGAGTGCAATGTGAGTGTAAAGTGCGGCTGAGTTAAGATGGTGCATGCTTCACACTGTTGTAAATGCGTAAACCAAGCAGCAGAGCAGTGGTGAATCAGTTGTCAGGGCTCAAGCTCGGTCATACTTCTGCTGAATTGAGCAGTAAGCTTCCTGTAGTTGTCTCCATAGGCATGATCCTGCCCCTCTGTCAGTATCCCAAATAGTTCCCACAGCTGTTAGAACCTCACAGACAGCCAATACAAAAAATACAAATGCTAAACTTCAGATACTGTTATGTGAAAAAAAGTATGATGTTTTGCTCACAGCTCCAGTGCTCTAGCTGTGTATGAAAATGTATTCAAGAGGAACACATTTACTGCCCATAATTTTAAAAGATTACCATTTTACATTTTTTAAGTCTTCTGCAAAACTAATTCATTACTGATTAGCTACATCCCTCAAGGTGACCAGTTTCTTCTCTGGCATGTGCTGTCGTTCAGGAGCAAACAATGACTTCAGGAACCCAGTCTCTGTGCATGAACATCTTGCATAGAATCAGGGCCACTACCTAGTTAAATATGTCCTGCTCTCTTGGCATATGCCAAGTCTCCTTCTGGGTCAGACTAGCACAATGGAATTAAAGCTTGCAGAATCTGGGTGTGCCTCTCTTCATATCCCAGTCAACTGCTTCACAGACAGAGCAATGTATTTTTTGTCTCTAGAGCAACTCAATCTTTCTGGTAATCACTCATGTACTACTTAGCATTCAAGAGAGCAATTCAGTATCCTTTGCCTAAAAGTAAGGAGCCACCTTTCGGTAGGAACATTGTCCCATTTCCAGGACTCCTAAGCATACAGGAATTCCTGTAAAGAAAGTGAAGTATCCTCCAGAAAAGTGTGTGTCACAAAATAGGACAGATTCTATGTGATGGAAATTATGTCTAAGAAAAATCAGGGTGTGTTAACAGTGGTGTAATGGAGGGGAAAAAAAACCCCAAAACAAACCAACAACAAAACACCAAAGCCCCAAAAGCCAGAATAAAGAGCTTGGCCATCAAGTACTGAAAATAAAGGTCATTTGCAATTAATTGCTATAATACGGTCAGCTGCCTTCCTAATTGATTTCAGCTTCTTACTAGGGGATCAGTGCTGCTAATTAGTTTGCATGTAAACTTCAGAGGACATGAATAATCAGAGTATAGCAAGCCGCACCAACCGTAACTAATCCTTCTAGCTCTTCTGTAAAGAATACACTGTAAGTAAATGTTGTCCCCTGCCTAGCACCACAGATGGAGCCAGGATTTGTAGCTCCAGCTACTTTTTTCCACTGAGATGCTACAAAGCACTCAGAAACATGCAGAACTGGCAACCTTAAAGTCACTTTTGAAGGAAGTGAGTTTCCTAGGTGGAATGGCAGCAGTGTGATAGCTTTGTCACCAGTACTGTAAAGAAGAGGATATTTAGCTGGAGCTCCCTGCCCACTAAGCAGGTGTTTCAGGATCCATGAGTAGCCAAGTGTTTACAAAACCCCAAGGCTGTTCTAAGTTGGTATCAGAGTCTTGACATACCTTGATCAGCTTGTAAACCACAGTGTTGCAAGGGAAGTTTAAAAACTGCCGTTACGACTTCACTCCAGTTTTGTGCTAACCAGAAATCAATGAGAGTAAAAGATCTGGCCTAGACCCTGCATTAGAATAAGAAGTGGAAATAGCCTTTGCCTTTCCCTTTTGCTTTGTATAGACGTTGGTTTGATTTTCCTGGAAGTCACCGAGGTCTGTGTGTTCATAGCTAGAGACTGACTTTATTTCTGACTGTATTAATGCCCTATTCTTGGTTGGAACAAGACATTTTGATCTAGATCATTGCTAATTAAATGATGGTCAATACAAAATCAGACATTCCCTAAACACTTCCAAAACTTAAACCCCCACCACACCCCTCCCTGCCATGCAGCTAAACAAATCCATGCACATAAATCAGGAGAATAAAAGAAAAAAAACCCCATACCATTCAGAGCCCAAACTAATTTTAAAATTAGTATTAGTGAAAGCCTATGTTGCAGTGCAGCCCAAGGTGATCTTTGGATTTTTTTTTTTCAAAAAGGCAAAAAAATCCTTCTAGTGAAAAATGTTAAGGAATGGCATTATACTGACTTTTGTTGGAACGGCTGCCTAGGGGCAAGCTCACTCCAGCCCTCCTTAGTTCAGATATTTAGTAGATCTAACCAACAACATGTGGTTACTGATGTTTGTGATTCAGATCACCTGTCTGCATACCGCACCTTTCTGTAAGGTGACCATTTGCTAGAACACAGTTTGTTTGGGTTTTTTTTTTAAATTATTTCTCTGGAAGATGAGAAGTTATGTATAGAATAGAAGGAAGCATTCAAAAATTATGGGGAAAGCAGAGGAAGACTCCATTTTACGAATCAGTGCCCTCTGTTTTGCTAACTGAATAGCAGAAAGAAACTGAAAGGATCTGAAGTTCAGCTGAATTTTTTTTTTTTTTTTTCCAAAACTGTGGTCTGTTATACCTGAGAAAGTATCACAAATAGGTTCAAAATGCTCATAAGATGTCAGGTGTGAACACAACCCAAGTTTCTTCAAGGCAGGCAAATGAAGCCACGGTGAAGTTGCTGGCTACAAATGTTTACAGTAGTCAGGGACTGCTAACTACCTTTAATTGCTGGCAGATGATCAATGTTTCAGTGGCAGGAAATTTAATCTAATTCTGTCTGAGTCTCTCTCCCTTGTCTTCAGGAATCTGGGTTTGAGTTGGGCTGTTATCTGAAAACAGAGTTGCACTTTCAAAATGTTTGAGAAATACCAAGCAAAACTAAAGGGAGAAATGAGACAATTCCTGTAAATTTTCCACATTTTTTCTTTTTTCCTTCAGTTGGAGTAATCTCTGACTTTCGCTTTCTAAGAGCTTGTCAACCTTTTCTCCTTTCTGAAGAGCAAGTGTCTTTTTCCTCTTTCCATAGCTGTTGTCTGAATTGCAGCAAATAGTGATGGCTTTTCTTTCGAGCTTGCGTGTTCCCTTGTCAGCCAACAACTTGTGCAGACCACTCACTAAATCTTAACCAATACAGGAGAAAGGGTTTTAATGGGCTTCAGAAGCCAATGAAGGAGGAGGAGGTATGAACAGGGAAAAGGGTGAAATTGAAATGTGCCATCTCCAGAAAGGTCCAAACCAACATCTTACATTTTATTATGATGTATACAGATTTGAATGTAGTTGACCTAAATTCTGTGGTGTGGGCCATTTCATAATATGGAAAACAAATTTTTTATTTAAGAACAATTGGTAGAAGTAGTTTGATAGCTAGTACATTGATTTAAGGCATTGTCAAGGAACATTATCTTCATGTTGAAGGCTATAACTTTCATTAACTGCACAACTCTTACAGATCTGATAAGGCTTAGGTTCTAGGAACCAATTTATTTACTTCTAACCAATTTTTCTTTTTTTAACTGAGAAAATAAACCCATCAAAAATAAATGTTTGTGCTGGGTTTGTAGTGGCAGCTAACTAAAACATGTTTTTCCATGGTGTCAGGAATGCTGCAGAAAAAGAAGTACACCAATAATACATCAGGTGCAAGCTAACCTTAACAGCAATAAATTCTGTTGCAGTTTCACTCAAACATCTGCATGCATTCACCTGTATAAAGGCATACATGCACACACAGGTATGTACATGCATTATGATTCAAGGGGAAAACAATCTTGTGTCATTAATAATGAACACTATTTCAGATGAGCATTGTCCAGATCCCTACTTTTTTAAAGTTCACAGCAAGTTCCCAAACTGCTGCATTAACACCTTAAAGATGTGGGTTAGGATTGAAAAGCTTTAATCTGAAATTTATATATCCCTGAATTGGAGCATGGTTCCATCCTTATTCATCAGGAATTCAGTGGGAGTGGAATGCAGCCCTTAGATCTGATGGTGTGATTTGAGCCCAAAGATAAAAATAATTTTAGAAGAATTATGTTAACTAAAAGAACATATATGCATGTCTGTATTGTATTGACTATATATGCCTCATTTCAGCCCCTCAGTGACAGGGGACAGAATTTCTTGCGGCTCTTTGATAAGTAAGGATAGGGATGGTTCCATCACCATGTTACATCCAATGTCAGTGTATAGTAGTAATACTGCTCTGCATGTCACACTCAAGAGATGCTCAAAACATTGTGTGGTATTTCAGAGACCAGGAGGCATGCAGAAACTATCTTTGTAGGGAGGGTGTGAAAGTGTTGCTAGTTCTGTAGCCTGTGGTGACTGAGCTGCAGACCCTATAGCAGCACTGGGTGGTGGTGTCAGGCAAGGCGTGCAGCCAAGCTCACAAAGCCATGGTGTTTAATTGCATTGTCAGAGGGAGCAGACAGCCTGGCACTTGGTCTCCTCTCACAATGGGCACTTTTGTTGTTAGATTAATATACCCGTGTCCTTTTGTTTTGACAAGGGATCTAACAAACAGTTCATATCTCCAGAGGTAGAGCAACATCTCACAGAAGCTTTTGCTTTGGCGTTCTATAAGGAATGTGTTTTGAGCAGCAAATAATCTATTCATTTTTTTATGTCCCTTTTCCCTTGTCTTTTCATGCCTTACTATTAAGGGCCCTTATACTCAGATAATAATATAGCTTTTTGGTTTTGACCTTGGTCATCAGAGCCTAAAAATGCTTATAGAAATAGATAGGTTATTTCTTTAATGATCTTATTCCTAAATTCAGAAGGAGCTGCCTTTGTAGGTAGGTTTGTGCTATCTTGGGATGTAGACTTTACATGATACACTGTTCAGAAAGAGAAACATACCTTTTTACTTTCTTGGTAACTTTGGGATGACTTCTCGTTTTGCTGTCCCCTATAAGCTAAGACACCAAAATAGCTCCTATTAAATGTCACCTCTTGTGCAAGGGCTTCTGCTCTGCAGAATCAACATTTTTGCAAACTGCAACACTTTTCAGTTTTCACTGAGGTATCTGCAGTTCAGTATTTAATAATAAAAAGCTGGCTTCTCTGTCATCTTTCATCCCAAGCTGTTACTAATACAAGTACTAAATTATATAACACCAGAGTTTAATGTACTTTGTTGTCGTTGGGGAAACAGAGTCACAGAAAGAATCAGTGATTTATCTAGTTTCATTTACTGCTGACTAAATATTGAAGCATGCAGCACAATTCAAATTCTATATGTCCTTTATTTTATTTAATATACCACACATGTCTCCTACAGCCAGTAATAGAAACCAGGAGTTGTGCTGTAACTATTAGACAATGCTCTGTCAATGGAACATCCAGATGCTGCGGTGAGAGGGGAGGCAGTTTTCACATGGGATTATGAGAGGAACAAGGAGCAACATATGGAAGGAACAGCAGACATTCTTTTTTTATCTTAACATTTATGGTGGTTAGATCATTCTGGTCCAGTGGCACAAGCCTGTTTCCTGCTAGGCACTTTCTGGTGTTCTGCATGTTCTTGTTTTTTGTGTGCAGAGCAATGGAGCATCACTTTAGCTCCTGCCAAGCCCTGGTTTCTCTCCATCATTGGTGTCTTTGCCATTCAAATCCCCATCCACTGCAGCACCTTACCCTGTTGCCTTGTAGACAGACTCTGCCTGTTTTGAACATATCAGAATAACCTTAGCTGATGCATCAAATGGATGGCCGGCTTTGTCTTAAAGATGAGTGTTTTGTAAACTTTTAACTAATGAACAAGACAAGGGCCATTTATCTTGGTTACACTGTATCATAATAAATAGTACAGTGTGCTAAGGTGAGAAGAAGGGAGGTAGTGTTGGTAATGTAAGCCTACCTAACCCTTGTCCCTTAGCCTGCTGCTGCAGGTTAGTTTCTAGGGCTGGATACAAGTCTCCAGAACCTTAGCTGGAGGAAGGAGAGGGAAGCAAGAGAAGAAACCAGTTAATCATTCCCACCTCTCCTTTCAGCTCTTCGTTCCTCTTCCAATGAGAAACTGAGAAGATAGAGGGGAGAAGGGGAGGCCAAGACAGTTAGGTGGAGCTGGAAAGGTGGAGATCAGCTGCAGAAGTACCTGGCAGCAGGTACTGGCAGGGAAAACACGGAGTAAAGGGGCAGGGGCTTGGAGGATAAGATGAAAAAAGTAGTAGGCAGAGATGTGAGTGGAAAGTGAGAATTAATAGACCAATGGAAACGTGTGACCAGAGGGGAGGATTGATGGAATTAAAAGATCCCTTCTACTGTGCATCATACGTAGTTTGCATGTGTAAATCATATAAAACTTTCCCAGGCTTTATGCTGAGAAAGGCAGGAGCATAGTACAGCTCATGCTAGAGGAATACTGATGTGTCCCTGTGGTTTAATACAAAGCTAATTATGCTGAAGATTATAATTTAGTAATGTGGCTAAATGGCTACTTTGCTTAAAGGGTAGAAGGCATACATGCCAGTAGTTAGCAGATACCTACTCAGCCTGTTTGTGAAGGACTCTTAGCATTAAAAGGGCTGGACTCACCTGTTGGTTTGTACCCATGTCCTTTTACCATAGTACCATAGAAACAGAAAGACATCGTGGGTTGCTAGCAGCTTGTACCCATTCTGTGCTTTTTGTGCATTGGTGTATATGAAGGCAGAGAAGACAGGACAGTGGTGACTTAGTCTCATCTTGTTTGATTTGGCCTGCCAGTTTGAAGGTGATATCTTTCCCCTGTAACTTGCTTTCTCTGGTTGTGCCATTAAATATATACATTTTTGTATATATATGACTTGGCCTTGTGATATGTGTTGATTGGTGTTGTCATCATGAGAGTTCAGTTATTGTAATGAAAACAAATGACTTACATGTACAGAGAGCAAACCATATATTTCCATGAGTTTAAAAAAAGAGAGAGATTTTGCAGGTGGTGTTACTATCTCTGAATTTCAGCATTACTGTTTAACAGAGAATGCGGTTTCTTCCACTGCAGACAGCAACACAGACGAGGCAGACAGCTCCCCCATATTAATCTAGCTATTAATATCAGATATAGTTGAAAGTGAAGTCAGAAAACAGAAAACATCCTAGAAACAGTGGTTTGCATGGGATTAAAGCTATCTGGAGAATGACTGAGGAGGAAAAACTGGGAAATGAGGGCTTTTTATTTAGTGAAGTCATATCCTCTCTCTTACAAGGGAATAAAATCTCTTAAGGTCAAAATGCTCCGAGTTGCTAGGGGATATCCCTAATCCTAATGCTGCTGCAGACCGTGGGCTGGGGACAGCATGCCACAGGGTACAGCACAGAGCACGGGGTTGGAGCGGACGCACTGCACCCCGCTGGGGTCCCGACCGCAGATGGGGCCCTGAGCCCACGGTCCAGGGAAACCAGCCGCTGCTGCTGTTGCCTCCTCCTTCGCAGTGCAATAATTCCCACCTACGTTGCAGAGGGTGTGAAGGAAGCAAAAATAAACAACCGCAACACCTGAAAGCCTTGAATGAAAAGCTGTGTAGAAGAGCGTTGTTCTCGTTCTCGAAGCACGTAGGAAACCGTCTGGCGTTGCGATGGGTATCGCCCGGGTTGGAGGCAGTGAGCCCGCCACCCCGGGCAGCCCTGATAGCTCCCGGTTCGCGTGCGCTCCTGCCAGGCCGGAGCTTGTCCCTTTAAGAAAGTGCAGCACAGTAGCAGGGGCCGGCCCTGCCTCCCGAAGCCTGAAGCGCTGGAGCCGGGCTGGGGAATGGGAAGCAGTTCCTGATCAGGGTCTGAGCGAGCGCACACAGCAGCAGCAACAACAACAGCACCGGCAGCAGCCGCCGCCACCACCCCAGCTCCGCTCGCTCAGCAGCATCCAGCGTGGGGATCAGCGCTCTGCCTGGCTTCCTGACACGGGGTGGACGTTCCTGAGCACTGAGCTCAGCTGCTGTAAAAAGCAAATAGGAAAATATACAGCTGAATAAAATTGGTAAGTCAAACTAAAGTCACAACCGCCTCCTTGGGCTGCACTTTTCCAGTCTCTTAATTTGTAATGTTTTTTGCAGGCCGGTTTTTTATTGTCTTCTAAGCAGAGCAGCTGTGAAAACATGGAGGCAAAATAAAAGTGTAAAAAAACCTTTGAGGATTTGTCAGCGTTTGTGCTCCTATTTTGAAATCCTCTTTCCACATTGACGCTTTGCTGCAGGAGTGGGGAAGGGGAAACCAGCAAGTGCTTTTGTATGTGGGGGGAAAGAAAGCTGGTAAGAGTTGTAATTGGCTTTTCTCGTGGAGATGATTAAAGAGGGAGATTTGAAAAAAAAACAAAAACCAAAAAAACCCCCAACCTTTCAAGAAGCTTGAAATGACTTGTCATGTAGTTTTCCAGAGTAAAAAAAAAAAATCTTATGTTAAACAGTTTTAAAACGCACTGGGATGTATGCAGCAGGAATAAGAATCTTTATAAAACTGTATTATCAGTGGAAATCTGGATGCCAAAGCATTGCCGAGCAAATGTTGTATATGTTTGTTTAAATTTAACTAAACACATTAGCAGCTCTGGAAGAGCAGAGGCATTAAATGCCATGTTCTCTGCAGCGGACAGAGGGCGGTGTTGCTGCATCTGGCATAGTCCTCCCTGAAACGGGGAGGTGGTAAAATTTCAAGTGAAAAATCGAATAGAGCAAGATGTTTTAAACAATTAAAACAGAAATTGTTCACGCATGCAGAAAGCTACAGTATATAGCATCCATTTAGAGCAGCCAATGTTTTTAATTTTTATTCCCTTAAGTTGTGGAGGTAGGTTTTTTGTTTGGTTGGTTTTTAAGTGATGATCTGCTTTATAAAGAAAAATATAAATTCTGTTGATCAGCTCTAGAAATTACAGCCTGGTTATGATCCTGTTATCTTTTCTGGATTGTCTTGTGGGGTCGGCCTGGATAAAGAATGGGAGGGAAAGTGTGGAATCTCTTGACAGAAATGTAACTTCTGTAATGGTGTGGGAGGTGAGGAAGAACTCTTGCTCAGTGTTGATCAAGTTGCAGGCTGGAGTTAGACATCTGATATGGGAACGTATCCTTTGTATCCAGCACAGATATGTAGCAGAGGTTGGAGATCTATAAGCTGAATAATAAGACCTGTAAACCCTAATGACTGAACTGCATATTGTCAAGTAGTTTGGGGAAAGGGGGAGGGACATGTTCAGGCAGGCATATAGCTACAGCTTTCTTCATAGAAATCCCAATACCACTACTGGTACAGGAGTCTGATAATTGTGCCATATCCTACCCATATATAACAAAGAGTCAAATATATACAAGAGATATAACAGACTGGCCTTACCTTTGTGTGTGTATACTTGCTTTTGTGTATCCTGGTGTGTATAATAATATTCTGCTGCTTTGTGCAGTAGGAATTTGGATTTCCTTGAATCACAGGCTTTAAAAGGAACGAAGATATTATTTAACTAGTGCAGTTCTATTGTGAGTAGAGAAGGATCAGAGCTGTCAAGTTCCCATCTGATACAACCACTATTAGAACTTGATGTTTCTGTTGTGACCTGGGGCTTTGGTTGTGCCTTGAAAACCAAGATGTTTCTACCTGGCTTTATTCCTGTTAGTTACAAATCACTTGCAGTGGACTGGAAAGATTTGCAAGTTTTGAGTCCTCTAATGTGAGACATGCTGGGCAAAGCAGATTAAAAGAACTGAATGAGCATATGGAATGCAGTCATTCAGACTCCCAATTATTATACCTCATTGAAAATTTTAGACTGCTACTACCTCTGCTGAATCAGTAGAGTATGTGAGCAGAAGTCAACTTTCTTACTTGCAAGAGACAGTTAAACAGTTATTGTGAGGCAGTGCATCCTCAGGATATTAGTAGCTTTTCAGGAAAAAAATAGCCATTTCTTTATACTCCTTATGGTTCATTAGACATCCAGGTATGAATGGCCCTTTGAAATGATTTACTGGATCAGAGGAAAGATTTCCCTTTTCAGTTCATCTCTGAACTAGCAGGTACTAGTCAAATGTCTGACTGCTGCTTCAGTAACTTATTGAGGAATCTCTTTCATTTTCCTACAAGCAGACTATTTGATGGGATTACTCAGCTGTCTCCCATGTGTTGTGCAGGACATGCTGGACCCCTGGGCAGTGGAGCAAGTTCATTGAGAATGATAGAGCTATCAGACATCCTCAGACACGTTTCACCCTAGCGGATGCTTGTCTTGGTAGGAGGCTAATTTATTCACTGAAAGTGTGTCTCCTCCACTGTCACTGATGTTCAGCTAAGCTCTTATCAGTTGCATCTCCCATCTATTTAATTTGTCTGCATGACATGTTTAATATGGTAATTGAAGTGATTTCAGTTCAGTTCTCCTACTTGCCTATATTTCAAATTAAAGTCTTTGCTTCAGAAATGGAAAAGACAGTTTGATGTGCCTGATCCTATTTTTACTGTGTTGTTTGGAAATTCACTTTAGTATGTGTTTTATTTTGCTCCTGAGTTTTTTTCTTTGAGTTACTTTGTACCTGAGAGTCCACACTGTAAGTCTGTCCGTGGCTGATGCTGAGGTCATACAGTTTACTCCTGCAGAGTCTCCAAACCATTAGCTTAATTTGACATATGTGTGTGATATTTAAAATGTGAAGAAATCCTCCACCTATATTTATGCCAAATTAAAGAAACAGAGCTTCCTTGAGTAGCTTTTTTCATTAGAGACTGCTCTTTTTACCTGCCAGTAGATAACTTATGATGTTGACAGCGCTATAAATTCTGTGCCTGTCATTGGAGTGCTTGTCTACTACTTGCTCACATTGACAGTAACTCTGCTGAGTGAGTCTAGCCAGAGCAAGACTTATGGTTACTCAACAAATTACTGACAGTTTGGTTTTTAATATTATTAGTTTTGGTCATTGTTTAGTAGAGCTTCTCATTCTTATTGTCAATTCTTCTTTGAGCAACTTATCATAATCTACTTAATGAAGCCTACTGCAAAATCCTTTCTCTAAGAATGTTTCTGAATGTTACCACAGGTTATGAAGGCTTGTGATGCTCACATAGCTGAGATGAATCTGTCCTTATTCTCTGTTGTAGGTAAAGCCTCTTTTTGCTTTATATAACAGAAGCAGGATCCCCAATTAAAACCTCAGTTTCATATCAAAGACTCCCTGTGCTGATAGTGTAGTAACCCACCTTGTTCTTTGAGAACAGATTTCATAGATGATTTTTCACACTGAACAGTGATAGATGTGGTGTTATGTCTGATTTATTTGCCTGTCTCTACTTTTGCAGTCATTTGGAATGCCACATTTTCCATTACACAAGGGAATGTTTATCAGTGTAAGTAAGTGGAGACCTCTCAAGTCATCCTGTGCAACGTCAAAAAATGTTGACTTGCAAAGAAGGTGAAGGAAAGCAAATAAGATTTAATAGCTCTGAAGGTGGAGATGGAAAGGAATTATTGCAGGAATGAGTTCCCCAAAGAATAATTTCAGTGGAGTAGATACCTGTATGCAGCTAGTCCCAACTCTTCCAGACAGACTACATCAGATCTGCCAATGCTCATGTGCATGAGCATCCTCTGAGGAACTAATTTATTTACATCTTCAGATATGTACAGCTGTCATCTTGTGTCTGAGACACTTGATAACTGATCTGTTCCTTTTTCTTATCTGTAGTTCCAAAGTTCTTTTCTTAACCAGATTCATCAGAATCCTTGGAAAACTTCAATCTCTCTTTAATCTCAATCCATTATTGAAAGTATTATTTCTTAAATGTAAAAAATAATGAACAAGAAGTCTTTTAAAAACTCTTAGGCACTCAACGAGTTTAATTATACTTACAAAAACATGGTAGTGACCTAATATATCATTAAATAATCACATTTAAATACTGCACTGACCTTGCCAGCCACTAAATCAAAGCAATGGCGAAATCCCTTTTGTTCTCTTTGCTACACCCTGAAACCTCTGAAGTAATCTTCTGAGCACTTAGCAAAAGTATGTATCAAGCTGATGTGTTTTGGAGCATGAAATAGGGAAAAGAGGTAGGAATTTCTAGATTCCTAGGGACCGAAAAAGGCCCTGCTGAGATTCCCCCCTTCCATTTTTTATAATCAGATAAGCACAACAGACCATGAATTGTAAAGGTCTCATATGAGAAGAAAAGACAAAGTGGCAGCTGACAATGTTGTTATTTAGTACAGGCTGCACTTCTCAGTGCATTCATTGGAAAGGATAAGTTTTGTTATCAGGGCTGTTGCTTGCCATCTTGTCAAATTGTCCTTTGCAGAGCGGGGGGGAGGTAACTGATTCACAGTGCAACTGCTGACTTTTAAAGTGGAGCATAGAGCAAAAGCAGTTATGAAGTCTGCGTCTGCATTTTTAGTTTCCTGCTCTCATGCATTGTTCTATATGAGAAACTTGACATGGTGAGAAATGTGGATGAGCAGAAGAACCATCAAATAATGAACTGTCTTTTATGCCATGTGGTGTATAATGCAATAGCCAGGTGCAGCAGGTAGGCCAAGGGCACCCTTTGTAACTGCTGTTCCTAGTTCTTTTCACTTGTGCTTCACTTTTTTTTAAATGGGCATTCTGTCATTTAGCCAATATGATGTGTTAGCCAGATTGTGTGTCTAGTTCTGCAACCTCTTTATAGATGTATCGGGACCTGCAACTTTACCTACAACTGGCATGATCATATAGCTGTGTTTATTTTGAAATCCACGGAAAGTACATGGAGAAACACTGTAATTTCATTTCTCCAAGAGAATCTTTTTCAGCAGCTGATGAAACCCAAGCTCATGTCAGATGAAGAGCTCTTGTGTTATTGTTTTCAGTTAATTAAAAAAATAAACCCCAAATCCCTTACAGTAGCAGTTTTATAAATACTATGTGTGTGCATGCGCGTGTATGTGCATGCCTACACTAGTGCTTCACTCTCGTGTTGACAGCTTGTGCTTTTGACTGCAGGCTGGGCATTATCATACACTTTCAGGTACAGGATTTGGTGGTGCAGGGATACAGGGGATGGATGGAGGATTTAGTTTTGGTTTGTTTTGCTTTTTTTTTCATAGATCTTACTGCAGTAAGATATATTCAAAATAAAGTAAAAGCTTCAGTGTTTGCATCAAAATGGTAATTTTTTGTTGGTTTGGTTTTTTTTTAAGAAAATATGCTAAAGGCTCAATTTTATCTTCTGGTAGGCAAACAAAACATTTTTCTGGCAATTTGGTACATTACTAAAATGAAGAGTAACTTGATTAGCACACACAAGTTTGGCACATTTAAAAGGCAGGAAGCTGGGTTTGCTTCAATAGAAAGGTGCACTGGCGGCTGGGGCTGAACTACATCTTAGCACCCACATCTTTCTATTGAGTGCAGATCCCCGTAAGCTGAAGGATTATTATCTTTCAAAAATCTTGAACAGCTTTACCGGTGAGTTGGATTTCTTTTGTTTCCATTTTAGGAAGGAAAAATTAATTTGCTTTGGGTGAAAGCTGTTAAACTGACAGTCCTGGAAGACCGCAGTCCCATTGATCAGCCACAGAACAAGCGATGCCTTGGGCCATGGCTGATCCAGCTTCCCCAGTGCTGCTCTCTAGCTGTGTGTCTTGGTCCAGTCAGAGGATCAAAACTGAAGTTCAGCATCTTTCTGTTCAACTTCATTTTTTTTTGGGCCAGCATTGTCAGATTGCCAACAAGGGGCTGACTAGTTAGATTTGGGATGGCTTCTTCTGTAATCTGTTTAGGTTATGCCCACAGATGTTCTTGTGATCTTTTTGTTTCAAGTGACAAATAATACTGTGGCAAACTTGCTCACTTATTGAGACAGCCTTGGTCAATTCATTTCACATGAGCAGCCATCAAATGGGAATGGTTTTTGTTCGTTATCCAGAATGGATTCAGCCTAGTGACCTGGTGGAAGGACATACTGTATTCCATTACCAGCCCTGTGAATCATTCAATTGCCTGACGCCCTTTTTCAGTACTCCAGTTGGGTTACACAAATCCTGTGGTTTTAGGCTCTGCATTCTTTGCCTGATTCAGAGGCCCTTTGGAAAGTTGCATGTGGGTGTTTGCATTAAGCTCATCTAGAAGTCAAAGACTGTTAACTGCAGACGCTTCCTTTCAGACTGGAAGGTAGGACAGAAGGACTCTATGACAGTGGCACAGAAGTTGTGGTAGTACCCACAAGGATGTGTAGTAACTTTAGCACAGACTAAACTTTTTGGCAGGATATTGTATTTAAAAAAGAGATACTGTTTTTAAACATTATGCAAACTTTGTATTTTCATGTTTGTATGTATGTCTTCTTCCCTTTTTCCTGAGATTTAAAGAATAACTGTCTTTTAATCATATTATCTAGAAAAAAAAAATCTTTTATTTCTGTCTATAGAGCACTTGGTCATAAAAGTATGTATTTGTACTGGAAGCTGGTTTTCACTCTTTGTGCTGGTTATTTTTAATTACACATTGCTCAGGTTATAGAGTGAAACTTGGCCAGGTAGTTCAAACTTCCTGTTTCTTGTTCACTTTGCTAAGAGTTCTTTCATCGTCTAATACTGTACAGCATTTGGGTTGGAAGCCCTTCAGGGATTTTTTTATATTGAACAACCTTTTTTTTTTTTTTTGCTTAAAAAAATACCCAAGAACAAATAATGAGTTCTTGATGTTAGGTTTTAGTCAATAATGTTGTGCTTTTGACAACCACCCAGTGTCACGCTTAAGGTGGCTGACTTGTAGGTGAAATTAAAATGGAAAAATGAAAATGTACTCCAGCCAAGTTATTTTTCCCTGTTTCATTTATCTTTTCAAGACACCATTAGCTGGAAAGAAGGCAACTACTGCAGAGCTTTGACTTTGAGTACAATAGAGAGAGAACAAGAGAGTGTGACTGTCAGGGTTTGGAGAGTTATACTCGTGCTTGCTACTTTGACTTCCTTCATGTCCCACGGCCCAGACAGTCAAAATAGCTCAGAGTTACATTTTCAGTTTCTCAGCCTGAGAACCAACTGACATTAACAGTCAGGCATTTAATGTGCAAAATTATTTAGGAAAACATAGCATCTCGTACCTCAGCAATATTTGAACTCTCTTGAAAGTCTTCTCTCTCATCTTTACTTGGCAGTTAACAGAAGTCTTTCCATATTTCAGAAAGATTTGCTAATCTGCACAGGGTGCTGTAAGATACTTTATTAAGAGAAACTGTTTTTTAATGCCCTTGCATGTTTTAATGTTATTTTTGGGGGAACGAGAGCAAAGATCAGCAGTACAGGGTACTTGCATTATGGCTGTTTTTCCAATCCAACCTTTAAGTTGTAGGGTTTGGGTTTTTTTTTTTTTTTTCCTTCTAAAAATTTACTTAATTTGCAAACCACTTCGACTCTAAAAAAGTGCTAGACCAATGGGGGACCAGTGCATCATTCTCAGCACTCAAAATTTCTTGCGGGACAGCAGTCACAGGGAACTGGTGGGTTACCAAATAGGTCTAGTGACTCTGCTTCTGAGGACCAGTTTGTATAGAGCACAGCTGAAAACCCACTGAAACAAACCAGCAGCACTGAAAGAACTTTCTGCATTAAAAATTTATGTTCTCTTCTGCTTCCTCAAATGTGAGAGATCAGATCTGGTAAACATTCTTGGTGTGTGTGGACAGGGTTAGCTAGCTACTGCTATACAACAGTATGTAGTAACCAATGTGTAGTTAAGAATATATGTTTGGATGAATCATGGTATATGGATACATGTAGGTATGAGTGATCGTTGCTTTGTAGTTGTACAGTTTGAAGGGCCTTAGGTGGCCCACCCAAATCCTTAGGTGGATTTGATTCTATACATGGCTGCATGTGTGGAAGGGTTATACATGAAGTTATCGTGCTACTTGGTTTATTGAGCCCCTTATCCCAGTGTCTGAAACTGTGATTTGTTATGCTGTGATATGATCAAAAATAGAACCACAGCTCACTGTAGCGGGTTCTTTCAATCCTCTGGGAATGCTTGTCTGGCTTAAATGCATGAAACTGAAATGTGTAATACAGAGCTGCAGCTTATAGATCAATGCTGACTCCATTTGTGGGGATGAATGAATACCCCATGTTTCATGTGCTACGGGAGAGTTCACAGATGACTTCTTATGTTACAGTACTATATTTTTCATGCTTTTTCAGCTTTATGTGTTTTGCTTTTTCTTCTCTGTGTAGAATAGGATGGTATTATCCTGGGCTTTTCAATATAGAAATAGAATGTGAAAAGATTTCTCCCTGCTGACTCTTTTTAGCGGTTTCAGAGGCTTCTTTACAGTAAAATTTCAGTCAAGTCTGAAAAAGACAGGTGATTGTTTCTATACCCATCCACACATTTCACAGCTATAAAACTTCTTTTTTTTACTCAGATTCTTCCTGAATGATTTGCTGGTTTAATTTTCTTACTTATCTGCCCCTTTTTACAGTTCCTTTGACAGCTTTAACACCTGCATGCAGGTCTGTGAAGGTAACTTCTCACAGTCTAGTCTAACGATTGCATGATAGGTGGGAGAGTTCACCTCCATACTGTTCTTTGCAGGTGGTCATAGATATAGAGAGCTTTATTCCTAATTCAGAGTTTTCCCTTATGATCCAAATTTTTACCTGAAAATACTGAAGTTCCTACAGGTGGATAAATTCTGCTCAGAAAACCCCCATAAATCTGCTGAATAAAGAAAGCAGACTCACCCTTATACTAGCTACCCTGCTAATATTTTGGTTCTATTGCACCTCATCTCTGGATTTTATTTATTTATCCTGTCTGGGCTTAGCAGAGGATGAGGTGTGCAAGACTGAAAGAGACCTCCTGAGTCACGGAGTACAGCGTTTCTGTAATTGCAGGAAATTATGTTGCAGTATTCCCTTCACAAATTTATCAATCTCTATCTCAAAATTAAATGGCTTTTGCTCCTGTTGCTTCCTATTGGGAAGCCATTCAAGAATCTCACTCCTCTGATGTTTAGAAATCTGCTTCTGATTTCCAAACTAAATTTGTTTGTAGCCAGTTCATGCCCATTTGTTTTTGTGCCAACATTGGTTCTTCCCCTTTCTTATAATCCTGTGGTCTGAGGTGGTTCTTGACTTTCTCTCCCTCTGCTTCTACCTAGGAAGGTAAGATATTTTAATTGTGCTTCTCTTCACTATGATCTTCATTACCAGTGTCATTGTACCTTAGTTTGATAAACTGTTTAGTCTTGAGAGCTTTTTAGTCTTTCCAGTCAGTTCTCAGACAGAAGCAGGAAAAGGTGAGTGTTCACATTTTCCTAGATAGGCAGAGAGTATGTGTAACTTTCTGGTAACTCTGGGGCCAGGAAGGTGAGGTAGGGAGGAGGAGAAACTGGCCTGCATGTTTTTGCGTCTGTAAAAAGCTTTCACTGGGGACTTTGTGAAAAATGACTTGGGTCTGAGGATCTGGTGCCTGGCATAGGCAAAGGTGTTGATCCAGTTCTCTTCATCTAGTCCAGCTCCCCCATCCCTCTGTAAAACCTGCTTGAAATGAGCCAGCTGATAAAAATTTTGGAGGCAATGCAGCTTGCAAATGAGTTTTTGAGGGCAACTTTCCAGCTGTTTCCTCAGAAGGAATGAGGCAAGTGGCTCCCAGAGCCCCAGACAAATGCCTGGGATCTTTCTTCTTTGGAGTGCATGGAGAGTCCCTGAGAAGAGCTGAGAGTCCGGGGGCTGATAGAGAGATGAAGCCAAAGGCCTCTAGTGGGAACCTCCTGCTGTCAGGATCCCACGCTAAGCTGCAGTTGAGGGCAGGCATGGAGGGGAGAGAGAGCTGAGTAAGGTTTGCTGTGACCTTGATACGTTCCCATGCAGCTTCCCTCTCTGTGCAGTGCTCAATGGCATCATTTACAAGATTCCTCAAACGTCCTTAAACTCAGTAGAAAAAAATGTGTAGTCCATTCAGCATGCTACTGTACTTTATACTATACTTACCAGGATACTATTGATCTTAAAATGATATGATTAAGGTTGATGACTCTTATAAGACAGCTTTTTATTTAACAGAGTGTATCAAACCCAGGACCTTTTGCAGGGAAGTACCAGTCTACGTCAAACTGTCTGAGGTTTAGGATGGAATTTGGGGGCAGAAGAACAAAGGGTGGAGAGGAAGGAGAGCCAAAACAAAAGACCTGGCTCCTGGATTAGAGCAGATGGTGGGTGGTAGGTAGGTAGAGCGGATGGTGTGAGAATGGTGGGGCTTCTGTTTGGATCCATCACTTTAAGGTGAATACAGTGGTTCTGAGATCTTCTGAAGTTGGTGTCTATATTTTTCTGTGTATGCTGAATTATTTTTGATTAACAAAGAAATTAAAACACTTTTTTCTTTTTTTTTTTTTTTTAGGTTTTTTTTTTTTTTTTAGTTTTTTTTTCCCCATGATGCAAAGGCAGGGAAAAAAATATTTCTCACACAGTTCTAAGTAGAGCTACTACATTCCAGGAAAAAGGTGTTTCAATATATTTTTAAATTTCAGCAGGACTGTAGCTGGGATAGCTCTACCCAAGCAGTTTTTCTTCTATACCCTGTTTTATTGTCTCCGCTGCTCCTGTTGTTAAGAGGTATGCACACACAGATATGGCAGCTTGCTGCATCGTGTGCTGTTTGTATTCCCTCTCTGCCAGGAGTTTACCAAGTAAGATAGCTCTGGAATCCTCCTGGAATGAAGGTGCACAGGACTGGTGCAAAAGAATATCTGGGACTTGTTCACTGATCAGTAATTCAAAGTAATTATTGTTTCTCTTCTCCAACAGGTCTATTTAAACAGTCTTAATCATTCATTGCATGAGGTGCTGATGCTCTGATGATCATAAGTAAATACATTTTAAATTGCCCTTGTTTGACTGTATGCAAAGAAGCAGAACCAGTCTCTTTTCTCTTCCGTCCTAATGATCTCCAGCAGGAAGAGTCTAAGCTTACAGGTAAAGTATGTTTCTAGTCAGTGCCAGCATAGACTGAGTAGAACTAGCTGGAGGTGCCCTGCGCCTAATAGATTTTTCAGAACTCGGCATACTCTTCTGTTTTACGACAAGCCCTTGTAGTCACTCATTGGTTCTTTGTTCGTTTATAAAATATGAATGGTAATGATTGGCCCTATTTACGTAAGAAAAATAGGCTGGTTGAAAATGTTTCCATTTTTTGACTCAGAGTATATCCTTATGCTCTGATTGCATTTTGTGATGGTCTCCCAGGATGAAGGAGAAGTGACATTAATTGTACTATAATTGTACTTCTCATTGAAAATGTGTGACAAAATTGGAAGAGGATGCCTGACTGGGCTCCCTGTGTTTACCCAGGTACTCCTTCTCCCATGGAGGTAATGCAAGTTTCATGTAGCTCCCATGGTTCAGTCCAGAACGCACAGTGAGGACTCTCTGAGCCCTGTGTGCAGGCAATAGGTGCTGAAGGATTTCTCGGGACACTAAAAAACAGGAAACAGGAGGGTCCGTATGCTTTTGGTGCTTGGTCAGTACTCACAAGGACTTAGGAGGTTGAAGTTCAGCTGCCCACCCAAATGTGGCTTCCTGGGGACTCTAATCAATAGAGTCAATAAACAGTCCCTCACTGTTCTCTCTTTTTTTGGCTCCTCACTTTTTGCACAGAAACTGAAGAGGATCATCACAAGCAAAGGTTGCTCTTTGAGTCCTGCTGGTGATTCTTGTTAGAGTTCCTTGGTCAGGATTAGTTGTACTTTCTCCCTCCAGAATCCTGGGGAGAGGGTTCATACAAGACAGGCAGAGCCAGAAATAAATGTGCTTTTAAAAAGCAATATAATGTCCATAGAAGGAAACAAATGGCTGGATTCAGCTTGCAGTAATGACAAAATTCTTTGCTTTTACCTTCTGCCCCGCTCCCTGCCCCCCCGGCAGATGTGATATTGAATATATTTAACAGGTTCTAACTATGAGGGCCTGATGCTAAGCATTCCTCCTGTGTTTTCTTTAATTTCTTAGTAAACATATAGATTTGTGATACACTGACCATACTGTGCATGGTACTGTAAGGCTCACTTGCAAATGCAGCTCAGTTGTTTGTCTGCAGCTCACAGTTGCCATTCATTCAGAAGGCCAAGGCAAATGACCAAAGTTATCCTTTTCCAATGGGGCAACACTTCCAGGAAGAAAAGACATACCTGAAAGCTCCTAGGCATCGGCAGCACTAATGCTGGGGAAAGGGGAGTCTCTTTCCAAAAGTAATGCAATAGGTGGTTTACGCAATGATATGAGGAAGAAGGGTAGTCTGGTCTGAGTAGAAAACAGATACTTTTTAATTAAAGAGGTCCCCATATAATAAAAGTTTTTTGTTGTGGTTTTTTTTGTTGTTGTTGGTGGTGGTTTTTTGTAGGGTTTTTTCCCACCATCTAGCTCTTAGTACATAGCCTTGACATAGCCTGAACAAGAACCCAATGGTTTGTTTGAAAAGAACAGCATCTCTATTCACCAAATCAAGACATAGTGCTTTAAATTGAAAGTCCAGTTAAATAGTCAATATTTATATAGTATTTTGAAAGTTTCATTGTTAAAGAGGTTTTCAGTTACAATGATGTTTTTAGTAACACTGTTTTTAGACTGGGTTGGGTGGGGGGTTTTTTGGGGGGCTCTTTGATATTAGCAACCTGAGATTTAGTTTCCAGGTGATTTTTGTCCTTCTGTTCAATGGGATATCTTTCCATTCTGAATAAGGACCTTTTGCTAAAATGTTGTTGTCCATGCCCTTCTTCTTATCTTTCCCCATTGTGTGTTTGAGATCTATTCATGGGAACTTTATGCACAGCTGACTGCTTGGTCACTTCTGACATGCTTCCTGGTAACAACACCAAAGGCATTTAATGTTTGTAATATAAAAGGCAGGATTGCCCTTGACTTATTGACAGCAGTCAATGCCAAGACTGGAGTCAGAATGGCCACAGCTGTTACCAGGTGTGGCGTAGGAAAAATCTCTTGGTGGATCTTACGCAGGACTTTATTTAATGTGTGCTCTATAAAGATTATTCCTCTGAAACACAATTGAACTTCACAGTTAGGTGGGAAATGGACTGGATGTATTCATGGTGGCTAAGGAAAGAGTTGGCTGTCAAACAAAGCTGGCCAAAATCTGGTTCTACCGATATGCTTTAGAGCTTTGCCACTGACTTTGCTCTGATTATTTGCTATGCAAGATTGAAGTTTAGCTGTTTCAAGATGATTATCTTCTTGATCAATTATGTGAGTCTGACATTCAGACCTTGTTTTTGCTTGAAAATATTTCCACAAGGAACCTTGAGCTTGCTCTATGTGCTTAATACATAAGACAAAAATCCAGAATATACATAGACAACATTGTTAAGTTAACTGGCTTTAGTGTGGGCACTATTCTGATTTTTCTTGTGAAGTAGGAATATTGGTAATTCTGGAAATGAACATGTTGCCATTTTAACATTGTGCAGATGGGTACAATTTCTTTAATTAAGTTCTCTCATAATCAGCACTTAGTTCTGCCTCTGATCTTTTTTTTACTCATTACCAAGTCTTAATTTGTAGAGAGTTTCCTTTTTAAGTGGTTTTAAATGGAGTTCAGCTTTTCTGAGGCAGGCTGTAGTGCCACTTTCTGGGCGATGTTTACTGGGTCTTTTCTTTATCAGCATGAACTATACCCTGCCCAACCTGTCTGAACATAGTCCTGTTCTGGGTGTGTTCTGTAACCAGAGAAGTGAAAATTGATGGTACTTTACCCTTTCTTACAAATGAGTAAATATCTCTTAGTGGCATCTCTGAGCCCAACCTGAAAAAAAAAAAAAAAAAAAAAATCTGTCTTATCCCAGTTCCTTTGAACAGCCCAAAAGGAGCTCTTCTTCCTTCCCTCTTGTTTTAACTTCAAACATAATTATAATTTAATTATGAACACGTTCTTTTATGCGGACAGAGATAATGGTGAGTAACAGATGGTACTCCAATCTTACCTTTCCAATGCAACTTGCAGAAGAAACTACATATTACTGCACTCTAGTCATTCCTCAAGAGAATAGCAGAGGGGCTTGGGGAGGCTGACTTGCTGACTGTGTTCTTGGCTTTGGGATAATGTAGGAGGGAATATAGTTTACCAGTTAGAGCAGATAATGGGTGACTTGGATTTCTAGTTCATTAAGTATATCCTCTGTGCTTGTCTGTGTGGTATGGAAGAGCAGTGTGTGATTCTGAAGACTGACTCGCTGCCTAACTTTGGTGAATCACCTAACTATTCTGGGTGGGATCCAGACCTCATCAGAGTTGTTGCCAGCACCCTTATTTTGGTTTCTCTGAAAGTCTGTTCCTTCTCATTCATCGAGATGAATTTCTATGTAATCATGTTTTTGGGGGCTAGATTTTTATCAGTCAGTCATCTTGGCCCTACATGTCACAGATGCATGTGGTATTTTCCAAAATTTGACAGTCTGTTAACATTTGTTTCTCTGTCTCCTCTTTCTCTCCTTGCAAGAGTGGGTAGGCTTAAAGTAGTGGACTCAATCCATTGAATTAGGCAGAGTCCCTAGGATGAAAGAAATATAATACAGCAATAGAAATGGTGAATTAGTTTGAAAGCTCCCTTCCTAATTAAAAGGGGTGAAATCCACCTCTCTCATTTTTTTATGTGACTGTAAGATTGTGTGTTTAGGTGAGGAGATTCAAATTGTTCCATGGAAAACTTATCTTCACTTTTATCTTGGATGGATACACCTGTGCACATGCAAATATACACACACATAGAGATACACAAGCTCTCCCTCCTTAGAGTTCATGTACAATTAGCCAACATCTTCAAATCATGCTGTACAGGAACGTGTTTCTCCCACATTTCCCTGCCCACCTTAGCTAGAACTTAATTGGCTGAGTTGTCTAAAATGAAACTTTCAGGGCGCTTAAAATATATTCCTTGGTTTTTGATATCTTTTAAAAAAAAAACAAAACAAAAAAACCCAGAAAAGCTTCCATAAACCCCAGTGTGTCAGTGTTACTTTTTCCTCCTTCACTTTTTTATTTTTCATCTGTCAGGTCGATGGAATTGGTGCATGGAGTGTGTAGACGTGACCCAGGCAGACCTTTCACTTCTCCAATGAAGGTCCCATTTCCATGGACTTAAGTTTCATTTAAAGTGTCCTTGACTTCTCTGTTGCTTCCAAAAATCTTGAACTAGATTTTTCCCTTGTCATGTCGCAGGCATCGTTTTGCCTATATGGCATTTTTGTCTTGAGCTACCCTCTGCTGAAGTTTCACAGGCATCAGATTTCCTGCCAGGTAGTGGGAGAAGGGTCTCTGAGAGCTCTACCTCTGAGCAGCACCACAACCTTCTCAGATAACTGTGCTTGTCTGAATTTTACAACCTTAAAATTCATATTCATCTCATGCGTTTTTTTTCCCTGGACTCTTACCTCTTGAGTTCCATATTTATCTGGTCCTGACTGACTCTGCCTGTCATTACCTTATGGTTTGTCTTTTGTCTTTGGTCTCATTCTCTACTTTCAGCTGTCTGTTATTTTCCAGGGGTTTTCCTTCATCTGAACTTGAATAGCTACTGATTTTTGCTTTTCCACATTTAACCTGATTGGACCCTCTTGATGTATTTGTCCTCCCAGAATTTTTGGCTCTGGTTAGTCTTCCATTATCACCTTTCTTCCTTTTCTTCCCCATTTGACATTTTTCCCAGCTTATACTTATCTGTTTGTGCATTCAGGCTTCCTATCTCAACCTTCCATGTAGAAGAATAGTATAGATTTTCTAGAAGTTCATTCTTCCATAGGAAGAAAATACCCCTTCACATGTCACCTTTAAGACATTCTAAGGCAGCATGTGATACAATAGCTGAGATATATCACTGCTTTGATGTCCCACCAAGAATGAGTTTGAATAACAAAATGCTTCTGAGAGCCTCACTCGAGTGGATGAATTTACAAAGCTTGATGATTTAAACAGGCACTTGGTCTAGTGAACATTGCTGTAACATAAACAGTAATCTTACCCTTGGCCATTAACTTTTCATCCTGAAGTACTTTACAAACAACCAATTAATATGGTGACACGGCACTTCTCTGTGAAATGATATTACTGCCACTGTACAGAGGCAACACAAGTTGATTCTGTGCCATGATGTTTACAGTACTGAATACCTTACAGTCTCCTTTTCTTTCATCTCTAACTATTAGCATGTGTGTTAGCTGATGGTGAAATGAAGTTATGGAAAACAACAGCAACTTACCAGTGTAGTATTTCTGCACCACTGTTTAGGACAGGAAATGCATGATGCACACAGACAGACCTGAGCTAACTTTAGGCTGGGGAGCTTAGAAATTGGTGGCAGTAAAGCTGCAGTGTCTTGAACTTGAGCACATGTTAGCCACCTGTGCAAGTAAGTAACCTGACTTCTAAGCGGGCTTAGATAGCTTCTACAAAAGGCTCTGCTGTGATCCCTCAGTGCTGTTTTACCCAAGAAACCTAAATTAAAGTTAGAATGCCATGTCTTCATGTGCCACAATCAGACCTTTTATTAAAGCTAGAAATAACCATAATTTCTCATATAGCAAGTGGGTTTAAAAATACCTCACTGTCCTCTTTGGGGGACATATTTAGTATGTCTGTCTTCATATTTCCTTGCTTTCACTCTGCATGAAGAGTATCTTGTTCTTCCTGTACTTCAGTTCCTCTGTGTACCTGTATCTGTGCACCTCTTTGTACCTTGAAGCTTCAGAGACATGAAGGAGTACAGTCAACTGTGGCATAACTCCATTGCATTAGCCTAGCTAGCATTCACCAACGCTGACCCCTTCATGTAATGACTCCATCTGCCTCAGCTCCTCTGTTGACATAGCAGGAAATGCATGGAGGAGGGTTAGAAGTAAGTCACTAGAGGTCAGCAGAATAAAAGTGTGTTCTGCGTAAACTTCAGTGGTCTAGACTTAGACTGGCCATTGGAAAGCAAAAGATTGAATAACAAAATGCTTCTGAGAGCCTCACTCAGATTGAATAACCATACTGCTTGTTTGGCTCCAGCTGTTCAATTAAAAATCATAGTAATACAGATACTATTGTCCTGCAAGTAGAGAAACCAAAACCAATAGTGATAAAGCTGAAAGAGCATGGACATGAGCACAGACGTAAATGCCCAATGAGTCCTATGGTCACTGTGAAGTAACTTTTGTGTTACTACTTGACAAATATCACATTGAAGTCCTAATAATGGTAAAAAATCAACTGCATCTTTTTGGCAATCTTGGTCCATAGGTGGTTCTTCAGGAAGTGGAATCTAGGATGCACTCAGCGGGATACTGAACATCAGTTGGTTTAACCAAATGCTCAGCTGAGTGGTCATAGACTCATGAAACAGGCCAGTTGGAAGGGACCCTGAAAATTCATCTGATCCAAATTATTATGGGAAAGGGAGCCTAGATGAGATTATCTAGCACCCTGTCCAATTGCGTCTTGAAAACCTCCAGTGGTGGGGACTCTACCACATCCTTGGGGAGGTTGTTCCAGTGATTGATTGTTCTCATTGTAAAAAATTTCTTTCTCATATGAGGATGAACAGGTCTTTTGTTTGTATTTAATGTCTGATTCTGGTAAACTTTAAGGATTACAAATGGGTCTCTAGACATGTTCTTTTCTTCTTCTGAATATCTTTATTCCTGTGCAGATTTTTTTTCTCTCTCTCTTTTTTTTTTTTCATCTCCCAGTACTAAGAAATCCTTCAAAAGACAAAAAATTCCTTAAACCTTTACCAAACTCCTGGATGGTCAGAAGCTGCATTATTTTTTTTTCCCTTCCCTTCTCTTCTCTCTCTTCTTCCTCCTTTCCTCTCTCCCCCATGATAGCAAAGATCATGAACAGCTTATAACTGAACTGAGTGAAAGTGGAACAGTTTCAGCACATCTCTCTTCCCTAAACAGCGAAGGATACTTTTGGAACTGGGTGGTCTACAAACATTCCCTTGATCCTGAAACCTGGTGCCTTTATATAGGACTTTAAATTCTTGGATGTTTTGTTATGTTGTTTGTCCATGGTTCTTGCAGTACTCACCAGTAACTGAAAATTTTGACCATCACCTTTACATTGTGCCTCTAACTTTACAGTTTTCACAGTGAGAACACACTAATAAGTTTTTCTAATATGGCTTTCATATCTTCTCTGGTGAAGCTGTTCCAAAGCTGCCATCCTCTGTAGAAGTGGCACGAAAGTAATGACATGGCAGGGAGACAGGCATTAAAAATAGCATGACCCAGGGATCATTCCCCTTCTCCTGTGGCATCTGAGCTTGAAAAATTGTCTGGATTACTTGCAGTACACGGGCTTCAGAATGAAACAGGGTTGTGCTCTTTAACTGAGCTCTGCTTAGAGGACAAAGCAAATGAAAGTGTTGCTTGTGTAATTGAGACCAATGCAGCAAGTCGGAAAATCTGATAAAACTGTTCTTGTATCTGGAGTTGGTCTCAATCTCTTGATAATATGTTCTTTTTCTCTCTGTACATGCGGCTAAATGTATTTAGGAAAGAATATCTGTCATCAGTTTCCACTTTTATCTGAACATTTTGGTGGCACTTTAACCCTGATAATGAAGTAGTTTCCAATAGCAGACCTGCAAGATTGGCTTGGGTATTTATTTGGTGCATTTTGTTTCTCAGTGTTTGAAGCAATGCATAGTGTTTCTTTTTGCTTTCAGTCTGAGCCCCCCAAAAAAGCACTAAAAAACTAACCCACCAAAACCATGTGGTTGGAAACAGTGTTGATTGATGAATAACTATCATCCTTTAGCTGGTTTGACAATGAGGAGTCGTAGCTTCAGAGAACCCTTTCTTCGTAGGTTCCTCAGGGCATGCCAGTCTAATGTTAGGGTTGCCAGTCCATGGCTTAAGATTTATCAATATTAGTCAGTGGTACGGTTCTGTAACATTTGATTTCTGCTGCTAGTTTCTTGCCTGTTCAGAGTTGATAGAGATGACAAAGTCATTGTCTCTTCCTGCTGCAGAACATTTGTTAGCGGGAATAATTTCTTGTCACTACAAACTAAAACCAGCTTTTAATTCTCTGCCTGGAATTCCAGTGGCGCCTCCTGAACACTGCTTTAATGCCTGAGGCTCCTGTTCTTCTGTTGGTGGGTTAGAAGTTGGAGGAACAGGATATGGATCCTGTGGCACAGCTTTGGGAAACTGGAGAAGATAGGTTCTGTGGCTTTATGGTCATTGAAAATCTTAGATTTGTAGCAGCATTGAGCAGGCAGAGCAGCTGTTCACGTTTCAAATCCTTTGTTTCATTAGATGGTCTAGAATGCTCTAGAAAATAATTAATGTCTGTGAAGGAAGACACATCACAGAAAAGCACTGTTTGGGTTCCAATTGAAGCAGCCAGTGGCTTAAAAGCATAGAGAAGCCATCCAAAACCCGCAGTGTCGCTTCAAAGCTTCAGTTGATGCTGTCATATACAGTGAAATGTACATAATTTCTCCCATTTTTATCAGAAATGACTGGATTGCATTATGAATGTCAGAAGTCCCAGGTTATTAATACAGTGCAGGAAAACTGGATAGGAGCCTGCAGAAACCTCTGTTGTCTTCCACAGTCATCAAATGACCTCACCGTGGTTTTGGCTCTGCTGGTGTTCACAGGAACACAGATTCTCAAGATTTCTCTTGGAGGATGGTTGTCCCACAATTAAAGCATCTACATATCTTTCAGGGTCTCAGTCTTCATGGTTTAACCCAATTTTGGTAAACTTGCCACTTTTCCTTCTTTAAAAAAAAAAAAAAAAAAAAAAGGGAAGAAAGCTATGTTCCTGGAATATACTATGACTTCATGTTGGCATGAGGTGCCAACATGCACATGGAATGGAAGAGCAGCAAGAAAAATGGCTTTTGCAGCTTGGGTGGTATTTTCTACATGAGAAACATCACTCTTTTCTAACTGCCAAGTTATTGCACTCAGGCTCTAAATCTGTGTTTTGCATATAGAAAAGAGGTAAGAATTGCATGTGTGTGAACTTGTGTTTCTGCCTTCCTCCTGCCTGATCAACGTGTATGCCTGAGTATGCGAATAGGCATGCAATCACATGCTTTTGTCTTGGGATACATGAGCACAGGTTCATGGTCTTCATCATGGATCTGCAAGCTTCCTAGCATGATGCTGTGCATGCACATCATTGTACAAACCCACAACCACATCCAACTGTCTCTTACTCTAAACAGTGGGAACAAACACTTTATTTTGAGCAGAAATCATGTATCTGGGACCTTAAACATACTTTGATTTTTTTTTCTGTTTTTAAAAATCCTTACTCAGCTGCTGTGTTGTGAAATGTGGCTCTGTGAGAATCTCCTGGCTGTGAAATATAAGGATTTTTTTCTTTTTTTTCTGGTCAGCAGTGGGATTTTGTGACCTCCAGTTGAGATCTGTGCAGTACATCTTATATGTGAGACAGCACAGTGCCTCCAGGAAATACATTCTTTTGCAGTGGGCCATATGGGTAGCTTTGCATTTTTATGATGAAGATGGGAAGATAAGGTTTGTTGCTTGCTCTTTTTGCTTTCTTAAAACTCTTTTATTGCATTTTGTCCCTGCACGTAGTTGAGGCATCCTAAAAGCATGCCTGAGATAAAGCAGAGTTTAGCCCCTTAACCAGCATTTGCAACAGACTGCTAGATTTTTTGTGACGTGGCTCCCCTGTTTAGAAAGACTAGTTTTTTAGTCTTGGCTATTGTTAAAAAAATTAATAGCAAACATACCAGCCTAACCTCAACAGGTAGGGAGTTGGAGACTGAAGTAGTTTTGAACCATATCTAAACTACAAATATAAAAAAACCCAAGTAGTCTTCTATCCAAGTGCATGCAGGCACTTGTCCTGTGTTTCTGGCATGCAGACAACTTAGGATATCAACATGAAAATTATAGGCTTCTATTGCTTTAGATAAAGGAGTAACTTGGCTACTTACTTCTTCCTACCCAAACGAATCCAGGTGCTGGAGGGAGAGAAATGTTCCTGTGCTAAGCCATTATGTTTCAATAGGAAATGGGGAGCTTATGTGGAAACTTGGACAGCCTTCCTCAAACTCAGGGGAAGTAATTAGTACTGTAACAGTGCAGAAGGCTGTTTCTGGCCTGTATCTTACAGATATTACCAACTGTTGCTTAAAGATAGGCAAAAGGACTACTCCATAGCAGGTGATATAGAGAGGATCATGCTATACCAACTTTGAGAGGAAAAAAATCCGAGACCTTTATTGCTGCTTCTAAAGTCTTCTTGCCTAACAACCAGCTGCCCACCTTAAGCACACACCTGTGGAAGTTGGAGACCATTTTGTTCTTTGATCATTATTTCAGCCCCACGTCATCCTCCTTTCTTCAAATACATTCTTCACAGAGGAACTGCTGCCCCCAAACTAACAGTTGGTCTCAGTCTCCCACTTAGAGTTGACTGTGAATAAAACCTCAATAAAAACCTTCTTTATTTCTGTATCCTTGCTCTCCCATCCGTGTCCCAAATGGTATTTTGCTATCTTTCTCCTTACAGGAGCAGTGCTTAAATCTATTTCTAGCTGCCTGGAAAAACGAGCTTTCTATGGCTGCATTTTTTTTTTCTTTTTCTTTTTTTTTTTTTTCTTCCCAATTTTATAAAGGAAATCTTTTCAAACTGTGCATGTAGTGAACACAGAAAACCAGAACTCATAGTTCTCTAGGACATCTCTGTTTTCCTCATTGAGAGATTTTATTACAGTTGATAATCCAGGACATTTCTCAAGACATATTCACAAGTTACTTGTACAGCCAAATACAATGTTCTTCTCTGTGTTTTCTTTAACCCCTCCCTGGTTCCATTGTACCTTCTTTTCCTTCTGACTGCGGTGGGGCCCTGTATTTCAGACCTTGCATTGGCAGTGACTTCAACAGAAATCAATATTAAATTGGTACAGAAAGAGCAAGGTTATAAAGTCCTGTTACAGTAGCAAAGTGTAGCAGTTTAACAACTGTTGTGCTAAGAGGGACCAAATAATCATTTCAGCTGGAATCTCGTCTCTAATGGAAGCCAATGCATGCTCCCCTGCATTCCTTGCACAAGTAACTTGCCAGTTACAAGGGTAACTGTCCCTGTTCTCAACTTCTGATCAACTTATATCTTGAAGAATAATGATTTTGGCAAGGAAAATAGAAAAGCATTATGCTGAGAAAAGGATGAGCGAAACTTCATGGTGTTACGTCCTCTTCATCCTATACAAATCACACAGTTTAAGATTCCCATATTTCATACTTATTGGTAGAGAGAGTGTTTCTTGTCCTGTGTCCTGGAGCCATTCAACATAGTTCCAATCTAAGGAAAACATTTCCCTTTTTTACTTTTTTTTTTTTTTTTTTCCTCCCAAGTTAAGAGAGGTGGTGGAGAGGACATATTCTTCCTGACTCCTGTCAGAGGTTAGTTTAGATCCTGAAGGTTACAAATACAGTTTTTCATAGGCTTTTATTCTAGTTACAGTGTCTATTTCGCATGTCTAGATATTCTTTTCCACTGTATACCCGTAGTGCATGCAGGATTTCTTCGGCCCTGGAAATACTTGTCTGTGGTGGAGATCACAGTTTGTACCAGACACAGTGGAGGAGCCTACCTGCTGTTTCTAAGAGAAGAGAGAAGAAACTACATCATTACTAAGTTAAAAAATGGTATTCAGAAGTCTAGTACCAGAGTGCTTAGATTTGTTCAAAAGCAAAGTAGAGGAAGAGACTGCATCTTTCTCAGAACTTTGATTAGGGATTATGATCAGCCTGGAAAATGAGAAGAATCACCTGAAGAGGTCAAAAGGAAAGCCACTGGGTTCAAGTGGTGTCAGTGGGAACAAATCATGGCATCATAAAAATTAGTATGAATTGTACCTGATAGTTGGGTCTTAATGACCGTAGGCAATTCTCAGTCAAGTTCTTGGCTTGTTTACATCTTGCATCCCACTGGAGGCCAAGGGCACCTTTGAAATACTAAGAAAATCCTGCTGAAGGCAGACATGTTTGTTCTTCTATGACTGAGCAAAGAATTTGGCCAGAGGCATCAAACTTGTAGATATTTCTTAGCTTTGTGGCAGTGTAGATGTTTTCTGGTTGCCTCAGTCACAAATACTTACTCGACTGGGAAAAAAATTATATTTGAGCAGGACTTCTACATGTTTTCCCTGCAACATTTGAGAGTCACAGCTATCTAGACCTGATAAACTGCAATCTGGTAATCTACCAGTGAACTGGATCTACCAGTGGATGTTTGCTAAGTTGTAGAAAGAATTCTTGTGGTGAAGCCTGTATCCTGCAGATTCAAGGTTATGTTACATTTACGCAAAGGCAAGAGTCATTTTAGAAGCACTCAAGTACGATGAAATTTGTTGTAGTCTGGTGGGTTTTTGTTTGACTGGTGGTTTTTGTTTCAGGTTTTTTTTTGTTTTGTTTCAGCTCACCGCTTCACCCCAATCTCCTGCCTCTGAAAGAAAAAAAACCCCACAACCCTGACTTGACTGCTTGGATCTTGTATCTCCTTTCACATTTAGAAGCTGTAGTGCCTCATGCTAAAAGACTTGTGACTTTCTCTATAACTGAGCAGTCCTACCACACCATTGTACATATTACTGGGTGAAATTCTGTAACCTGTTTCAGTGATGGACAAATTCTGGGTTTTGGGGAAGGACATGAGAAGGCACCTGGGGGGCAAACTTTCTTTGTTGCTCTGCTCCAGTATAGTGGAGATCACAGGATATGATTACTATTGTCCTTTCTGGACCCTCCTATTAAAAACAATGAAACAAGGCAAAAAAAAAAGACTAGTTTTCTGCATTACCTGGTTAATTTAAAGGAAACTGCTGTTTCAAAAATGGAGCTGATCTTGAATATAGGACGCTCAGGTTCTGTTTGTAGCTCTACAAATCCTGCTCTGTATAGCTGTAGTGTTCTGATTTCTAATTCTGTTTCTTTATCTGTGAAATAGGGGAAAGAGGACTTCTTTAAGCAATTAACTGAGACTAAATTCACTGATGTTAGTAAAGCATTTACTGATCTTTGGGTAAGGAGGGTCAAGTGGAAAGCCTGGTCGAGAATTTGAGTGGTTGTCAAGTATGATTTGATGAAGTGTCTTTGGCTGTTAAGAGACATCTCCTGGCCTTTTGTAGATGGGAGTCAGAAAAAAAAATAATTATACCATGCAGTGACAGCTCTGTTTCCACCTCTATGAGAGACAGCGAATGAGAAGTTATTAGGTGAGATTCTGCAGTTTGTGCTCTGCAAGAGGTCAGGTTTGATGATCATAATGATTCATTCTGACCTTTGTCTTACAGGAATATCTTTCCATCGGGTGCTGGAGAATGTGAGTTGTGCGTTTTTCCATAAAGCATGAAGCTTAGAGCTGAGTTAGTGTATGAACCAAATCATATCCTGAACATTAATGAGGACAACACTTGCAGGGGGCCTTTAGACTAGACTTGAGGAGGGAGAATGGGCTTTTGCAGGGGGGTCTAATCCAGAAGGAGGAAGTACAGCCATTTTCCTGTGCCTGGCTTTTTTCTCTGCCATCTGTATTACAGTGTTTAGATTCTTGGAATGGAGGACCTCATGGCATAAACCCTTGTGTGTGTAGAAATTGTAACCCAATAACTAGCAGTGCTAGTCTGGTTTGGTGAACTTAGTGCCTACTACTTTGTATGAATCGTATCATCCCATTATCCGCTTATTCACTGTGATACCACTGTGGGTGGTCCAGTATTAGCAGTGTTTTGGGGAGGCATTGCTATGACTATGTGATCATAATCAATGGGTTCAAAGGCAAACTCATCCCTCTGAGGTGAACAATGGCTGTAACTGAGAACTTAGAGCAAGCATAGAAGAATATATTTAAGGTCAGAGAATTTCTGACGCTTTCTCTGGGCTTGATGCCTGGCCATAGAAGATGTTGCCAATGCAGATTTGACTATTATTCTTTGTAGCTAAGCTCCAATGAGGAGCAAAAGGAGAAGCTGCCACTGCTCCAAGGAAATTTCAATATAAACAAGCTGAGGATCTGATACAGGAGAGTTTGTGGGAACAGTACTAGTTTAAGAAGCAAAAGCAGGACTGGAGTTGTCTTTTATGCAAGAGATGTTAACACTGTTTTACTGTCAGGGGTGGGGGGGGGGGGAGGTCTAGTGTTTCATGAGCCTTGTCCAAGTGGGATTTCAGGCTGGACAAGGCATTACTGTGAGTTCCTCAAACATTTGCTAAGATGACTGTCCTGGTGTATAACTGTTCCAACACACTGCTTTAGTGGAATGGAGGATTTGGCTCCAACATAAACACTTGTTAGCTTCCAGTTTCCTGGGGAAAATGTTTTCCATTCAGTACTGAATTGCAATTTACCTCTAAGTTCAGTAGGAAGGTGGAAGTGAATATTGTGCCAGTCTCAATTCCCAGGGCTGAAGGCAGATATGCCACAAATGAGTCCCTACCAGATCTCCTCAAACATACAGCCCTCTGACTGTGGAAGCCAGGAACAAATGAAGCCTGAGTAGTCTTGCTCTGGAATGTGCAACAGGGCAATGGCATGCAAATATAAGCATATCTTCATCCAGGGATAGACTCAAGATATAATGTTGCCTCTGCTCTCTCCACATGCATTTTTGAAAGACTAATGTCCTCTCATCAGGCAAAGATGGTGGTCAGGGATGACATGATACAGGACAGCAGTGAGGCTTTCTGCTTGGCTTTGAAGCTGTACCTGTTCTGGTGGTGACATTATGTACTTGCTCTGTGCTTGCCTTATAGTTTTAGGATGTCTGCAGCAATGAGCTTTTGAATTGTCTCAGTACCTGTCAGTGGTAGTCAATCCAGAATTTCAGTGGTTAGCATGAAAGTGTTTGATACCAAAAGGCAATGAACTGCTGTAATACTTCAATCTGCACTCCTGTAGAAGAATCCACCAGAGGTGTGTGTGTGGGATGCCTTGTGTAGGGTGGCTAGAAAGTAATTAAATAAGGAATATTTCCATTTGAAAACTTAGAGAAATACAAATAACGGAGCCAGATGTTGTTTCTGCTAACACTTGCTGAACAACAATGAATCTAACTGCAGTTTTCTTAACAATATCTGCCATTGCATTTTCAGAAATGAAAGTGTCCTGGGCTACTATAGTTGTTCTAGCACATATAATCTAACTGAGAGGAAAAAATGTTCTGGTTTACTCAGTCATTGCATGGGCCTCTGGTGCACCTATCTTTGCCTGTGTCTCTACTCATGTACCATCATATAGTGCTGGTTTTGGACAGCTTACTCTATTTGCTTTTCTCCTCTGCAAAATCTCAGTTCATAAAACAAGCTGAAGAATGTTAACAAGGGATGCTTCTCTGACAGCTGTGTGATATGCTGCTATCTTGCATGTGAGGAATATGCATGGAGTCCTCCAAAGTTTGTGTAGACACAATCCATGTGCCTTGTGAAGACACAGGGGAATTATGCTGTAAGCCTCAATTTCCAGGAAAAGCAGTATCTAAAGCCCAAGCTGAACGTCTGCCTTGCTGGCTTTATGTTCGTCTCGTGGCTTTCATCCTCATAATAGCTAAAGGAGATCTTAACTGGAAGTTTTGGTCTGTCATTATTAAGCAATTCCAGGGTAGAGCTAAAGGACCCATAGCCTGAGAAGAGAGTGGAAAATAGTATCCAATAAGTATGGTAAAACACATTTTGGTTATAACAGAATGTGTTTATTTTGTAATTGGACCAGAATACCAATAGATGTGTTCTTGGATGTCCTCTGTTCAGACCCAGACAAACATGGCACTAATCAGAAAACTCTGATAGTTGTCCCATGTGCTATATAAAAATGCTTTCAAGTCACTCTTCTGTTCACTTTGCATGAATCTAGGAATTGCAAAATCTTTCCCTGCAATCTTACAGAAAGTTGGGGTTGGATAGTCCAAGATTAGTTGTTTGGGTAGCTGGAGAGAAGCGCACATGGCTTTGGCACATGCATGTAGGATGTATCTTACAATGCTGCTGGTCACAGGAATTTCTGTGGGTAAATAAGATTTCTGTCTCAAGGGCTGTCCATATGGCCCCTTTCACCAGCACTAATTTCACTTAGATTAACTGCACAGCACGAATATGGGTCAAAGTCTGGATTGTTGGGAGAATGAGTTCCTGCTTGGAAACTGCTTCCCACAGAAGTACTTGTTGGCAGCTGAGATCATAGTGGTCACACTCCTCACAATAACCCACTTTGAAATGTATTTAGAGAGGGGTCTTGGCAGTCTGCTTGCTGCTTTTTCATACAAAGCGCAGGCCTTAGTTAATAATCCCACTCAGCACGTCAAGGCATTTGCTGCTGGGCCATCATCTTCTCTGACTTTATGTAGCACAAGGCAAGGCATCTGTGTTTGGACTAGCAATACTAACCACTTTGGGTAGCGTTTTTCCCCTCACTCTTTAGCAAGAAGAGAGGAATTACTCTTTGAAGTACTGCATTATTTATTATAGAAAAACCTGCTGGGTTGTTTCTGTGAACACTATGCCCTGACTGCAAGTGGTGAAAGGAGATGGAGAGACCCAAGGGGAAGAAGGGAAGGAACAGATCTCATGGTGTCCCTGGCTCACATGTGTCTGTGGTTCCAGTGAAAATTGCTTCTTGCTTTTCTTTCTCCTTTGCCTAGTCTACTGGTGGCAAAGGCCCTGCATTGCAGTCAGTCATTCCTGAATCTGCAGCTAGTTTGGTTGTCTCCTATTATGTCAGGATGCCTTATGGAGGAAATACAAAACTTAGCCATAAATGGCTTGCTTCATAAAGTGGATTAAAGCTACCAGGTGAATAAACTTTTTGGGGTTATTTTTTGTTTGTTTTTTGCTTAAGTCTGAAGTGATCTTCAGAGCCCAGTTCCTTATAATACATTCTTAAGTTTTTCCCAAATTCACTCATACTATTCACAAAGAGAAATGCTTTTGACCCAGACCTGGAGGTGTTTTAAGCACAGGCTACCCTAAGCAGTTAGAAGAATAGGTTAGAGGCTAGAACCTGCCCACACTGTAGTGAATACAGAGGTAAGATTATTTCATTGCCACTAGCCCTCCCATGTTTGTCACCAGTCTCTTTCCTTTCCCTCTGGATAGACAAATTTTGACAGTTGACTGAAAAATGAGTGTAAGTCATCACAACACAGAAAACTCTGTCTCTTTAGATGCTGACAGTGGACTATGATGACTCAGTAACATAGGCATAGTTTTGATGTGAAGATGTTTACAGCTTGGTTAGCATAGGAGGTTTGCATGCCTATTTCTGGGGCTAATACTGCAATACAGAAATAGGGGAGACAGTGAAACTTTATTCACCAGAGCTAAGGGCCTTGTGGACAAAGAACGCAAAGCAGGTGTTCACTTCTTGCCTCTGCTACCAACTTGAGTTTGGACAGCTCTCACAATCACATTCTGCTTGCATGTACAGTACCCCCCTCCTCCATCTTTGTAGATTAAAAAAATTGAGTATTTATCAAGCAGCTTAAAATTAAAGTGGACAGAGCAAACGTGGATGCAGTTTTGAGTAGATGGTGAATCCCTGACCTTTTTCCTGGCCTCATGGTCTCGTGACATTGTGAAGCCTCCTCCCATCCTCTGCCCCCTTCCATTTGGTGACACAAGGCAGGGTGTCCACTGTGGAAGTGCACAGGCTCCAATGTGCTTTGGCATCCTACCTTCTAAGTAGTGCAGACACGGAAGTCAACATACTTGAGGAAGTTTTGTTTATTTATTTTAGTACATGCAGAAATGATGATAGCTGTTTGTGCTGCACGTAGTCACACTTGCAAAGGGATTCCTGCCAGTTGTGAGACATTGGGTATAGAGAGTTGTTCTAAAAATCTGAATGGTCTGCATGGCCTAGAAGATGAGCAGTCTTATAAAATAATGTATTTCCTATGCATGGTTGTAAAACACTTTGGGATCATTAAAGAACAAATATTTGGGGGCTAGTTTTGTTTTGCTTTCTGTATGAGAGTGCACTTTTTTTTTTTTTTGAAACCTTCTACTGCTGTTTTGAGACCACCATACTAGGAACTTTCTTCAGTATTTTCCCATCTCTTTCTCCTTATGAATGCAGGAAGCACAAAATATTCTTCTGGCATTTGAGCTGCAGTTATTTTGAGTGACTCCAAACAGAGGGAAATGTGTTTCTGCGGTAGTTGCTGCAGAGAAAGAATTTTGCTGAAATGTCTCTCCCCCACCTCCCTTTGGTGGCTGCAGAAAAGAAGCCAGTGTTTGAGGCCTCAGCTCTGTGCATCTGCTGGATCAGTTTAGGCCAATTTCCCTCCCCACCCTTCCCCTCTTTCCATTAGCAAACTAGATATAAAACAGAAGCCATTGGATAAATAGGAAAAATGTGTAGCAGAGGAAGCCCTTGTGATCAGGGAGCTGTTAACCAGTTATTTCATGTCCGGCTTTCAGTGTATTTATAAAAATGATGTTATTCAGTGACACGTCAAATTACTATAAATGGCGTTGGCTCAGTTGCTTTCTCATGGAAGCCAGCTTGCACTTTATTTTTAACTTGGGTCCACTGATTATTTTTAAAGTTAGTGTAGTATTTGTTAAAGATGCTAAAGTGGCAGGCAAAATGTGGCCAATATACATCAAATTTACTCATACCCTGTCTTGCCAGGGCACTCCAGAGTCCTGTGGAAGCATGTTGAGAGAGAGCAGCTCGATTAGTGTCTGTCCATTCACTTCTTGGCTATTCTGGGGAGATGTCTGATTGATATGATTAGTGGCAGCTGCAGTGTTTGGTTTTGTGATATGGAAGCTTGTCCATTAGGAACTGGCTGAAGACCCAGTAAACTCCTTCTCCCCATTTTTTTTCCATTGATCACCAGCAGCCGTCACATCATTACATGCATTTATAATGTCCTTGTTGAGACTTCACTGTGTGCACATGGTTTAAATCAATGGCTTCCCAAATAGGGGGAGCAAAAGCACCAGTACTCCCTACCTGCCTCCAACAATGTGCTTGTAAACTTCAGAGACAGGGAGAAAGAAAAATACAGCTCATGGAAAAGCGCCAGGGAGTTCTGAGTCTACAGTTCACACTATGCTTTGGACGAAGAGGTGAGTCTTGCATCATGGTCTAAATGCAGTGAGGCTTAGGCTTCCATACATTTCTTCTGGAACAAATTTCACAGAACAGAAAACGTTCTGTGTGGCATTATGGCAGATTCTCAAAGCTGTCCTTGTCATATCAAGGCATCTGGCAGGTCTAGTCCACTCAAACAGTGGCTAATAACTGACACCTAGAAGTGGGGAAGGAGACCATTGCAAGCCTGGGGCACAGGTCTTATCTCCCTTGCTTTATTTAGGGGGTAGATTGTAGCTCTTATCACACTTGCTGGAGTTTCCAGATAGAAACTTTATTTAGGAGGTAGATTGTAGCTCTCATCACACTTGCTGGAGTTTCCAGATAGTCTTCAGGGCTATCGCTCTTAGTATATGAGATACCTGTGGGACTAAAGCATTGTACAAAACTGTCTTAGAGAGCTCTAGCCTGGGTTGCAACTTGGAGATGAGAATCTTACGCAAGTGCTAGGGAGCCATTTCCATGCCAATTCAATCCCAAACAGCAAGCATTCATTCCAACAGCACAATCTTCTGGTTTCCAGTTATATTCCCTCAAGGATCAATACCTGTACAGTAGCTCTACTGTGCATAAAATGGCAACACTTGAAATCTAGATTGAACTGACCACTCAACAAAATATTGTCCAGCACAGTGTTTTTGCACTGGGACAAATAGAGTATACAAGGATGGTATATCTTTCCCTTCTTTGTTTTCTCTGATTCTGAGAGATCCAGTGCATCACAGAAAATGTCACTTTCACAGCATTCAGCCTGTCCTTGGTAGCCACCCAGTTTGTGTGTCTCGAGAGATCCTTCTTCATAATATTTACATTTAATATTCTGATTGGAATGGAGAAGACAGCGTTTGTTTGTACATTGCTGGGGTGAGAAATAGTTTTTGATCACACCACAGGACAGCCTATTTGCTAACAGGCTGTTTTCTAGTCTGGAAATTTTATAACCTGCTTAATAAAAAGAAGTCTCTCTTGGCTGATATTTAGTAGCAGATGCGTTTGTGAAGTCTCCTCTGATTATTCAAGTATTGCTATTTAAGTAGGTGAAATATAATTAAGAATAATTTAAATTAATTAATTTTGACTTATCTTTAGTTTTCCTGCTACCGTAGTTGACAGCTGAATTTAGTCCTTACAACCATCTAACCAGTAAATGGTTTTGCCTTGTCCATGTCTCAATTTTGTCATCTGCTGGATGAAGGGATGATTATGTTGCTTTGAAATTCTGTTTACTAAAGAAATAAAATCCTTTTTATGATCCAGTACCCCTTCCTTTGTTTGTTGTATTTGTTTGCTTACTTGCTAATTCCCTTGATTTAGTAACTTTGCAATTGTAAAGACCCTTCCAGTGTGTTCACTACTTGCATGGACTGACCCACTAGAAGGCATCCTCTGGTATTTTGGTTAGGTAATGGAAGTATAAGGAAGAGGAAAGAAGATAAAATAAAAAGTCAGACCATACTTGGTTCAGCATCCTGCTTGCAGCCCAGCATGGTTGCACTGGAATCCTGCTGATGGAATGTCCTGACACTATGGTGTTTATTTCCACCACAGCCCTGAAATGTAAACAGGACATCGTTGGATGCTAATCCAAGAGACAGGAAATGACTGAGGATCCGGGACTCTTGGGCTATTGGTAGGACACAAGGAAGTGAAGTTTACAGGAGGATTGGCATATGGTACCAGCAGTGCACTGGACCACGCATCAGAGGCAGTGTTTTCAGGAAGGGTATCTGACGTATGTTTACAGGGAGGAACAAAACATAGCACTAGTGTCAAAAAAAGCGCATCAATATATGCAGCAACTTGCAGGACATTTGGCATGTTAGGATGCTCTGTGCATCCCATCCTAATGGGATGAGAGATACAGAGAGAGTTTGCCTTGAGCTTGAAATGTATATAGAATAAATGGCAGTTTATCACTGTGGTGTTCGTTTTCCCCTGGGCCTTATAATGCAAGAGTGAATTCAGCTGAGGAACATGAAAGTAGCAGAGAGGGGGCCATGTAGCAGTTCTTGTTCCAGCCCTAAAGCCCAGAGGGCATAGATGGGAGGTAGCAGAGTCAGGGAAGTGTTAGTTTAAGTAGTTTGATGCACTAGAAAGCCAGCTGTGCTTCTCTTAGGCAGACCTAAATAAATTAACGGCATGAGGATAGTATTGAACTTCTGGTCATGGCTTCCTCCCCCATGAAACGGAAAGGGGCAGGTACAACTTGCATAGGATGGTGCCTGTGTGCTGTGTTTGGAGAAGAGGGAGATGAGTCATGACAAAGCTATCGCCACATGCTGTGGGGCACTTGAGCCTCACATTGTTGGAACGAGGGTTACACCCCACTCTTATCCTACTAGAAGACCTTGACTCTTCCAAGGAGCAGCTGCTAATGCCTCCTTTGTAGTACTCCTTGTAGTAGCGAAGACAGAACTGTGTTGTAATGACTATAAAGGGGGTCCTTTATTGAAGTTGCTAAGTGCATACAGACCCTGTAATTCACACTGGCTCTCTAGCTTCCAGACTGGCTGACTGCTGCCTGATGTTGCCACACAAGGTCTCCCTAAGTCTTGGTCTGGCATCTGTAGGAAGAAAATGACTGGCTAAAAAGAAAATGAATCAAGTTCTCTGTGCTGTGTGTGTTGTGCACTGTTTTTTGTTGTAACTCTCCACATACTCTACTGGGTGCATTTTGCAGCAAGGCATAATTTTATGGTAGGCATCTTCTGACTGTTTTTGTGAGCATCTTGCTGGCACAGTTGCCAGTGTTGATACCTTTTGAACAAAATGCTCTGAGTTGTGCCTCTGCGATGTTGCTTGGGCTGGGTTTCCATCCGGATCTGGAATTGGAAATTTATTACTTGGAACTGGTTTTTAAAGGTGAAACTGACACTGGTTTCTTATTACTTACCAAGTCCTGAGGGCAGAGTTACATTCCTGACGCTGCTGTAGGTGTTAATGATTTCATCAACTCGAGAAGCACAGAGCCCTGAACTCTGCTGTTGGCAGCTAGTAAAAAAGGGAAACTGACTTTCAAATATTTTGGTTTTAAAGTTGGGGAGGGTTTTATGGTGTTTACATTAGCAAACTGGAATTTGTGAGACAGATTTACAATTGGAACTAAGAGAATTTGTTGACTACTTCGTTCTTAGAAATCAAATTGATAGTAAAGCCTCAGTAGGCTGCTGAAACTGGTCTTGCCAAGCACCTCAGAAGTTGCAAAACAACAAGAATCTCTGAGTGGGCCTACTGTGGGTGCAGGCCTAAGAGTTTCATTTGCTTGGTATGTTTTCTATGCCTCAAAATAATCAGGAAGGATACTACTATGCAGATCCCAAGATTTTTTCTATATTACTTTCAGTTGCATACAAATAGCTCAAAAACCTTGCTGTAAATCTGGAGAGATTCCAGGATGTGGTTTTTTGTTTTGTTTTTAGAATAGCTTCTGTCTTGTGTCGTGCAGGAAGATGACATTGTGAACAAGGACCAGGATTTAAAATCAGAATTAACTGGCATTACTCTGGGCTCTGCCGCTTACTTGCTGTATGATCTTAAGCAGACCATCATTCTCTTCATACCTGTATTGAGATATCCTTGTGTCTTGCCAGGTTGCCATGAGACATAACTTCTTCTGTTTTAAAATTGAATAACTTTTTTGATCCAAGAGCTAGCTGTTATTCAGGTGACCATTGTACACATGACAGATGGCTGCAGAGGCAGTAATTGGAAGGTTACAGAATTTAACATTGATTAATCCCAGGTATTGATGGATAAGACTCAAAAGCTTATCCTGTAATTATTTATAGAGGTGCTTAAAAGGTGACTTGTTATAATTAGCTATACAGAGAATGTTTGGTGATAGCATTTTTCAATCTAGGAAAAGTAAGTCAGGGTCGAGGCTCTGGGAATTGAAACTTGGCAGATGAAACACAAATTTCTAAAGTGAGAGACAGTTTATTGAGGGTTCTGGTAGATTTTCTACTGCTGGAAATCTTTAAATCAAATGAGATGCCTATTGAAAAGTTATATTCTACTTCAGGCAGGAATTAATTTACAGCAATCCTGTGGCTTGTGCTATGCATGAGGTCAGACTAGCTGATTGGTACAACCCTTTCAGCTTTATAGTTCGTAAGACTGTCTATCAGATTTGTGAGTGTAAGTCCCACTGAGGCCAGTGGAAGCCAAATAAACCCGAGGCCAGAGTTTTACACTGCCTTCTTTCACATCCTTCATGCTTCCAGCCTGTATTCACTTGTTGCCCAGCTAACATGTGGAAATATCCTCCTGCATTGCTTTTATCTTCTTAACACTGCATGGCACCACTTAGCTTGCTATGTTCCAATCTGCAATATCTTCCACATGTGCCTTAAAATTGTGGGATGTTGCTTTTTTGTTTTGCCTTTTTCTTTTTTTAAATGGGAATTGAAAAGTGAGAAGGTTTGAGCCTATCTAAAAGGCAGCATATCAGATTGTGGACACAGCTGGACATTCCTGCTCTGCTGTCTCTTTGGCAATGATTGATATAGGGCATTCATTTGTATTTGTATTTATGACTTTTAATTCCCCTCCCCCCCTGCCCCAAGCATTGTACCATTCAAACTTGCTCAGCAAAAGAAGGGATCCTTGACTGTTGAGTTGCTATCCATGCTTCACACACTTGTCCAGCAAGTCAAATGGAGAGCCACTGTTACTTTTGCCCCTGTACATTTTGGCACAAGGAAACTAGCCCAAGGGGTCTTGTTTATTCTGTCTCCTACTGTTGTGCTATACTACCTGCTGAGAGTGGATGAGGCAGCTCAGGGGTAAAGTAGAACTCCATATTCCTGACCAAACTAGCAGCTAAATGATTGCTGTTGCTGGAAGACTGCAGCTGGTAATAGCCTACAGGTATTGAAGTTGGAGAGGATAATCACTTGGCTGTTTGAATGACTGTACTGAGAAGACAGACTAGATCTTCTAAGTGTTCATCTCCCTTACTGACACCGGTGGTTAGTCTTTCAAAAGAGTTCAGTATGTCTCATTGTCCTAGTTTCAACTGGGATAGAGTTAACTGTCTTCCTAGTAGCTGGTAGGGTGCTATGTTTTGGGTTCAGTATGTGAAGAATGTTGATAACACTGATGTTTTCAGTTGTTGCTAAGTAGTGTTTAGACTAATGTCAAGGATTTTTCAGCTTCTCATGCCCAGCCAGCGAGAAAGCTGGAGGGGCACAAGAAGTTGGCACAGGACACAGCCAGGGCAGCTGACCCAAACTGGCCAACAGGGTATTCCATACCATGTGACATCCCATCTAGTATAGGAACTGGGAAGTGGGGGCGGGGAATCACCGCTCGGGGACTAGCTGGGTGCCGGTTGGTGCGTGGTGAGCAATTGCACTGCGCATCATTTGTACATTCCAATCCTTTCATTATTGCTGTTGTCATTTTATTAGTGTTATCATTATCATTATTAGTTTCTTCTTTTCTGTTCTATTAAACTGTTCTTATCTCAACCCGTGGGTTTTGCTTCTTTTTCCCGATTTTCTCCCCCATCCCACTGGGTGGGGGGGGAGTAAGTGAGCGGCTGCGTGGTGCTTAGTTGCCGGCTGGGGTTAAACCACGACACTCATGCAAATTTTTCCATTAAGATTTTCCCATGAAAAGGTCTGTTCTCAGAATTGCCAAATTTTGAAGAAAACAGAGTTTCCCAAATGTTTCCACATTCTTATGAAAGCTGGATATTCCAAAATTTGTGATAAATCACAACAGAAACACGTATTTATTTGTAACTATTTTCTTCTTCCTTTTTTTTTATGCTTCTGAATGCTATGCAATCAATGGTGATAGATTTTTCTAAATTCTTTTCTTTATTCTATTTATTTTTTAGGGGTTCAGTAGAAGGGGAAAAGATATTGATGAAAGGGGAAATGTCTGTTTTTTCTATTTATTTTTTTTTTAAATAATCTCAAAAGACATCTATAGAATTCCCAACACTAAAATAACTTGCTTCTTTTCTAAATGATTTTTTTTTTTTCTGGAAATTTGCCTCCTGTTTTGCACTGAAATGGAAGCTGGATAGTTTTGTGAAAATCTGCTCTTCATGGCAAGGGTCAAGCTCTCTTTAAGATTAAACTCTAATTATCGAAATTCAGGTGTGTCTTGTACACGCATGGCAAGTGCAGATTATATGTGTAATCCTCTTCTTGTCAGTGACAGTGGTGAAGAAGGCTAGGCTGCAGGGCAGCCTGATAAGATCAGTGCATTTAGAGAAAGGATTTCCTGCATTTCCTCTAACTAGTAAAATGTTCCTTTTATGGCATGTGGTTGAATGGAAGAAGCATCAACTAGTTGAGATGTTCTCTTCAATTAATCCCTGTTTTGAATGAACATCCTGAAGGGCCACATACAATTTGGAAAGGCCAGGCTAGCTGTCTTTGCAGGCATCATTTCAGGTAAGCCTTTAGAACTGTGTTGTACCAAACCCTTCTTACTCTTCAGGGACTAATTCCATGAGGCTACAACTTGGACATGGCTGGATAAGCTCAGCTACTGCATGTGATAAACCTGGCCCTAAGGGAGGTTTGGCAATTTTGCTGGAAGGAATCTTACTCACAGCATCTCCTGGGTGTAGTCTAGCAGGCGAATGTCCTGAAGAGACCAAGCAGCTGCATGGGAAAGGATTGCCTGAAGAGAGAGAACACCCAGCTCGTAGTCCTTGGGAACTACATTGTTTTTCTGGCATAGGGGTGCACACAGCCCTATTTTAGGATAACCTGAAATGTAGGGATTGCTTTTCTTTTTTCCCTGTCTTTTACGTCTTTAGAGATAAAAATCAAGCTGTTTTGAGGGAAAGCCCTTCTGATTTTGAAATGGTTATGAAAAAGACATCACCCAAGGGCTCTATCGGAGGCTTATCTGATAGACAATGTATGCAGTGCGGGAGGGTGGCAAGTTAGGGCCAAGTACACACTTACTTGGCATATGATGTTTTGGTGAACGGGAGAGTGTGTTTGATTTCAGGAGCCCATGTGGAGTGGCTTTATCTGCAGCACTGGTGCATTGGTGTGGGAGTTAATACCCTTTCCTTCAGACCTGGTTGGGAGGAGGTGTGCAGTACCTGGTGTGCTTTGGGACAGCCACAGGCAAGAGAACAAAGTTAGAAAGTAATACAGGGTGGAGAGTGTGAGGGAGTGAAGATGAGCTGCTTGCTACTGGAAAGCTGTCATTTTAGCATCATGGTGTCTCTAGCCAGGTTTCTGTGGAGAGAATCCCAAGTACATAAACTGTCAGATGTTTGGGAAGCTACATGCTCCTGAGCAGGAAATCATTCAAATTCCTTATCTTACACACAACAGGCTCAGGAGAAGTCCTGCCAGAAAGCTTGCACCCAAGCCTCAGGGAATCGGGCTTGACCTCTGCAAAAGAGTTTTCCTGGGGTTTTGCATACAAAAACTGAATTCAACTACTTTCTAAGCATTTGCCCTGAAAAGCTTCTAAAGGGCAAATACTAGATGGTAGTGGTTAGCAGTCCTGCTGTGGCTGAAATCCCATCCTATTCCCAAAGAAATCAGTGGTCAAACATCCACTGACTTCAGTGCAAGCAGCTGAGGCATACAAAGGGAACAAGTCCGCAAAGCCTTAAACTTCTGGAGAATTCAAATCCAAATCCAAGGGGTTTTTTTAGTTTGGACCATCTCCAGTTGTGAAGACTTACTCCCAAACAATGAAGTAATGACACTGTAGACTAGCATGTCTAGGGAATGTCTTGGAGCAAGCCAGTGCAATAGCAATGGTCTTAGCTTACCTGGTATGGGAATCAGTAGATGTACAAGTCCATTGTGTTTGTCACTGTGACTGCCTGTGTTAATGCAGGGACAGTGTCCATGCTGTGGATGGTACTAGAACTGGGAAACAGTAGTTTGATAAGCATTACCAGTCAAGAGCTTTTCTTTAAGCCTGCCTCTATTTGTTAAATCCTCTGGGAAACCACAGCTTTTAATATTAATGACAGTTTTGTCATTAGCAGAGTTTGATAAGTGTTACTGTCGTGGTTTCAGCCCAGCCGGTAACAAAGGACCATGCAGCCGCTCGCTCACTCCTCCCATCCCCCTCTGGTGGGATGGGGAGGAGAATCAGAAAGGGGAAAAGAAAAAAAAAACAAAAACAAAAACCAGAACCTCGAGGGTTGAGATAAGGACAATTTACTGGGACAACACAAAAAAAAGTTACAACAACAACAACGGTACTAATAAAAGAATATACAAAACAAGTGATGCACAGTGCAACTGCTCACCACCCGGAACCTGACGCTCCGCCACTTCCCCCACCGGAAGCTGAGAGAGACCCCCCAGCCCGCTCCCCATTTATATACTGGGCATGATGTCACATGGTATGGAATAGCTCCTTGGCTAGTTCAGGTCAGCTGTCCCGGCTCTACCCCCTCCCAGGTTCCTGTGAAAATTAACTCTATCCCAGCTGAACCCAGGACAATTACCAGTCAAGAGCTTTTCTTTAAGGCTGCTTCTATTGGTATTAAATTGTCTGGGGAATCACAACTGTTAATGTCAATGACAAAATTGTGTTGTCATTAACGTTTGGTTTTGAGAAAGGATGGGGCAGGTGCCTAATGCAGTGGAGTAGCAAGCTGTGAAGACTTACCTTCTACAAATATGAAGAGTTTTTTTGGCTGATTGACACCCTGTCTGTGAATTTTTGTGGTGTGAGAACCTATATTGAGTTCAATTTATGGGAAAATGTACTGGTGTTTTTATTTCTAACATACCTCTTCAATGCATGGATCTTTGTTCTGCAGCTTGTTCTTGTCTGTCATTAGCAGATGTTGGCTCGAAAGAATTTCTGCAATATTCTCTCATCATGCAACCAATCTAGATCTGTACACAGAAGTAAGTCCCTTAAACACTTACAAAGAGTGGGGGCTTTGCTGCTAAGAGGGCTTTTGAGAAATTTGACTCTTTGCTTAAGAAGGGTGCACTCTCTTCAGTGGTGCCCAGTGACAGAACAAGAGGCAATGAGCATAAATTGAAGCACAGAGAATTCCATCTGAACACAAGAAACTTTTTCACTCTGGCACAGGTTGCCCAGAGAAGTTGTGACTCCCTCCTTGGAAATACTTAAAACCCAAATTGACATGGTCCTGGGCAACTTGCCCTAGCTGACCCTGCTTGAGGAGGGGGGTTGGACTAGACAGTCTCGAGAGGCCCCTTCCAACCTCAACTGCTGAGATCAATATTGCAGCATTTTCTTGAGAGCTGGCTACCTGTCTGGCCCAGCCTTATCTCAAAAGCTGCAGCAGGAGTCATGAGGATTTATTGTTACATGCAGCCTGCAAACCACTTCCTAGCGCTTTCCCTTTCCTCAGCTCCACAAGGTGTGTGGTGTGTGTCTTTTGGCTTTTGACCATGTGAAAGTTTTTGCCCTGTGGCTTCTGAGGTCAGGAAGTTGGGCCTTCCCTGGAAAAGATTCTTGGTAGTACACGTTGCTTCTAAATGTCCTCTTTAATCCCCCTTGCAGACCAAAGCTATACCTTTTTCTTAAAGGGAATATTTTTACTCATCATTTCACACTTTTCTTTCTCTCTTTTCTCTCCCTCTACCAGTTGCTCAGAACTCATTTATCATCTTCTTAATGAAAGGTGTGTCATGGCTCACCCCACTGCTACCTGCTTTAAGAGTTGTTCGGTCTGCCTCTTGAAGAAAACCTGTCAGATCTTTCTTGTTAATCTGGGGATTGTTTGTTTTACACTGCAGTGTTTGCAAAGAAAGAAAACTCTCTTGCAAAGAAGAAAACTCTCTTTATAAGTGCACGAAAGAAGCATCATTTCCTGAGAAAGAAATATAAATTTTCTTCGGTGAGGGCTGAAGGCAATATTTTCATTTTTTGTCTTCCCTTCAACCAATTTTTTTTTCCCCTTCCATATATTTCATATAGATTAGCCTTTACTGCCTGGTAAAATAATGTGGACTTCTAACTTTTTCTAAGTTTCAGAGATGAACAGAATAAAACATGTGGTTTGGGATTCTAATGTCCTTTTAACGGGAGAACATGGATTGAAGCATAAAATGGGGCATTGGAGCCTTGTGAGGTGGGGCTCTTTGTGTGTAAAGCCACTGTGGGATGTAATACTTGAGAGGACCCTGACCTTTGTCTCATCTCACTCAGGCTTTGAGAGGACAAAGATGCTCTAGTTGTTCTGCTGAGCTTGTTTCAGAACTCTCAGTTTGCATCCCCACCAACTTTTGGATTTTATGAGCCAAAGCCATTAGTCACCTTTGCAGCTTTGTACAGGTCCTGTCCCCATATAGTGCTTGGGAAACTGCATTGATGAAGGAAGTCGTGGTGTAGCATGGCCAAGCTGGGAGAGGACTCAGTGCA